>NC_089591.1:71308774-71641440 GCF_019320115.1 Miscanthus floridulus
CATATAAACTCTATTTGATCCTTGCCTATATATTGTACCTCCCTGTACTCTATCAATGAATCTACTATATATCGTCAAGTCCTGGATCGTCGCCACACTCACCGACGACCCGAAATCATCTCCGCCTAGGGCTCCACTGCTCGGCATGCCTGGCTCGCCGTCGAGTCGCAGTTCCTCGGCTACAGGAGGTACACGCCATCCATCTTGAGACGCGGTTCCGCAACTTCGTCCAAGGCGACCTCTCCATCACCGACTACTGCCGATGGCTGAAGAAGATGGCCGACGATCTCACGACCCTTGGTGAGGTCATCACTGATCGCACCCTCGTCCTCAACGTCATCCGCGGCCTCAACGAGCGCTTCAGCCACGTTGGGGCCCTCCTCCGTCGCGCCCGGCCCTTCCCCTCCTTCCTGGAGGCCCGTGATGACCTCATCCTTGAGGAGCTCACCCTAGAGAACCGGAAGGACGCCCTTGCCACTGCGCTCGTCGTCTCTACCACGTCAAGCTCTCCCAGCCCTGCCCCTACGTCATCCGGCATGGGCTCTGGGGGCGCTGGTGGGGGATCAAAGTCTTCCAACAATCGCCGCAACAAGCGCGGCGATGGCGGCAAGGGCGGCGGTGGCGGTGGCACCGCTGGCGGGCAGGGGCAGCGCCCCCCTGCTGACACGCCGCAGCAGCGCTGCCACATCGCAGCAGCAGGCCGGTGCCAGGAGCTGGCCCACCCCCTACAATCCCTGGATGGGATCGATCCAGACGTGGCCGGGTGGCCCTCGTCCCCCGTTGGCGCCCATCCCGCTGCATCCGCAGCAGCAGGCCCTCCTCGCCCAGCAGCAGCAGGCCTTCGTCGCTCAGCAGCAGCAGCAGCAGCAGCAGGCTCTCATCGCCCAGCAGCAGCCTGCTGCTGCACCTGCTGCCATCGACGGCACCGGTCAGTGAGTCGCACCAGGCTACTACAACCCTGTGATCGGCCTCCCTTCATGGGATCCTTCGGCCCTCGCCTCCGCCTTCAACACGACGTCGCTGACTCCACCTCAGACCAACGAGTGGTACTTCGACTCAGGTGCTACTTCACATATGACCTCTCAGTCCACCTCTCTTTCACATGTTCTTGTCCCGCGGTATCCTACTCCTTCATCTATTGTCGTCGGTAATGGCTCTATTCTTCCTGTCACTATCACTGGATCCACAGAGTAGCCACATGCTTTGCGTCTTAATAATGTCCTTGTGTCACCACAGCTTATTAAGAATCTCATCTCTGTTCGCCAATTTACTACCGACAATAATTGTTCTGTTGAGTTTGACCCTGCTGGTTGTTCTGTGAAGGCTCTTCCATCTCGGACCGAAATCGTCAGGTGCAATAGCTCCGGACCGTTGTACCCTCTGCGCCTTCCTACAGCACACTCCCTTGTCGCCCGGGCTGCCTCTCCACTGTGGCATCGACGTCTCGGCCACCCTGGTCATGAGGCGTTGTCGAAGCTTGCGTCTAGTGTTTCTTGTCAGATTGAGGATTGTTCATCTTTATGTCATGCTTGTCAGTTAGGGCGTCATGTTCGTCTGCCCTTTCATGCATCCACCTCTCTTGCGTCTAGCAAGTTTGATCTTATTCATTGTGATTTGTGGACCTCCCCAATTGTCAGCATTTCTGGATACAAATATTATTTGGTTATACTTGATGATTGCACTCACTATTTGTGGACTTTTCCTCTGCGCCTTAAGTCTGACACTTTCAGTACGCTTGCTCACTTCATCGCTTACGCCTCCACTCAATTTGGCACCCAAGTCAAGGCTGTCCAGTGCGATAACGGGAAAGAGTTTGACAACTCCAGCACCCGTAACTTCTTTCTCACCCAAGGCATCCATCTTCGCATGTCTTGCCCCTACACTTCGCCAAGCCGAACACATTATTCGTTCTATAAATAATGTCGTTCGCTCCCTGCTCTTTCAGGCATCCATGCCTCCCTCTTACTGGGTCGAGGCCCTCTCCACGGCGACCTCCTTGCTTAACATCTTGCCCACCAAGACTCTCCAACTTTCCACGCCTCACCTTGCCCTCTTTGGCAAGCCTCCAGCATATGATCACCTGCGAGTCTTCGGTTGCAAATGTTACCCAAACCTGTCCGCCACTGCTCCACATAAACTCGCTCCTAGGTCCGTCCTGTGCGTGTTCCTTGGCTACTCCGCTCATCACAAAGGATACCGCTACCTTGATCTCTCTTCCAACAGAGTCATCATCTCCAGGCATGTCATCTTCGATGAAAATGCCTTTCCTTTTGCCGAGCGAGATGGTCCTCGCATTGCCACGGACTTCGAATTTCTTGATGCTACTGACGTTGTGCCCGTTCCTATTGGACCGTCCCACAAGTTTCTGTCTGCAGGTACCTCCCACGGTGCTACCACCGGCGCCCCTGCCAGCCCCTCTGCGGCTGTGCCTGGGGCGCCCCCTACTGCTACTACAAGCAGTGCCCCTGCTGGTGGTTCTACCACTGTGCCTGGGGCGCCCACGCCACTAGCAACGCCTGATGATCCCCCGGCGCCTGCACTCTACATCCCCCCTGCGCTGCGCTCGCCGGCGCTGGGGATCCTCGTAGGCCCGCCCACCGCGCCATGCGCAGCCACCGACGGTTCTCCTGCGCCCACCGCGGCTAGTGCTGGGGACACCTCTGCTCGTCGGCTGTATGTCCCACCAGCACTTCGCGCGGCATCGATGTCTCCTGCAGGTTCCCTGTCACCGGCGTCACCGTCCCGCGGGCCCCCACCCGGGTTCCCGCCTCTCCGACCGGAGTGTCTCTTCGCCCAGCACTACACGCGCCGGCCACAGCCTCCTACACCGGCTGCACCGCCTCCACTGGCCCCCGCTCCTCCGCTGCCCAAGGGTGCTGTTGCGTTCCCTCCAGTGACCAATCAGCACACCATGGCTACGCGTTCGAAGACAGTGTTCACAGCTTCAATTATGAAGATGTATCTCAAGGTTTTCAATTATGAAGATGTATCTCAGTGTTCACAGCTTTAGGACTGTGATCTTGGCTGTGATGTCTTCTCTTTGGGGTATGATGCTAGGGTTCACCTAGACAGTGTTCACAGCTTCAATTATGAAGATGTATCTCAAGGTTTTCAACTTCTTGTGGAAGCTCAAGCGTGTGGATCACTCCCTTACTGGAGTGTGGAAGGTGATGGAGCCTAACTGCATCGTTTCTTCTCCATTTTACATGGAAGGAACAAGCATCGGAGCTCAGTTTGTTTCAGTTCTATTCAATGAAATGAATCACTTTGTGACCAATTTCTAGGACTACATTATGTTTGAGGTCCTGGAGGTTTCATGGGCCCGTTTCTTGGATTACTGAAATTTCGACTGGAGTTAAACTGACTGTTGTCTGAAACTCCTGATAACATGCTGTGCTAAGGATAGCTCATGATAAGATAACATCTATATAATTGCTCATGTAAAGGAGAGAACTGTAGAACAAAGGGGTGGTTATTTATTGTGATTTTGTTTCCCTCCAGTTGTGTAATCTTTCAGTTGGTTTGACTGCGGTTGAAGGGATCTGATGCTGCTACCAAGATATGAAATTAATATAATTCAGTGTCCAAGCTTGTGTACTGCTGACAGCAAGATCCAATAGAATGAAGGCGAAAAGATAGACTTGAAGAAATCCATGGGAATATGATGATGTTCAAACTTGTTTTGAATACAAAAATGCATCTTACATGACATGACTGAGCATTGTATTATTTATTAATGAAAATTTGTAAAAACGTATGGCAGTTTTTGTGAATTCAAAAAATAGATGGCAAATAAAGACATGGGGTAGCTTTTTTTTTACTATATTTATTGAAATCTTGTTATCGAAATATTGAAAATAAATTATTTTATCTAATTTGAAATAAATATTTTTTGCTGCTTTCATCATAGTTGTTGATTTAAGGCCTAATATTGTACCGAGTTACTTGTTAGTTAGTCTTCTAAATCATGGGCTGGTGCTAAATGGTTGAGTCAGTTCTTTCTGCAAGAATTGTGTTGTCTGTATATGCAATCAAGCAAAAAGACAAGTTTGTACTAATTTAGTCTGCTGATTTCGACTCACTTTTGGGACTCCCGTAGCAACGCACGGGCATCTGCTAGTTACATGAGAAGCTACTAGTACTGCTAAAGAGTTAAAAAAGAGTAGTGTTTTACTGTTCCAAGCAGCCTTTTGCAATGCCAGGGTAGCGAATGAGGGAAATAGTGGCAAAATTTTCAACGGCCAAAGGTGACTCTATTATGCATTTGGCAGAAAAACTCTTGATTCTTCAGTAACATTGCTCCTTTTCAACTCTAATGTTTCAAGATCTCAAAGGCTTCCCTTTTGCCATAACCAACCCAGTAACTATTATGATGAGAAAACTTCTTTTCGAGGAACTAGAGATATGACTATCATTGCCTTCTTGGCCACGAAAGAAATCAGTGCAAAATATTATACCTTATTCTTCTGCCAATCTTCTTAAAGCTGGTACCATGTTTGCATGTTGATATGCCCCTGAGCAGGCACTCTTCAGTAACCTGATATTAGCATGATACAGTAAGCATCTGGTTCCTGAAGTCTGTGTTGGCAGTCAGCCAACTAGCAAAAGGTATGTACATATGAAATAACAGATAATGTGAGAAAAGAAGCACCTTCTTACACTAATCTTTATCAACCTAAATAGCCAAAACCAAAAAAATAAATTTATACAGATCTTTCAGCATTCTAGAGGAAAAGAAACTTATATGTTGGTAAGATGTTCTGACAACTGTAATTGTGAGGATCCCTCATCATTCATCAATTTAAGTCTAGTAAAAAATCAGAATGTTGGCATGAAATAAAAGCGAATAAGTAGATTACAGTCAGAGTTTGTGAACTTGAGCTGCTAGTCACGACTAGAAAAATAGTACTATTACCTCCGTCCCAAAAAACTTGATGTTTTAGTTTTGTCCTAAGTTAAATTATCTTAAGTTTGACCAAATGTATAGAGAAAATTGCTAACATTTATGACACCAATAGTTATATTATATATGAAATGTGTTCCATGATAAATCTAATGATACTTATTTGGTAATATAAACATTAGTATTCTTTTGCAAAACTTGGTCAATAACACAATATTGTTTGACTTAGGACAAAACTAAAACATCATTTTTTTAGGAGGTAGTAGATTGCAAGAGCAAGCATTGCATCTGCTCCACAGAAAAGGGTAGATACCTTCACAAGTCGTTTACTGGCTTCATCGACTTCTCCACAAAGAAACGTTTTTGAGGTATCCCCATGATATCCCTAAAATGGTGAAGGCACTTTAGGCGATGATAGCCAAATTAAAGTGAATGAGGCAAATAAATAAATAGCATGAAGTGAGAATAATTATATATGTCCAAGACGATAAACACGTACATTCAAGTAGACAGTGACATCGATGTTAATTATGTCTCCATCCTGTAAACACAAATGTGAAACGTTTAGTCACGGTGGCTGTGGAAATGTGCAGTTGAAAGGCCCTGAACTGGCACAAAACATGTCAATGTAAGGCTTTCTGAACCTGTAGCTCGCGTGAATCAGGAATTCCATGGCACATACACTCATTCACTGAGGTGCATACACTTTTTGGAAACCCACCATATCCAAGTGGGGATGGATAGGCTCCAGCATCGATGATCATCTTGTGCACTGCTTTATCAATTTCGTCTGTTGTTACAGAGGGCTGATAGAAAGATGCAATAAATTTCTCACTCAAGATATAATGATGACGGAGTGCGCATGGATAAAAAAAGAGATGGTGTCTTATGAACAAAACAAACACATCAATTTTAGAAAGAAAAAGAAAAGACAAAAACATAAACTGGTACTTTTATTAGCTACAAGAAAGATAAACATAGTGGAAATGCTGTGCTTACTTTCACTAATGTTCCTGCATAGTCAAGAACACGAGCGGCAAGCTCGCAAGCAGCTCTCATGTGGACAATGCTCTCTTTGTCGTGCATTTGTACCTCTTTTGCTATCTCTGGTACATATTTCGTGCCAACATAAGGAGGCCGAGGTATGTTTCCTGGTACTGGAAGAGGTGGGCTAACAGTTCCACGAACCAGGGGTGCTCTTTTCTTTGGTTGTCCAGACTCTTGTATCCCTGACCTTTTGAGTTTGAGTTTCAGCAAGCGTCAGAACGGTGCACAGGCAAGGATGCAGTTGCAGTGGCAGAGTGGCGCTAGCAATGATATGTCCTACCGTACGTGATTAGACAACTAATTTCGAATTATTGAAGGGAAGCAATAAAGCAACTAGTGGATTTCATACCTCGTACTTTCTTTCTCCAGTCCCCCTAGTCTCTTTGCTTGGACAAGGAAGGGCTTCTTCTGTGGGCATGTATTCCTCCCTTAAAAATTGAAGAGGACATATCGTGATCGAATCAGTAACAGGTGAAGGAATAATAAATGCCCATAGAATCATTCTACATCCACAAATTTCAAGTTTCATATGAACAATCACATATTAACATGAAGAGCAATACCTCGGCAACCGGAGAGCAACGGAGAGGAGCGGTGGAGCTCCATGGACGGGACTCTAATCGCCATTGGAGCGGGCGGTGCGCTCCCCGAATCTGCAGTGGGGGTGGGCGGCAGGGTCGTCACCAATTTGGATTGATAGTCCCGCGCGGCGAGGGCGAAGAGCCGGACGAACAGAGCAAGAGGATAATACGAGAGGAAGTGGATTTTCACCTCTTCGTTTTGTTCCCACAAGAAGACAGTGGGCCGGGTCGGGTCCAGCAGCTATACCTTGTCCTCGTGAATTTCGGAGAAATTTGGATAGTCGGAAGGAATACTTGACGAATTTGTGAGAGAAAAATACTGTTTCGGATAAAAAAAAGAAGTAGATCAAGTCGGGTTTAAGGACACGCGAACGGAGCCTTGATGGCCTATTTGGAACCAAGGTTTTTCAAGGAGTAAAATCCACGTCCTTGAACTTGTTCTGCAATCTTATCTAGATCCGTATACTTAGAAAACTAGGTTTACTGGTCCTCTAACTCGCTAAATGTATCATTTACATCCCAATCCGGCTTTGCAAGGCTGTTTTGTCCAGCCTGGACTACCACGTTGGCCTGGTTGACCTGATCTAACCAACTTGGACCCAAGCAGAATATGCAAAAAGGCCCCGTGTGTGTTGCGTTTCATTTCGTGGGCCTGCTTCCTCCTGGAGTAGGTGGAGGCGACGGACTCGGCGACGCGCGGGATGGAGCCGCTGAAGACCGCTGTGGCGGCGACGGGAGAGGGCGCGACCCCCGCAAGCGGCTGGTGCTGCTGCGGCGGCGATGGGAGAGGGCGTGACCCCTCAGGCGGTTGGCTTCGGCGCCATAGGAGCCATGGCCGCCAGGTTTCGCCTTGATGGCGAGCCGTCGCCGGACTACGGTGAGTTCGTCGGAACCCTAATTGCCTTGTTCTGGTGGTTCTTTGTCAATGTTATGGTCTAGGGTTACTGTCATGTAGCTGGATTGTTGGGTAAATTAGTGATTTTTAGGGTTTTGATGGAGTTGGTGTTTGGTTAGGATTGTCCAGTTCACTGAAGCTCTGTGTAATTTAGGTCCCAATTCGAACAAATTCTCGCTAGAAGTCCATCATGGGTTTTTTTTTCTACGGTCAGGGTGTGAACAAAACCTATGTGATGGTAAAGTCACTTGGGAAGATGGCTTGGAAGCCGAATTGTAGTGCTTTTTTTTGGATAGAAGACCTCCTATTGTAGCTTGATTATGTGATTGGCAAGGTTAAGGTGTATTGGCTTTTCCCTGGCAAATAGTTGCATGATGGCCTTAGAATCATTGAATCTGGTGCTGAAACCTTAGTCATGAAATAAATTGTTGGTAGGGTGAACAATTTCGTGCTGTATCTTGATCAGTACAACCATATAGGTGACAACAATATTTGGGATGATGTTGTAATCAATCCAGTTGCTGATTTACCCAAGGTTGTGAGCCCTGTTAAGGTCACTTATGTGGATAAGAACCCAAGGGAGAAGCTATCAGACTTTTACAACCAGTTGTCAAGGAAGGAAGAAGATTAGGGAGTGGACACAGAAGGATCAGACTATGATGACAGTGATTATGACTTTGGAGATGGTGATGATGACTTATTTGTGGACAATGTAGATGAAGAGGTGGTGGATGAGGGTTTAGGTGTAACACCTCAGGTGTTTGTCACCAGTTAAGCAATGGGTTTGAGCTCAAACATGACATGTTAAGCGGTGATGAAGGTGTCAAGATCAAATCTACAAGAGTGAGCTCCAACTTAAACTTGGACAACACACATTTACTTACATGTGTACCCTTGTCAAGATTATGCAAGAGTAATGTTAAACATGCTTATTCAATGTACATTATATCAACATGCATCCATCTAGACCAGTGAAAAAGTTTCATGAAGTTTGGAATAAAAGTCACATGAAATGATGAGTTACATTCTTACTTGAATTGCACTATTAAGTGAATGGAATTATAGGTCATCAACCAAACCTTGCTATCTTACCCAAATGACTCCAAATGAACTCTACAACAAAAGTCACGAAGGGTTCATGTTGAGCAAGTGGCCAGAAAATGCTTCAATAGATCAAAAAGGATAATTTAAGCTTTATCATGATGCTACTTTGACTTGGTTTGAACAGTGGCTTAGAGTGTTTGCATGGCAGTGGAACCTAAATAAAAGTTGTAGCTCATCTTATGTAAAACAAACTTTGTTTAATGGTCAAGAGCTAAATCAGTGCCTAGATTAGCCAAACAAAGCTCACAAAAATCAACAAAATGTTGTTTTGGAATCCCAAAATTTGGCTAAGTCTGGGATGACTGAATTTTCATGTTTCCATTTTCATGTACCTGTCTTTGGCGAATTTTAGTTTGCAAACCATGTCAATTTTGGCCAAACTCCTGTAATCAAGGTTGTATTACTCACGTAGCACTACAACAAGGAGAATTGGTTTATTGAATCATCAAATGGTTTGGGAGATATTGAGGGGAGAATTTGGAGGTTTCAGTCGGCTTGAAACTGATTTCAGTTTTCAAGTTTTGTGAACCCCACTTTGGAACCTTGTATCTCTCCAACCAGGTCAAATTAGACTTTGGCACTTTAGCAAAGTTGGAGATTACGCGTAGCTCTACAACATTTGTTACTACCGCTTATGCCAAAACTAAACGAATTCGGAGTTAAGAGGGGACGAAGATTGATGTTTCCGTGTATTTTTGCGGTAGTATTAGTTACTTCCTTCAGGATTAAGAAACGAATGGCATCGTGGCCAACCACAGGTAGGAGAGCGATGCCGCGTGGCTCCTCTGTGCTGCCCTCGCTTGCCACCTTGCTCCCATGTGCATGAATACAGAGACCGGCACCCTCCTCACTCACGCTCGCCCTACTATCGCCAAGCCGCTCACCATGGCCGGGCGCAGCCGAGCTCCGCGTAGCCATGGCCGCCGAGCAGTGTTTCTCTAGCCTCCACCAGCAGCTCTGTGACCCTTTCCTCTCCCTCGTGCGCACCCTCGTCTGAGCAGGCGCTCACGTTGTTCTGGCTCATGCTCCGGCGTGGCGTCCCTCGCCCGAACGCCTTCATGGTGAGCTCCGTGGTTAGGTCGAGGCCGGTTGTGTCCGAGCACGGTCCATGCATGGGTGTGGCTAGGCCAGCGCTGCCCTGCCTGGCCACCGCCGCCGGCCGACGCCCCCCATGCTGGCCGACCCGGTACCTCTGCTTCTTCTCTGCTCTATGCGAGAGGTTGAAGAAGAAGGACCCAGTCGTAAATAGAAGCTTTTTCATGTGTTCACTTTGTATAAATGCCAGACACATATATTTACATATATGGGCTTAGTTGGTTTCTGAGATCTCTAGGGTTCCCAATGCAAAAGTATTTTCCTTTTTTGGTTTAATCTTTTCTTTTACAGATTTTGGTGCTGAACTTTGGAAAATTGTAATAATTAGTAGAAAAATCGTAAAATAACAAATATGGATTTTTTGGAATCATTGTGAAATTATATATGCAGTAGATCTATAATATGACATATTTTAGTTTAAAGATTCTGCTGTAAAAATAGATTTATGCATGTTAGATTTTGAATACTAGTTGTACTTGTCTTTTTCATAACTGCAGTTTTTGTGCTCAAATAAATGTGAAATGTTTATGGTAATCTACTGATGCTATGTGCATGATGTGGTAAAAATTTTAGGAGTTTAGGCTAGATAGTTTAAGAGCTATAAAAATAACAAATGCCCTATGTTGCTTTGCTCATATTCTGAATAGGCCTGCATGTTTGTATTAATTGGCTCAGTTAAGTTATGAATCATGCCTTGATGACAATAAATTAGTTGTATAACTTTTATTAAGCTTTCCAAAAAGCTAAAGAGCATTATTTTTGGTTAAGTAGATTTTTAGTTATAGCTACTTAAATTTTGGTGGCTGTTTCTGCCCAAACCCAGACAGGGTTGCCTTGTTGGTACTGTGGGGCCTTTTTAATAGTATAATTAGCTCTAGGTATTTGTAACAAAGTTGTTTAGAATTTGATATGGTTTCTAAAAAGTCTAGATCCACATTTATTAGACATGTAGAACTCTAGTTCTAGCTGTTTAAATTGGCATGTCAGATTCTATCCATGTTTTGGACAGAGATGCATTCATTGGATTAATTGACCTTGTTAGATATAGAATCATCTTAATATAATAATAATAAAGTTGTAGGTAACTTCATAATATTTTCAAAAAGTTATGATTCATGTTTGTTGGAGGTCTAGAACTCTAGTTACGCTTCTCTGAATTTCCTATCAGTTTTCTGTACCACTGCTGTTTGGGCTGCATGTGCAGTTTTGCTTGTGCAATTATTTTTATGGTGGAAATGATGTTTTCTGTGGCTATAGTGAATACCAAAGTTGTATATAATTTCATAATCTTGCTTGTGTTCAAATTTCATGACCATAGGCCTGATAGTTTAGGAGTTATGAATTTGGCAAATGATCTATCATGTTTGGTCTCTACTCCGTATAGATATGAATGATTGTGTTGTTTGGCCTAACTAAGCTTTGAATCATGTCTTGAAGATAATATAAGAAGTGTAGTGCCTTTCACAAGCTTTCCAAATTATTAAATATCACACCTTTTAGTGTTGTAGAGCTCTAGTTATAAGTTTAAGAAGATGCATGGCAGAATATGTCCAAATCTAGACAGAGGTGCTCAATTGTGCTTGATTGACCTTGTTAACTGAGGAATCACCTTGTGACGATAATAAACATGTTTTAGATAATTTAATAATCTTTCTATAAAGTTAATGTTCATACTTGTTTGATGTCCATAACTCTAGTTATGCATTGTTGAAATTATTACTATTTTTCTGTCCTAGTTCTGTGTAGATCTGAAACATTGGTATGTTTGACCTGGTTAGCTTTAGAATAAGCTTTTAGTGATAATAACAATGTTATAGGCAATTTTATTATCTTTATAGAAAGTCTAGGGTCACCCTTGTTGGATGCTTATATCTCCAATTATGGGTAAAATAATTGACTGTTGTGCGGTTGTCTTACATGTGCTAGGCGATGACTTTAGCTTGCTCTTGTTTTGGCTAAACATGTTGGTTAGTTCTTGATCAATGCATGGGTGTCATATCTAAACTTAATTTCACTTGTGTGCCATGCCTAATATGCTTGCTATCCCTCTATAATAGGTTGTGTGATGTTTAGTTAAATAACTCTAGGTGCCTATATCTTGCATGATGTTATGTTTGCCTTGAATGCTATTATGTGATGCATCTCATATTACCATTCTTCATATTCATGTATTTGCATCTTGCATCTCATCTAGGTACGCTAAATGCACCACGTGAAGGACGTGATGATGGAATCGAACCAGAAGACGGTGTTGGTGGACCTTTCCCGAAGATGGAAGGACCCCTGGAGTACATGCCTGAACAGGAGATGCTCACCAAGCGAGTGTCATCTAACAAACACTGACATAGTGTTGGATCATAGGCAAGACCCAGAGCATTCTAAGCCTCCTATATTTTTATAAATATTACTTGAATCCTTTATATTTGATGTATTAGGTTATAAGAGTTGATTGGAACCACTTGATGCATATAATTTCCTTGTCTGAAAATATACCTTTAACCCTGTGTAGGTCCAGGATCGAATATATACTTAGCCATGCTTAGACCGGTAGAAGTTGGGTGATTTCCTATCACCTACGAGATATAGGTGGATACCGAAGTACGGTTGGCTATATTTGCTATCGTGGAAAAGAACCATGAGGTAATAAAAATGGAGGCCGGACGGAGTCTATATGTAGGTTGACTCATGCGATTCCATCTGTGCCAATTAAGGACCGTACCATTGTTGGCCCTTCTGACAAGATTGAACCCATGCCTCTCACTTAGCTGGCTGGATAACTCGTTCCAACCATGAAGCCAAGTAGCTCAACTCAGGCTGGTTGTCCAGATGTGAGCCCAAGAGCAGGCCAGGCCTGAACGTCCTAGCAGCTGGTTGTCCCTAATTATACGGCGCTGGACAAACCCACGAAATGTGGACATGAGTTGTACCGAAGGTGACCTAAGGCTACCATGGCTGGTAGACCTGGGTTTGTGTTAGGAATAAATTTTCAGCTGGTTGAAATCGATTCGAATCGCCGTCTCTCCCGGACAATGAGAAACTTAGCTAGCTCCAACACCGTAGTAATTGTATTATGGAATGTGATGGTTCAGATAAACATAGAATTACTACATCGGCTATGGTTACTATTGTTATGCTACTAAATGATATCCCACATGTTTGGCATAGGTTAGTTGCTAATCTAGAGATGAATAGCTATAATTAACTTGATAATAGAATTATAAAATGTATAGCTGAATTAGTGGCTTTTTATGCAAAATGTTGTGAAGCTACCTCCACTTATAAAGCCTTGCATACTCTTTGGTGTCACTTTATTTCTGATTTATGACGGGTAAGTCTAGCTGAGTATATTCGAGTACTCAGGGTTTATCCCACCATATTGCAGGTGAAGTTCTCGGCCCGCTGAAGATGGTGGCTAACCGCCGGTGGGCTCGGTGACTCTATATTTATTTATCATCTATATGCTTTTATTAGAGGATATCACTTATGCTAGCAATATATTTGGAACTTATATTAATGTAATCATTTAAAAGCTATATTGTTTTCACTAATTGGTTTTGAAACCCAAACTTATACTATTATTTGTGAACTCATTTGTAATATTATTTCCACTGCAACTCTTTGTATGTGATGTGTATTTGCTTAATTCCTCGATCTTGGTTATGATGTTGATTTACCGAGGTCCTTTGTGATACTCGACGGACTACCAGGTTTATATGAGTGAAAGTATGCGCGCGTCAACATGTTAGCGGGGACAACCATACTTGATCTTGTATAAATTGGGCGGTTCTATCATAGCTAGCATCAGAGCAAGATTAAGCATAATACTGTCATATACATAGCTTTAAAAATAAAGTTTTAGTTTTAAAAAGCCTATTTTAGCTAAAACTTTAGCTACAGGCAAATTTTCTAAACTTATTTGCAAAACTATGCTAGTGACATCCTCCTTTATGCCCAGTTAAGGACTATTAGGTGGCTATCTAAGTACTAACTATGAGGGATGTACTTTCTTGCAATTTTTATTTCATCATCCATATGGTGTGCTATTGTATGGATGTCATTCGCTTGAATGGTAATGTATGGATCACTATACCTCTACGCCTAGGTAAGAAGGTAAGTTGATGAGTGACATGACCACGAGATGTGAGCGTGCAGTCAAAGGGAAGAGATAGTTTTGATACTTAAGTATATATATCTCATATATATACGGAAGTATTTAATTGTGGGTTAGCTTTGGTACGGCTATATATGCATCTTCTATATGTATGTATAAATGTATTTACTTTCGGATAGCTTTGATACAGAAGTATATATATATATATGGAAGTATTTAGCTTGCAACCTAGAGTCTAGACTTTCATTTCTATATATATAATTGTGGGGTTGGGCTGAAATGAAATCCTTCTGCAGGTACGCTAACCACGAATGTGTAGATTGAATGTAGCTGACAACTAGCTATATATCGAGAGAGTACGCATTATGCCATCGACATAGAACGTGATTGTCACCTTAGGCTGGCAATTTTGTGAGGATGAATAGGGCAGTCATGCATTCTGATTGTGCTTGTGCAAAAATATGTTTCCCTCACTTTATTCAAATACTAAGTAACGTATGATCAATGTGATGTTACTATCTTCCCTGTGTGAAGCTAGCCAAAATGCCTTGTCCCATGCTGCTTGAATAGCTATGCTTGAAGATAGTGTGTGATTAGCTTTGCCTTGTATGTTTGCTTCCAAAGGAAATAGATGAAAAGTTAGTAGTTAGCAAAAACTTCACCCCTTTGAAAACTAAATTGCTAAATGTAAGTAAAACTTGTTTTGTAGAGATATCCACCTACTCAGTAAAAAAGAAATAAAAGATAACAACACCTTACCACCATGTTTCACATGTTTATGTGTAGCGGTGTTGCTGTAGGTGACTGCTTGTTGTATGCGAGCTTTGTGCTTAGTAATAGTCGCTTAAGCTAATTAGATTGAGTGTTTTCGAAATGCTTGCTTAAGACCATGATGTATGTGTGGATGCTCTTATCTAGGTAGTGTCGTAGTTGTCACCCCTTTTGCCTACGGTAAGCATACGAGTGTTGAAGAGCGCTATCCTAGAACAGCGTCCAAGTTTTGATAATCTCATGGTTGTCATCTCCAATTAAGTTCTCTCTTAGGAGCCTGAGCCTGTACACATGGTTGCTAGACCTTGAACGTTGCGCTACGAAGACCTTTATCCATGCCTTTGCTTGACCTTGGGCTCAAGCTTAGTTCCCTTGAATGCTTGCATGTGTCGTGGTTGTCCAGCTCCTGTGTGGGAGGACCTTACTAAAAAATCCTTGTCGAGCCTCATTGCTCCTTCTCCTGCCGATGATCTGGTGCAACGCTAATCGCTATCTACCCTGGTTTTGGAACCTTTTTCCTCACAAATCATGCCATTGCTTTATCAACTGAATCCCTAGTCAGTGCATTGGCTCTGTCCCTCGAATCTCATTTATTTTGCCTCCAACCCTTTCAAGTCTCTGGATGTTTATCAGTCTTGATCTCATGTTGCTGCTCGTTAAGACCAAATCTCATGTTAATCTTTATCTGATAATCACTTTGGTGGACACAAGACGTATATGGAAATTAAGCAAGAGTCCCCTGCTCAGTTGTCTTCAGCAATTAGGCTATGTTCTCTAGCACTGTGTTTTTATCTTAGGACCACCTCCTTGTTGACTCCTAACCTTGTGACTATCTTTGTTTGCTATCCCTCCTTCGCATAGTGCTTGCTCCTATGCAACCCAATTTGTGCCACATGAGATTTCTTGTGGGTTGTATGTTCAGTAATGGTGCCACAATTAGCGATCTACGGTGCCATGATGAAACCAAGAGCCCCTATGGGTGCACCCACAAGGTTGTGCTACTTGGCACGCACTGTTATTGAGGTTTCTAGTCATGATCCATTGTAGAACTGCACTAATGTGTTATTTTCATGTGAGCTCTTCCTTGGTTATATCTCCATATCTACTCAAAAGATCCTTATATCAGACCAAAAGTAGCAGAGTTTCCTTCTGGAGTCATCCAAAGGATAACCTTTGAAGAACAAGTCACTGACATGAACATAAACAGACTACAAGAGGTAGTAGACAAGTGACCCTACTTGACGGTCCATGTAATGACGTCGATCATCTAGTGAGCAACTTATGTCATTCCCGTTGGATCAGAAAGGTGCACCACACTTAAGGTTGAATAAGTTATCAGTCGGATGATAAATGGACCAGGATATTATGTGCGATAATAGGTCACCTGGTGCTTATGAGTTTTCTATCCAAGTCTTGACCTTTATGTGCAAGATGATCAACCGACCTTCTTCGATGTGACCCCTTTCTACTGACTTCAATGGCAACCATCTATTTATGCTTCGACCATAATTCTTATTATCAAGAGTGAAGATTTGGAACCTTTTTAGTGTTGAGAGATAACTGATTAGTTACCAGTAGAAAGGTTAATCTCTAGCTAGGTAATTACTCTTTGGTAACTATGAAGGCCAGATCTCACAGAACAATGTTAAGCAAAGAAACAACAAAGTCGGTCATCGATGCTAGTACTGCTTTCTTCTCTAAGCCCTATGTTAAGTTAATTCCATCTTGGACAATCACACGGGTAGTGCAAGATACTGTATCAGCTAAGTAAAGAGCTAGAGAAAGCATGTCCCTAGTTTCGGTCAGCATCATCATGTACATGGTGTTATTAAAGGATTTGTTTAGGACTCTATTGGATAAAGCACAAAAGGTAATCAGAGACATTTTCTTATCTAGTAGGACTACCCCTCCATGTGAAGTATGCATTGTGCCCTGCAAAAATAGCCCACTAGTCCAATGTTTGTGCATCAT
Organism: Miscanthus floridulus; assembly: GCF_019320115.1. NCBI lineage: Eukaryota > Viridiplantae > Streptophyta > Magnoliopsida > Poales > Poaceae > Miscanthus > Miscanthus floridulus. The sequence continues at coordinate 71,325,253 of NC_089591.1, forward strand.
GAGCTGGTGCCCAAATCAAGAGATTGAAGTTGTTCCTTAGGAAGCACCTGAGGAAAACCCTAGCCTCCATCCTCGGCGAGAAGGCTACCACTATCATAAAAAGAGTTAAAGACTGTGAGCACACTTCCCAATGTGTAAATCAAAGGAAAAGAAGAATTGGAAATCTGTCAAGATTTCATGGCACTAAATCGGTTATTTTTAAGCCAGTGATTAGTGGCTCAAACATGGTTGAATTCATGCCAAACTTGGTGATCTCCTTCCTCACTTAAGGTACTTCGATGTCTTCAGTTGGTTTGAGGATTGGTTGAGTAAAGCATCAGATTTGAGAGATGTTTTGATAGTTCGATCCCAAAATTTTAGAACAAAGCAGTTTTTGTAGATGATTTGTTTGGATAGTCAAATAGTATTCGTTTGAGCTAAATTTTGGTCAGTCATTAAAGGACTCTTGGATCTAGATGTCTACCAAAATTTGTGCACAATGGAGCAGTTGTTTGTAGGATATGAACTGATTACTGAGAGGTATAGAATCTATGATTTCTCTAATGACTACTAGCATCCCTCATATTAGTAGGTTGTGTTTGTTGCTCAGGTCATGTCAGCAATGTGATGATTGTTAATACTTTAGATGCCCTAGAGAAGACTCCTGGCACCCCTTTATGCCTTGCTTTTGCCCCCTCATATCAACAATGCGTGAGCAGTCAAGGTGTTCTACAAGTCAATTTTTGCCATTGCGAGTCAAAAACAATTTGAAAAGTGCCAAACAACAGATTTCATACTTTGATTTTGAGTTGTTGATTGACATTACAAAGAAAGCTTCAATGTCAATTGTAGTCCAACGAAGCTAGTTTTTCTACAATGCAAGTCAATCCAATTTACTATGCAACAGCACCATGAAGGAAAAATTGTACTTGATCTTGGTAGTGTACTGTTTCTTCGAATGGTGAATAATTGCAACCTTTGTTGTCCTCCAGACCTCATTAACATCCTTCTTCAACAAGGATTTCTAGGGCAAACTCGTCCTTGGTACATTCTATGTGTTTTTACTCATGAGGTTGCCTCAGATTCAACACAGATAACTGTTGCCGCTTGGATACAAGGATTCCCCAATTATTGATCATCAAAAACACTGAGTCAGCAGAGTTAGCTATTACATTCACCGCTCACTCAATGGACTCAGATAATAAAGTGTTATCATTAGAGAAAGAGAACTGCACACATGGAACATTATGTAGTTTTCCATCGGGTGGCATCTGAGTGATTGAACAATTATGACCGGCATAGATGTTGTTTATTGGTTAGTCGGTTTCTTATAGCCTTGGAGGATGATTACCCCTGTCTGTGATCTCATCCCTTATGAAAGGTCATACTCAAGCTACTTTGGTAGAGAACTACTTTTTGAGCTTTGTGAATGAGTATGGAACCATTATAATGAGTAGCTTTCTTAAGCTTGCAGTCTAGTGCTAAGCTCACATGGTCCATGCTATATTCAATAGGGAATTAGAGATAGTGGGTGATTGGTTTATGCTCTGTAGTACTCTCTAGATCCTGAGAATGAAGTATTGTGCTATCTTGGATTCCTCCCAAAGTAACAATACTTCATGAAAGCCAACAAAGGAAATTCTTCAGACAAAACTTACTACGAAGAGCAAGTATCAGAAAGTGTCTTGATCAAATTAGCCTCTTTGATACTCCAAAGTTAAGTAGTCTAAGGCTATCACTAATGTTGGAAAATGGATGGCATGCTTCTCTTTCCTTAAAAGTCTTTTGCACAGAATCTCGGGGTGAGATTCTCGTAAAGGGGAGGGCTGTAACACCCTAGGTGTTTGTCACCAGTTAAGCAATGGGATTGAGCTCAAACATGACATGTTAAGTGGTGACAAAGGTGTCAAGATCAAAACTACAAGAGTGAGCTCCAACATAAACTTAGACAACACACCTTTACTTACATGTGTACCCTTGTCAAGATTATGCAAGAGTAATGTTAAACATGCTCATTCCATGTACATTACATCAACATGCATCCATCTAGACCGGTGGAAAAGTTTCATGAAGTTTGGAATAAAAAAGTCACATGAAATGATGAGTTACATTCTTGCTTGAATTGCACTATTAAGTGAATGGAATTATAGGTCATCAACTGAACCTTACTACCCAAATGACTCCAAATGAACTCTACAACAAAAGTCATGAAGGGTTCATGTTGAGCAAGTGGCCAGAAAATGCTTCAATAGATCAAAAAGGATAATTTAAGCTTTATCATGATGCTACTTTGACTTGGTTTGAATAGTGGCTTAGAGTGTTTGCATGGCAATGGAACCTAAATAAAAGTTGTAGCTCATCTTATGTAGAACAAATTTTGTTTAATGGTCAAGAGCTAAATCAGTGCCTAGATTAGCCAAACAGATCTCACAAGAATCAACAAAATGTTGTTTTGGAATCTAGAAATTTGGCTAAGTCTAGGATGACTGAATTTTTGTATTTTCGTTTTCATGTACCTATCTTTGGCGAATTTTAGTTTGCAAAGCTTGTCGATTTTGGCCAAACTCCTGTAATCAAGGTTGTAGTACTCACGTAGCACTACAACAAGGAGAAATTGGTTTATTGAATCATCAAATGGTTTGGGAGATATTGAGGGGAGAAGTTAGAGGTTTAAGTCATCTTGAAACTGATTTTAGTTTTCAAGTTTCGTGAACCCCACTTTGGAACCTTGTATCTCTCCAACCAGACCAAATTAGACTTTGGCACTTTAAGCAAAGTTGGAGATCTCACGTAGCTCTACAACATTTGTTACTACCGTTTGTGCCAAAACTAAACAAATTCAGAGTTAAGAGGGGACAAAGATTGATGTTTCCGTGTATTTTTGCGGTAGTATTAGTTACTTCCTTTAGGATTGAGAAACGAATGGCATCTACCACAGGCAGGAGAGCGATGCCACGTGGCTCCTCTATGCTGTCCTCGCTTGCCACCTCACCCCCATGTGCATGAATATAAAGACCGGCACCCTTTTCACTCACGCTCGCTTCCTCTAGCCTCCCTCGCTCTCCTAGCGCTCTCGCTTGCCCTACTGCCACGCAGTCGCTCACCATGGCCAGCCTCATTCGAGCTCCGCACAGCCATCACCACTGAGTAGTGTTTCCCTAGCCTCCACCAGCAGCTCTATGACCCTCTCCTCTCCCTCGCGCGCACCCTTGTCCAAACGGGCGCTTGTGCTATTCCGGCTCATGCTCCGGTGCGGCGTCCCTCGCTCAAACGCCTTCACAGCGAGCTCCGTGGTCAGGCTGAGGCCAGCTGTGGTCGAGCGTGGGCCATGCATGGGTGCGGCCAGGCCGGCCCTACCTTGGCTATCCACTACCGCCGGTCGACGCCTCCCCTGCTGGCCGACTCGGCACCTCTGCTTCTTCTCTGCTCTGTGCGAGAGGTTGAAGAAGAAGGACCTAGTCATAAATAGAAGCTTTTTCATGTGTTCACTTTGCATAAATGCCAGACACATATATTTACATATATGGGTTTAGTTGGTTCCTAAGATCTCCAGGGTTCCCAATGCAAAAGTATTTTCCTTTTTCGGTTTAATCTTTTCTTTTGCAGATTTTGGTGCTGAACTTTGGAAAATCGTAATAATTAGTAGAAAAATCATGAGATATAGGTGGATGCCGAAGCACAGTTGGCTATATTTGCAATCATGGAAAAGAACCATGAGGTAATAGAAATGGAGGCTGGGCGGAGTCTATGTGTAGGTTGACTCATGCGATTCCGTCTGTGCCGATTAAGGACCGTACCATTGTTGGCCATTCTGACAAGATTGAACGCATGCCTCTCACTTAGCTAGCCAGATAACTTGTTCCAACTGTGAAGCCGAGTAGCTCAACTTAGGCTGGCCCTATTCTATAAAAGTGCGCACTCTAGATGGTAGTAAGGATGTGCGGGGAGTCAGATGTGAGCCCAAGGGTAGGCCGGGCTTGAACGTCCTGGTAGCTAGTTGTCCTTGATTGTGTAGCGCTAGACGAACCCACGAAATATGGACCTGAGTTGTACCAAATGTGACCTAAGGCTACCATGGCTGGTAGACATGGGTTTGTGTTAGGAATAAATTCCCAACTGGTTGAAATCGATTCAAATCGCCGTCTCTCTCAGACAGTGAGAAACTTGGCTAGCTCCAACACCATAGTAATTGTATTATGAAATGTGATGGTTCAGATAAACATGGAATTAGTACACCGGCTATGGTTACTATTATTATGCTACTAAATGATATCCCACATGTTTGGCACAGGTTAGTTACTAATCTAGAGATGAATAGCTATAATTAACTTGATGATTGAATTATAAAATGTATAACTGAATTAGTGGCTTTTTATGCAAAATGTCGTCAAGCTACCTCCACTTATAAAGCCTTGCATACTCTTTGGTGTCACTTTATTTCTGGTTTATGATGAGTAAGTCTAGCTGAGTACATTCGAGTACTCAGGGTTTATCCCACCATGTTGTAGGTGAAGTTCTCGGCTTGCTGAAGATGGTGGCTAACCGCCAGTGGGCTCGGTGACTCTATTTTTATTTCTCATCTATATGCTTTTATTAGAGGATGTCACTTATGCTAGCAATTTATTTGAAACTTATATTAATGTAATCATTTGAAAGCTATGTTGTTTTCACTAATTGGTTTTGAAACCTAAACTTGTACTATTATTTGTGAACTCATTTGTAATATTATTTCTATTGCAACTCTTTGTATGTGATGTGTATTTGCTTAATTCCTCGATCTTGGTTATGATGTTGATTTACCAAGGTCCTTCGTGACACTCGACAGACTACCGGGTTTATATAAGTGAAAGTATACGCTTGTCAACATGTTAGCAGGGACAACCGTACTTGATCTTGTATAAATTAGGCGGTTCTATCACATCAGGAAAGGGGAAGAAGGCAAAGAAGGGTAGGTCACCAGCTGGTACATCACAAGGAGAATCATTTGGTCCCAAAGATGAGGCATCTAGTTGTTCAGATAATGACATTGATTTACCTGATGACTCAGATGGAGAAGGCCAAGTGAAGTTGAAGTCCAAATCATTCAACCCTGAGGATCTAGTTAATCCAACCTTTAAGGTAGGCATGATATTCTCTAGTGTGGAGCTCCTAAGAAAAGCCATCACAGAGTACAGCCTAAAGCATAGAGTTGACATTAGGATGCCCAGGATTGACAAGAGCAGGGTTGGGGCTCATTGTGCTGTTGGCTGCCCCTAGACATTATATGCTTCATTAGACAGTAGAACTAAGGCATTCATGGTCAAAACTTATGTGGGAGAGTACAACTATAGGAAGGAATGGGTTCTCAAGAGGTGCACAACCAAGTGGCTATCAGAGAAGTACACTGAGACCTTTAGAGCAGATAGCAAGATGACACTAGGCAATTTTGCAAGGATTGTGCAGAAGGACCAGAACTTGGCACCCTCCAAGAGCAAGTTAGCTAGGGCAAGGAAACTAGCTATGGATAGGATATATGGTGATGAGCTTGAGCAGTTCAACCTATTGTGGGATTTTGGTAATGAACTGAGGAGGTCAAACCCAGGAAGTACTTTCTATGTTGGTCTCAATGATGGCCATTTCAGTCACATGTATTTCTCACTTGATGCATGCAAAAGGGGGTTCCTAGCTGGCTGTAGGCCTGTCATTTGCTTGGATGGATGTCACATTAAGACCAAGTTTGGAGGATGTTTGCTTACTGTAGTTGGTATAGACCCAAACAATTGCATATTTCCTATATCAATGGCCTATGTGGAGGTGGAGTCAAAGAGTACATGGAAATGGTTCGTTGAGACCCTCAAGCAAGACCTTGGGATTCAAAATACTTATCTATGGACTATAATGACTAACAAGCAAAAGGTTATATACTATGGCTGCTTGATGACTTATCCATTTTTTTAAACTTATTCTGTATTGTATACTAATTGTTTCAATGCATCTACAGGGACTTATACCTGCTGTCCAAGATGTTTTCCTAGAGTCAGAACATAGGTTCTATGTCATACACTTGTACTCCAACTTTTAAGGTCACTTCAATGGTGAGAACCTCAAAAACCAACTCTGGGCTTGTGCTAGGTCCACAACCATGGCAGCCTAGGATAGGAACATGGAGAAAATGAGGACATTAGATGCAGATGCACATAGATGGTTAGAACAGATGCCCCCAACATTTGGGTTAGAGCTTTTTTCAGTGAGTTTCCTAAGTGTGATCTGTTTCTCAATAATTCACATGAGGTATTCAACAAGTACATACTGGATGCAAGAGAAATGCCCATCCTCAGCATAATTATGAAGATCAAAGACCAACTAATGACCAGGGTGTACAACAAGCAAAATGATGTTCATGACAAGTGGCCAGGCCCTATCTGTCCCAAGATTAGGAAGAAAATTCTCTAGAACTCAAAGTGGGCCAACACTTATTATGTTTCTCCTACTGGCAGAGGTTTTTTTGAAGTGAAGGATAGAGATTACCAGTACATAGTTAACATTTATGACAAGCACTGTGACTGCAGGAGGTGGAACTTGACTAACATTCCTTGTAGTCATGCCATCTCTTACCTGAGACATGAAAGGATCCCTGTTGAAGATGTCATACCTCAATGCTACACTACTGAAACTTATAGTGCTATGTATGGATTCAATGTGATGCCATGTTTTGACAATACCAACTGGATGAAGATGAATGGTCCTAATATCCAGCCTCCAATATATGAGAAGAAGATAGGAAGGCCACCCAAATCTAGGAGGAAGCAACCCCATGAGATTCAGGGCAAAAATGGACCTTCAATGTCCAAGCATGGCATCATCATTCATTGTTCCTGGTGCCATGAGCCTCACCACAATTCCAAGGGTTGTCTACTCAAGAAGGCAAGCATTAGGCCGAAATAACAAGTGAGAAGGTAGCCATCACCTTTTCCAACAGCAACAGGAGATGAGGAAGAAGAGCACAAACTCAATACATAGCAAGGTGTAGAGGAGGTGATGATAGAACAACACCTGTAGCCCATAGTGCAACCATTAGAGGTCCAAGAAACTATGTTGTCCTATATGTTAGCACAAGTGAATAACTTGTAGCTCACCATTTTATTCCATTGTTAATAATGTAGCACAATTCATGGCCACTTGTCTTCATCTTCTTGTAGGCACCATATCCTATGAACCAGTCACTTGATCATGGGCCTCTCCCTTCCTCATCATTCATCGACAGCAACTAGCCCACTACAAGGCCACTTGTCCTCACAACAGCAACAAAACAAGGAAAGTCCAAGCACAAAAATGCAGCAAAGAAGAAGAATGCCACTACTGCTAGAGAGAAACCTGCAAAGAAGAAAAAAATCCACCAAAGCGGAAGAAAGATCCTGCAACAAATCTTGGTTGTGCTGGTGCACCAAACCTGAACTGATGGGCATGGTGCAGTCATGAACCATTTTGTTAATAGCTTTTGGGTACACCTTTGGGTACATCTTTTGGGTACAACTTTTGGTATACATTTTGGGACCATAGTTGGCACACACAGAGTTATAGACCTACTATGACCTGATGTGTTGGATGTGTTAGTTTACTGAAGAAAGTGACATGTGAAGGCTCTAGTTTGGTTTTGGTGAATTGATGAAACCCTAAGTGCTAACCTATTGCTCTAAGTGAATATGAGATAGGGTAGCACATTCCAAGTGGTGGAGCAAATGGTGAAGATCATGAAGATGGTGATAGCCATGGTGATGATCAAGTGCTCGGACTTGGAAAAGAAGAAAGCAAAAAACAAAAACTCAAAGCAAAGGTATATTTTGATAGGAGCTTTTGTGTTTTGGTGATCAAGACACTTAGCGAGTGTAATCACATTTTGGATAGATAGTCGTACTATTAAGAGGGGTGAAACTCACCGTAAAATGCGGTTATCAAAGTGCCACTAGATGTTCTAACTCTTTGCATATGCATTTAGATTCTAGTAAGCGCTAACACCCTTAATGTTTGTGAAAATATGCTAACACATGTGCACAAGGTGATACACTTGGTGGTTGGCACATTTGAGCAAGGGTGGTGAAGTTGGAGATCAAAAGGAGTTGAAACAGAGGCATCGGACCCTACTTCACAGGGCGTAGGACTGGCCTGGGTCCGACGGCTAACCTTAATGCACACATAGAGAAGAGGTGGCATCGGACCAGGGCTTGTGGGGGCATCGGACCAACCGAGTGCACTGTTCATTCAGTGCTATGCGTGTGAGTGAGTGCTGGCGCGACACGTGTCAGCGTCGGACTGTGGCTTGAGTCCGATGGTGGGTGTTGGACCAGGGTCTAAGAGTTTTTACCCTCTCTGGACCTTACTAGACCATGTCAGACCCTCCCTATGTGGAGTCCGATGGCCTAGGTCCGACCATGGTGATCAGCGTGCGACTGCTTGACCGTTGGTGGCAACGGTCAACTCGTTTGAAAGGGACGCGTGGCAGCTTGCAAGTGGATGCGGCAGGGCATTAGACCGAGCATCGGATGGTCCGACGGCCTGTGCCAAGTGAGTCCAATGATCACTTATGTGACCCAATGGCTCTATTTCATGGGGGCTTCTATTTAAGCCCCATGGCCAGCTCTAGCTCACTCTCTTGACCATTTGCATTGACATAGCAACCTTGTGAGCTTAGCCAAAGCCCTCCTACTCTTCTCCATCATTGATTCATCATCTTTGTGAGATTTAGAGTGAATCCAAGTGTATTGCATGAGTGATTGCATCTAGAGGCACTTGGTGATTGTGTTTTACTGTGGGTTTGGCTTATTACTCTTTATGGTTACCGCCACCTAGATGGCTTGGTGCAGTGAGGATCGTCGAGGGGAGGAAGGTGATTGTCTCCGTCTATGATTGTGGTGATTGTGAGGGGTTCTTGACTTTTTCCCGGTGGAGAGCCAAAAGGTACTCTAGTGGATTGCTCGTGGCTTATGTAATCCTCATCTTATGTTGGTTGTATGGCACCTAGTTGCAGGTTTAGCGTGTGATGCTAATTAGCACGTGAACCTCTAAGTGAGTGAATCGCCACAAGGACTAGCTTGCTGGCAAGCAAGTGAACTTTGGTGAAAAATTGTGTGTCATCTTGTCCCGAGGATTTCATTGGTTATCTTATGATTGATTGATTGGCTTCATCTTGTGATTGGCTCAATTCCACTACATGGTGGTATAATCATCACCATCCCCTCTTGTATTTACATTTCTAGTGTGTAAGCTAAGCTCTTTAGTGTAACTAGTTTTGAGAGCTAGCTTGCGTTGGGTCTAGTGGTTAGTGAGGCTCTTTAGTTAGTCTTTAAGAGCTCACTAACTTAGTGTAGTGACATAGCCTTTGTGTGGGTAGAGACTATAGATACTAGAATTGTGATAGGTGGCTTGCATTTTTAGTAGGCTAGGGCAACATTTGCTTCGCCTCATATTTGTCTAACTGGTTTGTTAAGTGTTGTTGTAGAATTTTTCAATAGGCTATTCACCCTCCTCTGCCATTAGGACCTTTTAAGTGGTATCTGAGCTGTGGTCACCTTGATTTAAAGCTTAACAACCTTTAGTGTCAAAATGACTCAAATCAACAACACCAAGAAGACACCCCAATTTGATGGCACAGATTATCTATATTGGAAGTCAAAGATGACCACACATATTAAGTCAATCAATAGAAAGACATGGACGGTGGTAGAGACCAAGATTGAGGTTGCTAATCTAGAGGCACCCACCATGGCCAAAGAAATATTGTTCCAAAACAATGACATAGCTCTTAGTGCAATTCTTGATGCTCTTGATGAGAAGACATTTGAGCAAATCAAGAACATTGAGATGGCTCATGAGGCTTGGAAGAAGTTGAAGGAATCATTTGAGGCCACTCAAGTGGTGAAGGGAGCCAAAGCATACATTCTCAAAGAAAAGTTTGCAAGCTTCAAGATGAATGATGATGAGAGTGTGCTGGAGATGTTTCATAGGCTCCAAGTGCTAGTCAATGATCTCAAAGCGCTTGGTGAAGAAGTGAAGGACAAGGACTTCTCTCATAAGTTCTTGAGATGCTTACCTTCAAGATTTAGCATGCTAGTCACGTTGCTTGTAGGGAGTGGTTTGGACACCATGACACCAAACCAAATGTTAGGAGATGTGATGACCGATGACACCTATAGAGATGATGATGATGAGAAGGAAGAAAAGAAGGATACGAAAGATGAGAAGAAGGATGACAAGAAGAAGAGTGTGGCATTCAAAGCAACATCATCCAAGGGCAAGGCAAAGCAAGAATCATCAAGTGAAGATGAAGACTTGAGCTTTGATGAGGTGGATGATAAGAAGATGTGTAACACCCTCGGTGTTACACCCTAAACAAACCACTAAACCATGTAATGAGCATCATGTTTTTGTGATAAAGCTTGTGATAAAGTGTGTAGATCAATTTCTTGTAACCTAAAATGACTAATAAAAATATTAAATGAAAGTTAATTCAATAGCTCATGTATATTAAGTAGGGTTGAAAACCAATTTGTATTTAGCAAAAGTATTATAGAACATGTGTGTGACAACTAAATAAGGTTTGAAGTACAAACTTTGTAGATGACAATGCAACTCTTGCTGTAGAGAAAATAATATTGCTAGCTAGTATTTCTAATAGCTTAGAAATGGAACTTGAAATCAAATCCTGCACAAGACAAAAAATCCTTAAGTTTGAAAATAGTGTGAGAAGGTTATGTTGGTGAATTAATTTTGGAAAATTTAGCTAAAGGTTAGTGCTATGTTTTTGTTCAGTATGGTAGTTTGATGTACCCTCTTTAGCATGGTTTAGGTGGTCGAGCCTTAATCAAATCGATTTTGTTTTGGCAAACGCTTTAAAATACATGCACGGACATCATCTCAGGCTGGTTGACCGAGTGGGCGCGGTCACCATGCTCGGGAGCACGACATCACCATGTTTGGCCACCTATGTGGATGCACGTTGATGTGTGTTGGCCAGCTGAGGCCATCCTCGGCCTGGTGTAGGGTCGAGATGGCGGACTAGAGGAGGTGAATAGTCCTTTCTAAAACTTAATCGCATTAGCTAACCGAAATAAGTACGGAATTAAAACTATTGGTCTAGCCAAGACTACACCCCTCTATCTATGTTCTTTAGTACCTTGCAAAGATCCTAATTAAGAAACAAAGGTGCCAAGCTAGCTAAAGCTCACCTATCTAATTCTAGGAGCATGGTCACACAAACCTATGCCACTAGTATTTTGCACACCGGGGAGCTCCTACACAATTCTAGTAAGCAAAAGCACAAAGCTCCTAAGCTCACTAGCAATACTCAATAACAAGGCAACCAATGTCAAATTAGAGAGCATAAATACTTAGCTATACAAACTAAGCAATGTGACTAACAAGGTTACACAAACCAAATTAGCCACGCAAGGGAGCTACTTCTATGCTACACAAGCAAGAAGGTAACTAGTGAGCTACACAAACTAACTAATTACAAGAGCAACTACACAAGCACAATGTATATGAAAGTAATTACAAGCTTGTGTAAGGGGATTACAAACCAATGGGAAGAACAATGTTGACACAGTGATTTTTCTCCCAAGGTTCTTGTGCTTGCCAACACGCTACATCCCTGCTGTGTCGACCGCTCACTTGGTGGTTCAGCAGCTAATTAGCATCACCCACCAAGTCCACACGTTGGGCACCGCAAGAACCTACCCATAAGTGAGGGTAGCTCAATGACATGCTCAACTAGAGTTGCTCTTTGCGGCTCCCGTGGGGTGAGCACAATGCCCCTCACAAATCTCTTCTCCGGAGCACCGCACAAGCTTCTTGCGGGCTTTGACAGAGACCACCACCAAGCCATCTAGGAGGTGGCAACCTCCAAGAGTAGCAAGCACCACTGGCTTGTAAGATGGCCACCTAGTGCCATTCGACGCAACCTCATGATGCAATCGCACTAGAATCGCTCACTCACTCGATCGGATAAACACTATCAATCTCAAGTGAGTTAGAGGGCTCCCAAGCACACCTACACAAGCCACCAAGGCTCAAGGGTGATCCGCTCTTAGCCAAAGGCCAACCAACACTTCTATTTATAGCCCCATGGACTAAAATAGATGTTACCCCTTCACTTGGCATTTTTTGGGGCAACTGGACACGTAGGTCCAAGTGACCGGATGTGCCGATCCCTACGTCCAGTCGCTGTACCACCTCCACATGGCACTAGCCGTTTGAAATAGCCATTGACACCAACGACTACCTTGTGCGTGTGCCTTCATCCACTGATCGGACGTGCTACTTAGCTTGACCGAACTCACTACACCTCAGTGTCTGGTCAACAACAGAGAGCTCCTAGAGCCTCCAAAACACGACCGGACGTGTCCGTTCACATGTGATCGGACGCACAGGTGTACTCTATCCTCTCTGGCCTCTCACGCCTGCCTGTGTTAGTGTACGTCAGCAACCACTAGACATGGCCCCTATGTGTCATGTCACTCTTTGCGCCAGCATCCAGTCACAAGACCAAGACCGCGCACTCTCTGCTGCCACTAGATCGAACACGCTGGTCCTGCCGAGGCCAGCGTTCAGTCACTCATAGTGATCTATTTCACCTTTGTTTCTTCATTGAATTGATCCGTTTCAACTCCAACTTATTCTCCTTTGCAAATGTGCCAACACCACCAAGTGTACAACACCTTGTGCACGTGTGTTACCTTTTCACAAACATTTTTCAAGGAGTTAACCACTCAACTTGCCGCGCCACTCGATCCTAGCAATGATGCAAAGTTAGATCGCTCAAGTGGCACTAGATGACCAATATGCAAACAAGTTTGCCCCTCTTGATAGTACATCCATCTATCCTAAACCTGGCCATCAACTTCTCCACACACCTATAACCGGTAAAATGAAATGCCCTAGGTTATACATTTGCCTTGCACATTCCATTCCATCTCATCCAATGTCGATGCAACATATGCACCAACATGATCGACAATGATATGATTTACTCCATATCATCACGTGACCATATTGGTTCATCGATCTTGACTTCACTTGCTCTTCACTATTGCTTCAGTCCATCAGCTCCAAGTCATCACTCAACTTGCTCTTCACACTTGCAACTGGTCCATCAAGCCAAGTCATGTCTTGATCTTCTCCACCTTGATCACATGACTCAATATTATGTCTCATGTGCAATGAGCTTCTTCATCATCACATGTGTGAGCTTTGCAACATCTCCGAGCCATTTCCACCTCCATGGCATATGTTGCTCACACACATGTACCTATGGACTAATCACCCGTGTATCTCACATAAACACAATTAGTCCACCTAGGGTTATCACTCAATTACTAAAACTAAACAAGGACCTTTCACCTGGCCGCCACCTAGCTGTGGCTTGGCTGCTACTAGCCATTATACTATTGCCCCACCTCACTGTCACACTACTGGCTGCTGTGCCTACCGTTGGCCACCTGCCTGACTGGCCGTGGGCCACTGGTCGCCACTAGCCGCTATCGGTGTCATCGTGTTGCCATCGCATCCATGCCTGTCCTCTACACCTATACCCCGTCGCTAGTCTAGTTAGATGCCACATGCACATGGCTGAACTTGTCGTCGCCATGCCATTTATGGCACTACGCTTGCATGGGCCATGCCAGTCAATGGATGCATGCGCTTGTATGATTGCGTCCATGCGTGTAACACCCCGATCACACCGGCCACGACCCACCAAGGCAAGACTAAGTAAGCCCACTTGCCGCCCCGTCTCCCTCTTTCCCTCTGCTGCCACCATCGGAGCCATGCCAACACGTTAGACAGCGAGAGGTCATCTCTAATCAATTCCACCCCTCTACAGCCTCGCCAGTGAGTTCTCTGGCTGCCTAACCCTACCCAGCGCTAAAGCACACACTGCCAAGCTCCAACTTGGAGCTTTCCCCGCCACCGTGCCGATAAGGCTGAGCTCGGCCATTATAGTGGGTAGTCCTCCATCTATCCACCCTGACCTAATCCAAGTGCACCGCTAGCTTTGCTTCCACCTCTATGTCACCATGCCTCTACCGCTACCCTAGTGCTGCTGACGCAGTCGTGTCCACCGTGGTGTGCTTCCGTGCCACTTGGTCGCACGTGGCCACCCTCGCTCAGGCAGTTCCTGGCCATACCGTCACCTTGGCTAAGTCCACGGTGAGCCTCTACTGCTCGCACGCTAGCTGGTTAAGCCGACAGCTGTCCTAGTTCACCGGAACCATTACACCGCCATTGTGGACAGCCGCGAGCCTCTACAGCCTTCCCTAGTGAGCCCCACCACCCCTTACCACCGCTTAGTGTAGTCATCTAGGTCGGAGATGGTGATGGACCTATTAGATAGGCTCGCGCAGGTCCTAGGTGGCCGGCCTAGTCACCCAGTGCCGCCACTCGCCGCACTGTCGTGCACAGAGTTACCGAGGGTGTGCATGGGAGAATTAGGTAAAACTCAGGGGGTTAAATGAATTCACCAGAGAGAGGAAGAAATAGTGTTAGGACTTAGGTGTAGTTTGGAAGAAGTTTGAGGCCTCTTTTGCATAAACGCCAGCGCGTAGGATTCCCCCGCCGCGGGTCATCTCGCACTACAGGCTGGCTTCATGTGGGCCGCATCCGTGGGCCACCGCGCACTCGCGTGCACGTGCTGCATCACGTGGGCTGCTCGTGTGGGTCGCGCGGGAGATTCAATTTTCTTTTTCATAAGGGATTAGTAAATCATTTTCTAATTTAAATTCTGAGCTGATCTTTGGTAATTAATATGAAATCATGTAGGTGTCCAAAAATTATGAAACAAATTTTGTTAAGTTCCTTAAATTGTGATCTATCTGTTGGTATATTTAGTTCATATTTATATGTATTGGCACTAGGAGCTATTAAATCATTTAAAAGTGTTTTATGTTATTAAGTTGATCAGTGTAGGAATTTTTATGGTAAATTGGTGATAGCTTTAGTTCTAAATTTTTATGGTAGCTTCATTGTATTTTTATGTGCTCACTGTAAATTTTGCAGCTTTAGAATAGACTAAGCACTAGGGTTGTTAAATGCTCCTTGTTTCAATATACATTAAATCCTTAGTAGAACTAAAGATATACCCTTAAATTGCAAAGCTATGTGTTTGTTAGTTGAACCCAACACTTTGCTTGATGAAGATGATAGTTAGCTTAGTATCTTAGTCATTAGAGCTAGCTTAGTAGCTTGGTATACGTATTCTTATTTTAAGAGTTGTTGTTGCCTAAATGCTAAGTTGTTGTATCATCATCGCATGCATGTATAGAACGAGTTGGTAGAGATAGTGACCACCGATGATCGCGAGTTTGAGGAGATCATCGAGGAATACGAGGAGGAGGTCCTTGTGAGGGTGGAAGTCTTAGAGCCCCCACCGACTGACTCGGCTAACACCGCACCTACCCAAGGCAAGCCTCGGTGCATAACCCTTATTTTTTATAATCACTGAATATATATATATATATATATATATATATATATATATATATATATATAATGTGCATTTACATTACAGGAATTTTATGAAAACCACATGCATAGATATATCTATCCTATGTGTCTTACTAGTGCAGGTTCGAGTAGCTACTATGCTTAGGTTTTTGATAGCGTGAGTAACTTGTCGTTACTCACAATAGGTGATTATTATATTTACTCTCATGATAAAATGATGAAAGAAAAAATAGAGACCAGGTATGGATATGGTATGGGTATTGGCGAATGTAATGAGTTGTGTCCTATGGCCACGGGGCTTAGCTTGGTTACATTGTTTTCCCTGTCCTGTTGATTGAGGACCGTTCGTTGCTGTGGATGGTAGTCAGGTCACAAACTTATTATCCTGAGCACATACTTGTTTATGGGAGTGAGAAGGCTCATTACGCTCTTGTCATGGGTTTCAGCTCTTTCTGGACCGACTAATTGGAGGCGGGGAAAGGTGGAGGTCTAAGCACCATATTGAGACCAGGTCTTAAGTGTGGGGGTTTGGAGTCCAAGTTTGGACGGGGACCTAGACACCGTGATAGGAGTGGAATGGGTTGGTCTTATTTGTGCATGGGGTACAAATGGGGCATGTGTTTTGGGGTACCCAGCTAGGATACATTGGTTTATGAATCACCGTTTCTGTGAGATGGTACGACTTGGCTATGGTCTAGCACCGTAGTAAGAACTAGAAGATGAAAGATGGTGAAATAGTTCTGATTGCTCAACCCTTGCTTGAAAGTAGAACATGTGCTTACTTAGAATGGTTAGCTAATGAAGTAATCATGACTGCTAATAAAACATGATCTTAAGGACGTACTACTAATTGTCGGTGTTTTGGACCGGCGGGCCCTCAACCGACTAATGAAAATGTATTGCGTGTCCCTAATCTCGGATGGTGATGCAAAGAGACACAAGGTTTATACTGGTTCAGGCAATAGGTGCCCTACGTCCAATCTGCGGGAGCGATCTTGTATTCCTTGCATCGAGGTGCTTGTAGTAGGGGCTTACAAGCTGGACGAGAGAGGGAGCTAGTCCTAGGTCTCTGCGTAGAGTGGCGTGGGTTGCTTGAGATGTTGATCTCTTGCAGTGAGGAAGCATGCGTGTTACAGAGTGTTGTGCGTTGCTTGCGCGGGTGTCTCGTGTCTAGAAGCGGCCCTGGTTACTCTCTTTTATAGTCGAAGGGAGGCATAGGGGCGGTACATGTATTTGCTACGTGGCATTTTGTGAGCAGAGATGGTATGTTCGAGCCCAATAGCTCGTCACTATGGCGGCATGGTCGGTGGAGTGGCCTTGTCCTCGATGCACTGGAGCGACTCGCCGGTCATGCCTAATCCTATGTGATGTGGGAGCTCCTATGGTGGCAGGTGCACCTTCTTCTGTTGGAGGCATGCTGGTCACCGTATGTTTGACTGGCGTGGTGTGCCAAGGCTAGGTTGATGCGATGGCGTGGGTACGCTTATGCCGAGGCTACAGGAGCTAGGCCCTATGCACGACGTGGGAGCTCTTGCAGCCTGACGTAGGGCATGGCGCATACAACGGGCAACGTGCCGGTCCCAGAGTGCTAACAACGTAGAGAGCCGAGGCCCAGTTGGTGTAGAGGCTGAACCATCATGGGGGGCTCGGCGGGCGCTGAGTCCTGAGGCTACAGGAGCCCAAAACCGGGTAGCCGAGGCTCAGAGGGAGCAGTTGGCCTTGAACGTCATTTCTGAGGCTACAAGGACCCGGACATGACTTTCCATGCCTGAGCAGGGGTTAGGCAGCACAGTGTGGCATGGGTGTCTGTCATGGGCACAGTGCTGAGCACAGTGGCCGATAACCCTCGCCCCGTCCTGTCTCGAATAGCATGGGGTCAATGTGACTCCCGTCTCATCGGCCACCCCGTTGTACTGTGTCGTTGTGCGGCTGACATCACGGGAGTGGTTGAACGTGTTAGTTGGATGTGATGTCCTGTCAGAGAAGTCGGTCATGGCGGCGATGACGGGGTCATTGCCGAGCCAGCCTCGAGCGAGTCGGAGAATCGATACCTCATCCGAGGCCTTACGGCATGGGGCCTCGGGTGAGTCGGAGAATCGGTACCTCATCCGAGGCCTTGCGGCGTGGGGCCTCGGGTGAATCATAGAATCGGTACCTCATCCGAGGCCTTGCAGCGTGGGGCCTCGAGCGAGTTGGAGGATCGGTACCTCGTCTGAGGCCTTGTGGCGTGGTATGGTTTTGGGCCAAACCCACTTCAGGCGAGCCCAGATATTTGTTCAAGGTGGGCCGAGCGGTCCAACCGGGCCTCAGATGTGGCGGGTTCGCCTATGGTTGTTTTTAGTTTTGTTTTTTACAAGGTCTAAGCAATTTTTTCGGTTCTTGCTTAGGGTTCCCCTTTTTATGGTATCCGATAGTAGCCCTCGAGCTTCGGGGGGAGTGCGAGCACTCTCCCTGAGGTTTTGATGAGACTTGGCTCGCAGCAGCTCCCGTCGGGATTATGTTTTGTGCTCGAGGCTTCGGTGGGTGCGCGCGAGCGCACCCACCGGGTGTAGCCCCTGAGGCCCTGGAGGAGTGGATTTATTCCTCTAGGGGCTTTTTCCTTATTGAGTGGGGGGTTTTGTCACATTTGCTGAGCCCCTGAGTGTGGGTTCGGGTCGCTAGGTCTTGACTTTGTTGTAGGAGGAGCCCCTGAGCCTCTGCTCAGAGCAAGAGGGCGATCAGGAGTTTCCCTATCTTTTTTGTGCGGCCCTCGCGCATCCTTTTCATTCGAAAGGAGAGGTTTTATCATGTTTGCCGAGCCTCTGAGTGCGAGTTTGGGTCGCTGGGTCTTGGCTTGGTTGCAGGAAGAGCCCCTGAGTCTCTACTCAGAGCAAGAGGGCGATCAGGAGTTTTCCTATCTTTTTTGTACGGACCTCGCGCATCCTTTTCGTTTGGAAGGAGGGGTGGAGTATGCCCGGCTACCCTCGGTGGGCGAGCAGTGACACCTCCAGTGAGCTATTACCGGGTAAGTCCGAGTGGAGGCCCATGCCCCATTCGATAGGGGTCGGCTAGCAGTCTAGAGACGCACTCCAAAAGTATCAGAGGGCTTCTCTAGTGGGTCCCAGGGCCATTCGATTGGCCCTAGGGGCTCGATGCCTCCCTATGGTGGGATCCCATTTAGAGACCTCCCTGCCGGTCTCAGACACGACTTAGGGCATCCCAAGCAATTGTTGGCTTGGGCCTTGACCATGTACGGGCTCGCCCATAGTCACCCCTGACTCTGTTTGTCCTAGGGCGACTGTTGAGATCCTCAGGGGCCCAACCTTCGAACCCTTGGACCATAACGGGCTCGGTGCCCAATTCCTTAGTCTGAAAGGAATCGGGTGGGGGATATTCCCTTCCCATCAGTTGACGATGGCGGGTGCGCCTTTTGAGGTGGTCCCTTGGGGAGACGGAATGGCACCTGCCGTTGTTGTGGTCGAATGCAATGCGATGTCTGTGGATGGGACATTACTGTGTGCGCACAGTTAATAAGAAGAAGGTGGATGTGTGGGTGGTTTGGTCAGATCTAGATTAACTATGCTAGATCTAAGGGAAACTTCCCCAGTTTCATCGCCCGTCCATTTCGCCCTCTTCCCTCCCTCATAAATACGTGATGAGCCATGCCCCGCCCCTCCTTACCTTTTTTGCCTGTGTTCACCCTTTTAGCCCTCGAGCAGTTGCTAAGAACAGAGGAAGAGAGTGCCGAGGAGAAGAAGGGACAAGGGGGAGGAAAGGAGAGAGAGAGAGAGAGAGAGAGAGAGAGAGAGGGATAGCGAGAGCATGCCTTACTGCCATAGCCACATTCTCCACCGCACCCATTACCGACGGCGCTGTTGTCCTCTAGGCGGATCCTTGGGGTTTGTTTAACGTGTCCATGGCGATGTTGCAGTTGCTCGTTGATGACGATCTCCTTCGCCCGGTCACCGACCCCAATAGACCGAAGTGGATTGCTCTAGGGAATGAGCCGGAGCCGAGGCCACGTGAAGGCTACATCATGAGCTTCATGGCCTTCCACGAGCGTGGCCTCCGCCTACCGGCGGACCGGTTCATGCAGGTGCTCCCGCATTACTACAGCGTGGAGCTCCACAACTTCAACCCCAACTCCATCGCGTAGGCGGCCATCTTCATCACCGTCTGCGAGGGGTACCTAGGCATCGCCCCCCACTGGGAGCTATGGCTCCACTTCTTTCGGGCGAGGCTCAACACCAAGCCAACGGGCACGACAGGCACATGGAAGGTGTTGAGGGCCAGTGGCTGCACTCTCCAAGTGTGCCAAGATAGGCAACCCTTCTACATCCCGGCCCAGCTTGTGTCATCCAACCGCCGCTGGTACAACAGCTGGTTCTACCTCCGCAATGATGACAGTGGACTTCCCCTCTATACCGGGCAGGTTGTGGAGAGCCAGCCGGAGAGGTGGAGGTATGGCATCCTGTTGGCTAATCAGCCCAAGCTGTAGCCACTCCTGAAGGCGCTGGAGAGGCTGCACAGCCATGGCCTTACAATAGCTGTGGTCATGGCAGCCTTCCACCGCCAGAGGGTGCTACCGCTGATGGTTCGGTGGCAGCGCCTGTTCGAGATGACACCGAGTGAGCCGATCAATGACATCCGGTTGTCCACCGTTGCCCTTTCTGATGAGGAGACTTTGTGTCGAGTGAGAGAGATAGTGGAGGGGTGACAGAGGAGCAGTGATCTGACCCCATTCCTGATGCACCTGTCACAAGGGTACATCTCTGTAGTGAGTCACGCGTTGCTGCGGCCCCCAAGGCTTCCTTGCTCCTTACATTTTCAACATGTTCCCTTATTTGCATTTGCCGTTCCTATAGGGGATGAGGGATGTGCGAGCCTCCCCGCCGCCCATTCTCGAGGATGCAGAGTGGCGAGTAGAGAATAGGGCGCACGTTGAGGCATACAAGGAGCGGAAGGATGCCAAGGAGGCGAGGCGCAAGAAAAAGAGCCTTGAGC
This sequence comes from Miscanthus floridulus, assembly GCF_019320115.1. Classification (NCBI taxonomy): domain Eukaryota; kingdom Viridiplantae; phylum Streptophyta; class Magnoliopsida; order Poales; family Poaceae; genus Miscanthus; species Miscanthus floridulus. The sequence goes on from NC_089591.1 coordinate 71,345,689, forward strand.
GTGATGAGCTAGAGAAACATCGCTGGCAACAGAGGCACGACGGTCTCCTAGTGGAGCCATCTCCGTCATCATCGTCGATGGATTCTTCAAGCGATGACGACAAGAGCGAGGCAGGGCGGGGTCCTCTGGACCATCTCCCTAACATCAGGGAGACAGCGCCTAGGGCATCAACGAGCGACCTGGCGTCTCTAGGAGGAGGAGGAGAGGGCACCTTGGAGCTGGCGATCACCTGCCCTGGGGCCGAGGCTGACACACCCGAGACACGGGCATCGGGGAAGCGCGTCATCAGCCCGATGGGCTCGACGGCGGAGGTGGAGCGGGTGATGGTGGGGGTGACCCAACCGCCTTTGCAGAGGGCCAAGGAGGCATTGGAGTCCGGCGAGGGCCGATCGGTACCGGCAGACATGGGGGCCATGCTGCTGCCACCGCCACCACCATTGCTAAGGACGAGGGATGCAGTGTGGAAGCTATTGTGTCCCCATTCGAGGTAAGTGTTTTGTCAGTGGAGTTTGCAGCATCTCCCACTCGTTCTTTGGTCGTATGCTGACCTCATGAGTATTTCGTCTTCAGCCGGAAGCATCAGGCGGAAGCACTCGCCCTGGCACCACTTAAGGTGCTCAAGGTGAGCACCAGCTCCATGGCCTGATGGGTGGTGGACGCGCAGGCCGCCATACAATGTGGCACGGCGTCGGCTAGGGCTGACCCGAAGGAGCCGATTGCCTAAGGAGAGGCTACCAAGGCGGCCACAAAGCAGGCGGGGGAGGAGGCGCCTACGTCCCGTGAGGCTAGGGCCCTCGGGTCAGGTGAAGCCGAGGTGCCTTCAATCGCTGAGGCCACCGAGGGCGAGGCTGAGCCCCTAGGACCTTCGAGGCCGAGGTGGTGGAGGCCGGGGCTTCCAGGGCTTCCAAAGCTGAGGTGGCAGACGCCGGGGCTCCCAAGACCACCAAGGTCAAGGTGGTGAATGCTGGAGCTCCTAGGACCACCGAGGCTAAGGTGGTAGAGACGGAGGTGGGGCAAGCTTCGGTACCACCCTCGGTCCAAGACCCGCTGCCGTCGCAGGAGAGCGCCCGGGAGGTGGAGGTTCATTCAATCTCCTCCGATGATACTTCCTGGGGGAAGGAGGTGGCGGCTTCCGTGGCAGCTAGCACCATGGAGCAGCCAGCTCTGACTTCTGGCGAGGGGAGCACGGCCCTTGTCTGGGTGTTGTTGATGATCGGGTCAACGATCAGTGGGTATTGCTCAAGGTTTGGGACATAATCAGGGTGGTCATCCCGATCAAAGGTGATCACCTCCCGAGACTAGTCGAGGTACCGGGGAGTGGCCACCTTAACCAAGAAGACCTCCCAGCGCTCCTTCTTTTGCTGATACGCCGTGAGGCACGCTGAAGGCCCACCAAAGATCATAAAGGCGTTGTGCACCTCGGGGAACCCATCGTCCTTGTCATTGTCCCTGTCGCCGGTGCCCTTCTTCTCAACATCGTCGTTGGGGAGCCCAAGCTTGGTGTAGTAACATCGGAGCATGGTGCACTCTTCGAGGGTGTGCTTCACCAGGCCCTGGTGGTAAGGGTAGGGCTTCTTAAGCATGTCGTCAAAGAGCTCGGGGCCTTTGGCGAGGCCTCGGGGATTCTTGCGATCTGCGGCCATGACTAGATCGGCCTCGAGGACCTCCTACTTCCCCTGGCGACCCTTTTTCTTTTTCTTGGGGAGGAGGGGGGCCGAGGCCTCGGGGGCCTCATCCCTCTGCTTCCCCTTGGTGTTGTTGTCGGGGAAGATGGCCTCGATAGCCTCTTCGCCCGAGACAAAGTTGGTGGCGATGTCGAGGAGCGCGGTCGCCGTGGTCGGTACATTCTAGCCTAATTCTCAGACCAGGTCTCAGCAGAAGGTGCCAGAGAGGAATGCCTAGACGATTTCCGAGTCGCCGACATGGGGCAACTCGGTGCATTGCTTGGAGAAGCATCGAATGAAGTCTTAGAGAGACTTGTCTGGCCTCTGGTGATAGCTCTTGAGGTCCCAGGAGTTCCCGGGGCACACGTGTGTGCCTTAGAAATTCCTGACGAAGACCTTTACCAAGTCACGCCAGTTGTTGATCTACAAGGGAGGGAGATGTTCGAGCCAGGCTCGCGCCGAGTCTGACAGGAATAAGGGGAGGTTGCGAATGATGAGCAGGTCATCATCCGCGCCGCCTAGCTGACAAGCCAGGCAGTAATCGGCCAGCCATAGCTTAGGGTTGGTCTCGCCACTGTACTTCGAGAGGTTGGCCAGTTGCCGAAACTGGGCCAGGAAGTGGGCATCGCGGAAAGCCTTGCTAAAGACTCGAGGGCTAGGTGGCCCAGGAGAAGGACTATGGTCCTCCCCACTGTCGTAGCGACCGCCTCGGTGTGGGTGGTAGCCTCAGGCAGGCCCATTGTTGTCGTGGTGCCGTCGCCTGCTGACCACATCATGGTCGCCTTGCGCCTCACGTTGATCGCTAAGGCGGTCATGCACCGAGGGGGCCCTATTGGCTTTCGGTGCCTGAGCAGGCTCAGGATGAACCGAGGCCTCTCTATCCTACCGAGGCGGTGTCGTGGGTAGTTCCAAGGCACCCCCGCACCATCGAGAGGTGGAACTTTTAGCCTGCTATACCATAGCGGTCTTGAGGAGGTCTCGGAGCTCGCCGTGGACCCGTCGCCCCTCTGAGGTAGAGGGCTCGAGCATTGTCCAGAGTAGCATCGCTACTACCGCAATGTTCTGGCTAGCACGATTGAAGATAGGGGTTGCTCACCACCTTCGTCGTTGTTGATGCGGTGGTTGATGTTGTGAGCCCTCCACCGGGCTACTCCGCCATCACCGCGACCCCGCTACTCTTGCTCAAGAGTGTCTTAGAGCTACTACAAAAGGAGTCGGTCTTGTTCGACCTTGGCTTGAGGTTCATGGAGCTGCTCCAGGTCTAGGTGTCGAAGTTCCTTGGGGGCGGGGTTCACATTCTGCGCCGCCGAGGGCTCGACGTGTGAAGGTGTGGCATCGCCTGCCCCTTCGTCCTCATCGCCCGCGCTCGGCATCCCGAGCTCGACGTTGAAGCACTCTCAAGTGGGATCATAAGTGCCTTCATCATCGGAGTTGGAGTAGCCAAAGCAGTAGTCGCTCGTGGCCATGAAGCGGCGCATGGCTTTAGAGTCACGAAGCCCGGAGAAGTCCGCTCCGGCCCACGCCTCATCCTCCTTCGAGGAGTCAGTGTGGGTGTGGGTCAAGGTTGTGGCGATAAGGTCGAGGGCAAAACATTGGTGGCGTCCTAGGGGCTCTACGTGAGCGGAAGCGTAGGCGGCGGTGGCATTGCCCAAACCGAAGGGGTACGTGGATGGTGTCATCACCAAGCTCTACTTCACCAGAGTCGACTCCTCTAGAGGTGGCGGGGCAAAGTTTGATGATGGGGCGTTGCTGCGGGCCACCGGCATCTTTCCCTTGCCTAGGCTTAAGCTAGGCAGGTCCCTAGCCAGGGACTCTATACCAATAGCTGGGTATGGGATACTGGTGGAGCATGGTGTGTCGCCCTAAGCTCGTGCGGTGTTAGGTTGGTCCCACCCATGTCGTGCCTGGTGAGCACGACGAGAGCGGCAGCTCGAGCGCCGTTTGCGCCTGGGCTACTGGTGCATGATGTCATCATCGGTTGATGGGGCTCTGGGTGGGAGGAGTACCATATCGTACTCATATCCTAGAGACATGGACTCTAGGCTCCCGAACCAGATCATCATGCCAAGATGTAGTGGTCGCATGGGGTCTGCCATCCAGAACTTGTTGGGATGATTAAGCTGGCACATAGTATCTCCCCTACCTGGCGCGCCAACTGTTGGTGTTTTGGACCGGCGGGCCCTCAACCGACTAGTGAAAATGTACTGCATGTCCCTAATCCTAGATGGTGATGCAAAGAGACACAAGGTTTATACTGGTTCAGGCAATAGGTGCCCTACGTCCAGTCTGAGGGAGCGATCTTGTATTCCTTACACCGAGGTGCTTGTAGGAGGGGCTTACAAGCTAGACGAGAGAGGGAGCTAGTCCCAGGTCTCTACGTAGAGTGGCAAGGGTTGCTTGAGATGTTGATCTCTTATAGTGAGGAAGCGTGTGTGTTACAGAGTGTTGTGCGTTGCTTGCGCGGGTGTCTTGTGTCTAGAAGCGGCCCTGGTTACTCCCTTTTATAGTCGAAGGGAGGCACATGGGTGGTACATGTATTTGCTATGTGGTGTTTTGTGAGCAGAGGTAGTATGTTTGAGCCCTGTAGCTCGTCACTATAACGGCATGGTTGGTGGAGCGGCCTTGTCCTCGATGCACTAGAGCAATGCGCCGGTCACGCCTGATCTTGTGCGACGTGGGAGCTCCTATGGTGGTAGGCGTGCCTTCTTCTATTGGAGGCGTGCTAGTCACTGTATGTTTGACCAGCGCGGAGTGCCGAGGCCGGGTTGATGCGATGGTGCGGGTACACTGATTCCGAGGCTACAGGAGCTAGGCCCTGTGCACGACGTGGGAGCTCCTACAGCTCGACATAGGGCATGGCGTGTACTGTGGGCAATGTGCTGGTCCTAGAGTGCTGACAACATAGAGAGCCAAGGCCTAGTTGGTGTAGAGGCTAAACCATCATGGGGGGCTCGGTGAGCGTGAGTCCCGAGGCTACAGGAGCCTGGAACCAGGTAGCCAAGGCTCGGAGGGAGCAGTTGGCCTTGCACGTCGTTTCTGAGGCTACAGGGACCCGGATGTGACTTTCCATGCTTGAGCAGGGGTTAGGCAGCACAGTGTGGCATGGGTGTCCATCGTGGGCATAATACCGAGCACAGTGGTCGGTAACCCTCGCCCTGTCCTGTCTCGAATAGCATGGGGTCGATGTGACTCCCGTCTCGTTGGCCACCCCGCTGTACCGTGCCATCATGCGGCTGACATCATGGGAGTGGTTGAACATGTTAGTTGGATGTGATGTTCCATTAGAGAAGTCAGTCTAGGCAGTGGTGACGGGGTCATTGCCGAGCCGGCCTCGAGCGAGTTGGAGAATCGGTACCTCGTCCGAGGCCTTGCGGCGTAGGGCCTCGGTCAAATTGGAGAATCGGTACCTCATTCGAGGCCTTGCGGCGCGGGGCCTCGGGCAAGTCAGAGAATTGGTACCTCGTCCGAGGCCTTGCGGCACGGGGCCTCGGGCAAGTCAGAGAATCGGTACCTCGTCCGAGGCCTTGCGGCGCGGGGCCTGAGGCGAATCGGAGAATCGGTACCTTGTCCGAGGCCTTGCGGCACGGGGCCTTGGGCGAGTCAGAGAATCGATACCTCATCCGAGGCCTTGTGGCGCGGTATGGTTTTGGGCCGAACCCGCTTCGGGCGAGCTCGGATATTTGTTCGAGGTGGGCCGGGCGGTCCAGTCAGGCCTCGGATGTGGCGGGTTCGCCTGCGGTTGTTTTTTGGTTTTGTTATTTACAAGGTCTAAGCAATTTTTTCGGTTCTTGCTTAGGGTACCCCTTTTTATGGTATCCGACAACTACTAATAACACTTTTCGCAAACAAAGAAAACAACAAACCATATTGCCTATCATACCCTTTGGAATTGGGAAACTATTCCCATTAGTTGGGTAAGTCTTGCGAGTACATTATGTACTCAGGGTTTATTTTACCCTATTGCAGGTGCAGCTTGAGGAGTAGCTCTTGTGTGGAGGATTCTTCTGGTGGGCACAGATGGATCCTTATATTGTTTTCGCTAGATGTTTATTTTTATTCCACTATTTAATTATCGCACTCTGAACTCTGGTATTGTAATAAATAATTTTCAAGACCTCTAGTTGTATGAAATGGACTAAGTATTGTAAGCTCATACTCATTATTGGATTCTGGAGGTAAAATGTGGATTGATTTGAGTTCTCCTGTGGGGTGTGCTCGATGGAACTGTCCGATGTAGCTAGCTTTCGGGGTGCTTGGTGTCTAGTGGAAGAGCATGTTGTAACAAGTGATGTAGGCTTAACTTATGATATAATTGATGAATCATTCTATAAGCCTATCATTGTTGCTCCCACTAACCCTTCTTGTAGCACATCTACTTCTACCTCATCTAGTATTGTTGGTTTCACTTGTGATGCCTCACTAATGGTTGAGAATGTGACCATCAAGAAAGAGGTCAATGAGCTCACTCTCACCTTAGGCAAAGCCTATGGTGGCGAGGACCATTTGCTTATGTGCTTGGGTAGCCAAAGAACTTCTCTCTACAATGAAGGATTGGGCTATACCCCCAAGAAAGGCAAGGTGGCCTTTTCTCCTCACAAGGCTAGTTTTGTGAAGAACAATGGTCAGTTTTGCACTAGTTGCAAGCAAGTTGGTCATGTAGAGCAAAAGTACATGAACAAGAAGTCTCAAGCCAATGCATCCTCCATTAAGCTTGATTCTTTCTATGCACTTACTAAGGGTACAAATGGTGTGAAGGCTAAGTTCATTGGTGCACCATGGATGAGCTCAAAGAAGAAAGCTATTTGGGTGCCAAAGAGCTTAGTAACTAACCTCGAAGGACCCAAGCAAGTTTGGGTACCTAAAAGAATTGATTTTCTTTTGTAGATCAATTACAAAGCTGGAGGAAGGCATTGGGTACTTGATAGTGGGTGCACTCAATACATGACTGGTGATGCAAGAATGTTCAACTCAATCAACACCAATGATAGTAATGGCTATGATAGTATCATATTTGGTGACAATGGCAAAGGCAAGGTCAATGGGCTTGGTAAGATTGCAATATCCAATGACATGAGCATATCCAATGTGTTACTAGTTGAGAGCTTGAACTTTAATTTGCTATCCATGGCTCAATTGTGTGATCTTGGATTCAAATGCATATTTGGGGTAGATGATGTAGAGATCATAAGTATAGATGGCTCTAATTTGATCTTCAAAGGCTTTAGATATGAGAATCTATACTTGGTTGATTTCAATGCTAGTGAAGCTCAATTGTCAACATGCTTGTTCACTAAGTCTAGTATGGGTTGGTTATGGCATAGAAGGCTTGATCATGTTGGAATGAAACAATTGAATAGATTGGTTAAGCATGACTTGGTTAGAGGCTTGAAAGATATTATGTTTGAGAAGGATAAATTTGTAGCTCTTCTCAAACCGGCAAACAAGTTAGAAACACCCATCCTAAGAAAAGCATGATGAGCACTAGTAAAGCATTTGAGTTATTGCACATGGATTTGTTTAGGCTAACACAATACACTAGCATCGGTGGAAACAAATATGGCGTTGTGATAGTGGATTACTATACTAGATACACTTGGGTATTCTTTTTAGTAGACAAGAGTGATGTGTTTGTAACTTTCAAATCATTTATCAAGGGCATACACAATGAATTTGAAACAACCATCAAGAGAGTTAGAAGTGACAATTGTACCGAGTTCAAGAATACTAGAATTGCTGAGTTATGTGATGATTTTAGAATTAGACATTAATTCTCAGCCAAGTACACTCCACAATCAATTAGCCTCGTTGAGAGGAAGAATAGAACACTCATTGATATGGCAAGGTCTATGCTTAGTGAGTACAATGTGAGTCAATCTTTTTGGGCCGAAGCTATCAACACGGCTTGCTATTGTAGCAACTACTTGTATTGTCACCCATTGAAAGAGAAGACACCTTATGAGCTCTTGAATGATAGAAAGCCCAACATTGCATATTTTTGAGTATTTAGTTGCAAATGCTACATCTTGAAGAAAGACACTAGATTGAGCAAGTTTAATAAGAAGTGTGATGAATGATTTCTACTTGGTTACTCCACTACAAGTAAAGCATATAGAGTTTGGAATATGACAAGTGGTACTCTTAAGGAAGTTCATGATATTGAATTTGATGAAACCAAGGGTTCCTAAGATGAGAATGAGAATATTGATGATGTAAGAGGCGTTCAACTTTCAAATGCCATGAAGAACATGGATGTTGGTGAATTAAGGCCTAGGCAAGTGAATGATGATGAAGATGATCAAGTGCAAGTGCTTTCTAACTCAAATATGCAAGTTGACACTAATCAAGCAAGTACAAGTGGCTCTCTTGACTATGTGCAAGATCAAGTGGCTAGTACATCATCTTAACCCAATGATCAAGCAAGTGCAAATAATCAAGTTCCAATACTCCAACCAACCAATATTGCAAGAGATCATCCATTGAACACTATAATTGAAGATATTTCTAGAGGTGTACAAACAAGATCAAGATTAGCTTCATTTTGTGAGTATTTCTCATTTATGTCATCCATTGAATCAAAGAAGATAGATGAAGCATTGAAGGATGTTGATTAGGTGAATGCTATGCATGAAGAATTGAACAACTTCACTAGAAATCAAGTATGGGAGTTAGTGGAAAGACCAAAGGGACACAATGTGATTGTTACCAAATGAGTCTATAGAAATAGGCAAGAACAAGATAGGATAGTAGTAAGGAACAAAGCAAGATTGGTAGCACAAAGCTATACATAAGTTGAAGGTCTTGACTTTGTAGAAACATATGCCCCGGTTGCTAGATTGGAAGCAATTAGAATCTTGCTAGCCTATGCTTATGCCCACAACATCAAGCGCTTGTCAAATGGATATCAAGAGTGCATTTCTCAATGGCTACATCAATGAAGAAGTTTATGTTGAGCAACCTCCCAATTTTGAAGATAACAAGAAGCCCAACCATGTGTATAAGTTGAAGAAAGCATTATATGGCTTGAAGCAAGCACCTAGAGCATTGTATGAGAGGTTGAGAGACTTCCTACTCTCTAAGGGGTTCATGATGGGTAAGGTTAACACCACTATTTTCATCAAGAAGATTGGCAAGGACTTGTTTGTGTTGCAAATCTATTGTGATGATATCATATTTGGATCAACCAATCAAGACTTTTGTAAAGAGTTTGGGAACATGATGGCTAATGAGTTTGAGATGTCCATGATTAGAGAGTTAAGTTACTTCCTTAGTCTTCAAATCAAGCAATTGAAGAATAGTACATTTGTGAGTCAAGGCAAGTACATCAAAGATATGCTCAAGAAGTTTGGCATGAATGAAAGCAAAGCCATTAGTACACCAATGAGAACAAATGGCAATTTGGATAGTGATGCAAGTGACAACATGGTAGATCAAAAGTTGTATCGGTCTATGATTAAAAGCCTACTCTATGTGACCGCATCAATGCCGGATGTCATGTTTAGTGTGTGCATGTGTGCAAGATTTTAAGCCTCACCAAGAGAAAGTCATTTGGAGGCTACAAAGAGAATATTGTGGCACTTGAAGCATACATAAAATGTTAGTTTGTGGTATCCCAAAGGAGCAAAGTTTGAACTTGTTGGATATTTAGACTCTGATTATGTGGGATGCAAGGTTGAAAGGAAGAGCACCTCGGGCACATATTAATTGTTGGAAAGATCACTTGTTTCATGGTCATCAAAGAAACAAAATAGTGTTTCATTATCAACCACCGAAGCCAAATACATATCCGTCGGTAGTTGTTGTGCACAAATACTTTGTTGAAGGCCACCTTGAATGACTTTGGAATCAAGTTCAAGAAAGTGCAATTGCTATGTGACAATGAGAGTGCAATCAAGTTAACCAACAATCTGATTCAACATGCAAGAACAAAGCACATTGATGTCTGCCACCATTTCATTAGAGATCACCAACAAAAATGGAACATTCGCATTGAGAGTGTGGGCACCGAAGATCAACTTGCCGACATATTCACCAAGCCACTTGATGAGAAGAGGTTTTGCAAGCTAAGGAATGAGTTGAACATATTAGATTTCTCAAATATGTGTTGATGCACCCCCACTTATATGACATGCCTCTCCTTCGAGCAACCAAGGTAAAAGTTGATTGGCATGCATACATTCTTTGCTAAGAACTTGTTTAGTGCATGTAATCATTCCTCATGTCTTATAGGCTCATTCATGAAAATCAAATGAATTTGATGCTTGTATGGTACCGCTATTGCTTCTATGCTTGACTTTATCTAGTGGTAGCATATGACATGTGTGTGGGCTTGTGAACCTAGTGTTTGATCTAGAAAATAAGCTATAAGTGTTTAACTCAACATGGTATAAGATAACCCTAGAAATGAGGTGTGAAGATGCTTGTTCTTGGATCAAACCGAGTTAAATATCTTAGGCAAGTGATCTAGATTGAACCAAATTTTGGAAAATGATCCTCACCCCATTGATTGACATTGATAATCATTAACCTATCTAAAATTAAACCTTTGTGGTCATTGATGACAAAGGGGGAGAAATTGTACAAAGATAAGGTTAAATGACAAAGGGGGAGAACTTTGACATAGGGGGAGAAATATGACAAAGCAAGCTCATAAACTTGATTGATGTATTTGGATGTGCATTTCATATGTTTGCTTGCATGGCACAAGTATTTACAATCCAATATCAATGCTTGTGTGGTGTATGCTAGTTGTAGGTTTGATTGATGAAATAAAAACCTAGCAGTCATAGGTTTAGTAACTAGACTTGCGTTTATTTTGTGAAAACTAGACCCTTGCTTCTAATGTTGATCTCATGGGGTACTCTAGTTTTTGTGAATGTCTAGTTACCAATGGTGCTAAGGATGGTATATTTGGTGCACTCTGATTGGTATCACGCTTCAAAGGTCCATCTCTTATACCTTAGAATCATTTAGTAGACATTACTCTCCCACAACTCAAATCCATGCATATGTGCAAGCTTCAATCAAAACTCTTAGCACATATGTAGGGGGAGCTAATGCTACCAAAATTGGGGTTCATGAAACTTGTCCATATCCTTTTACACATGGTAAATATGCTTAGGCAAGCAACATGGATTCAAATGAATTTCAATTCATATCTTTGTGAAAGGGTTGTCATCTATTACTAAAAAGGGGGAGATTGAAGGCTCTAGTTTGGTTTTGGTGAATTGATGAAACCCTAAGTGCTAACCTATTGCTCTAAGTGAATATGAGATAGGGTAGCACATTCCAAGTGGTGGAGCAAATGGTGAAGATCATGAAGACGGTGATAGCCATGGTGATGATCAAGTGCTCAGACTTAGAAAAGAAGAAAGTGAAAAAATAAAAGCTCAAGGCAAAGGTATATTTTGATAGGAGCTTTTGTGTTTTGGTGATCTAGGCAGTTAGCGAGTGTGATCTCATTTAGGATAGATAGCCGTACTATTAAGAGGAGTGAAACTCATCGTAAAATACGGTTATAAAAGTGCCACTAGATGTTCTAACTCTTTGCATATAAATTTAGATTCTAGTGAGCGCTAACACCCTTAAATGTTTGTGAAAATATGCTAACACACATGCACAAGGTGATACAGTTGGTGGTTGGCACATTTGAGCAAGGGTGGTAAAGTTAGAGATCAAAAGGAGTTGAAACAGGGGCGTCGGACCCTACCTCACTGGGTGTAGGACCGGCCTAGGTCCGACGGCTAACCCGAACACATGAGTAGAGAAGAGGCAGCTTGGACCAGGGCTTGTGGGGTCATTGGACCGACCGAGTGCACTGTTCATTTAGTGCTACGCATGTGAGTGACTGCTGGCGCGACACATGTCGTCGTCGGACCATGGCTCGAGTCTGACGGTTGGCGTCGGACCAGGGTCCAAGGGTTTTTACCCTCTCTAGACTTTACTGGACCATGTCAGACCCTCCCTGTGTGGAGTCTAATGGCCTGGGTCCGACCATGGTGTTCAGCACATGACTGCTTGACCATTGGCGGCAATGGTCGGCTCATTTCACTGGGACACATGGCATCTTGCTAGTGGATGTGGTAGGGCATCGAATCGAGCATCGGACAGACCTGATGGGCAGTGCCAAGTGAGTTCAACAGTCACTTATGTGACCTAACGGCTATATTTCGTGGGGGCTTCTATTTAAGCCCATGGTCGGCTCTAGCTCACTATTTTGGCCATTTGCATTGACATAGCAACCTTGTGAGCTTAGCCAAAGCCCTCTCACTTTTCTCCATCATTGATTCATCATCTTTGTGAGATTGGGAGTGAATCCAAGTCAATTGCTTAAGTGATTGCATCTAGAGGCACTTGGTGATTGTGTTTTGCTATGGGTTTGGCTTGTTACTCTTTGTGGTTGCCGCCACCTAGATGGCTTGGTGCAGCGAGGATCGTCGAGTGGAGGAAGGTGATTGTCTCCGGCTCCAATCATGGTGATTATGAGGGGTTCTTGACATTTCCCCAATGAAGAGCCAAAAAGTACTCTAGTAGATTTCTTGTGGCTTGTGTGATCCTCATCCTATGTTAGTTGTGCGGCACCCGGTTGTGGGTTTAGCATGTGAACCTACAAGTGAGTGAATCACCACAACAAGGACTAGCTTGCCAGTAAGCAAGTGAACCTCGGTGAAAAATCATGTGTCATCTTGTCCCAAGGATTTCATTGGTTATCTTGTGATTGATTGATTGGCTTCATCTTGTGATTGGCTCAATTCCACTACACGGCGGCATAATCATCACCATCCCCTCTTGTATTTATATTTCTAGTGTGTAAGCTAAGCTCTTTAGTGTAACTAGTTTTGAGAGCTAGCTTGCATTGGGTCTAGTGGTTAGTAAGGCTCTTTAGTTAGTCTTTGTGAGCTCACTAACTTAGTGTAGTGACATAGCCTTTGTGTTGGTAGAGACTATAGATACTAGAATTGTGGTAGGTGGCTTGCATTTTTAGTAGGCTAGCGCAACATTCGCTTCGCCTCATATTTGTCTAACCGGTTTGTTAAGTGTTGTTGTAGAATTTTTTAATAGGCTATTCACCCCATCTCTAGCCATTAGGACCTTTCAACATGTCTGAGATGGGGCTCATTTTGTTTAACATGTAATGGGTCCATAACTCTTGTTAACTGTCAAATGATCTAGTCTGGTTTCTATGCTATGATAGCACCAAAACTCTGTATGGACGCTAAATGTTATTTGGAAGTAATGATCAGTGACATTTTCACTCTTGTTGCTTGTCTGATTTGTATAATTGTTGCTTGTCTGATCTGTGCAACAAAGCATACTTATGAATTGCAAAAAATCTTATTCATACATTGTTCATACATATCACTGGGATTGAGTACATTCATTTCATAGCCACTAAAGCTGTCAGCCTACATTGTTCATTTCTTCAATAGAACAAAGAAAATGCACAACAAAGCCACAATAGCACAACCACACATAACTACTAGGACCTTTTGTAATGCTACTACAACCTTAGCTATGGCCACTAACATAGAAAGCACATTCTCACATCTCCATCTTCCTCCTCGGGTTTTAGCAAGCCTCCAACCTCGGCCTCTTCTTGCACATCTAAAATCTGTTGTTCTTTTTCTTCTGCATGTTTTAGCCTAGCCAACAGATCCACATAGTCCTCCTCCCAATAGAAAAATGTGCGACCACATCCTTCTCTTTGACGACACAGAACAATAGAAGGCATTACACTCCAAGATGAGTGAACTGCAGGCAAATCAGGATTCAAATAAAACCTGATGATAGGGGCACATGAAGAAGGTGTGGTTTGGATTCAAAATAGTGTTTGACAGGTGCTCAACCACCTTAGCCTTGCCCACACTCTTCACCAGATCAAGGGGAGATCCGGCCTCAACCTTGCACTGCTGCTGCCTGGAACTCAAGCTTGAAGGGGTTGTCATGGCGTTCTGGTGGAGATGAATGAGAATGGGGAAAAAGAGTGAGGCTGAGGAAATGAGGACCACATACATAAAGGAGGAGAGAGCAATATGGCCTAGGGGGCAGACTGCAAAATAGCCAACAAAGTGGCGAGAGATTTCCTACCATTTCCACCTGTAGGCCAACGTGGCAGTCTAGGCTAGACAAAACAACCTTGCAAAGCCGGATTGAGATGTAAATGATATATTTAGTGAGTTAAAGGACCTGTAAACCTAGTTTCCTAAGTATATGGACCTGTATGAGATTGTAGAACAAGTTCAAGGAACTATGGTGAATTTTACTCTTTTTCAAAGGAATTTCAAAAGATTGACATTCCTATATTTTGCTAATGTCAAGTACCGTTTGGAATGGAGGATATAGACTGTTTGGTTGGTGACCAAAACATGCCACACCTAACCTTTGGTAAACTGTGGTTGCCACAGAAAGTGTGGCGAACAAAATCGAAGCCACACTTGTGATAAGGTTTGGCACGAAAATGAGTCTATAACATGTGGGGCAGAGTGCTAAAAAAGTGTGGCGTGCTATAGCTATGGCAGTGAACCAAACAACTACCGAAGAAACTATAGCAAACCGAACCTTTGACGTGGCATGTTTTGGTCATGATACAAACAGGCCTAGTATCTTGCCTTTCCTTTTGAAAAGGTTTTCTTCGCCGAAGGAAATGCAGGAAATTTTACATCCACTCACACTCAAAGTTTTCATGGAAGCCCGAGACACGCGCGCTCTCTCTCGCGCGCCATCGCTCGCTGCCTCGCCAGTGGCCACCTGGCCCATTGTGTTGCCCCGCTCACAGCCTCGCCTAAACTCCACTCGCTCCTGCCTACAACTGCCCGCCCTACTCTAGGCCTCGCCTGGACGTGCCTTGGCCTCACTGCTTGCTCTAGCTCCACCGGCCACGCTTCTAGTCTTCGAGCGGATTAGGAGAGAGAAGCGTATGGGGACAGAACAAGTGGACATAAAGGCTGGTCAGAGCTCCACCCGTAGAAGAAACATGTATGCGTGCAATGGTGGATAGGCCTATTCCATAGACCAATGGTCCCACGTGGAATAGAGTCAGAGACAAAATATACAACTAATAAATTACCATTAAGCACTAACAACGACTGTTTATTATCATTCATATAATCAACTTTTGTATTTCCCGTGTTAGAGCAAGACTAATAATACAGCCAAGGATGCTTACAGCCTACCTCTCGGCCCACCCATAGAGTAGTTACCTCTTCAGCATTAATACATAGTCCACCTGTCTCTCTCATAGAGTTTCTTGGTTCTTGTGTCTAAGCCGATTGTAAGCTTACAACCCTCTTCTCCTCTCTTTTCTCCTCCATGTTAGCATTCAGCCTACTTACAGCCTCTTATTATACTTGCTCTTATGGATTCTTGTGTTCCAAACGTCTCTCACTCGCCATTTGTGATTTTCCTTTCCTCTATTTTACTATTATGCACTCATCTTATTCCTATGTGTTTTTTTCTATTTCTATGTTTTTTATTCCTTCGTTCCAAATAGGCCCTGAGAGAGTTTCTTATTTGGTCTGATTGAAAGTTTGAAAATTTTCTTTTTTTCTTGGCAAAAAACACAAAATTTCTTACCTATTTGAGCTTACTTGAAGTTTTATTTTCTAATCTAGCCCATGAGATCGGTCAAAGTTTATTGTCGTTTTTTTGAAACTTGAAGTTTATCATCATTGAGTTGCTAGTTTTTATTGAATAGACGAAAATACCCCTAACACCAAGTCATGTCTCTCTTCTCTCTCAACTCACGGTCTCGTTTCCCTCCCGCATCCTCTCCCGCTCTCTTCTAAAACTAAAAAACCCTAACCCCAGATGGTGCGGGCGGGACTCGGAGGCTAGCGCAGGAGCATCTTGACACACGGCGGTCTCGACGGGCGACTAGGCGTGAGGCGGCCTAGGCCTTGATGGCCTAGACTCTAAGGGCGTGTTTATTTCCCTAGAGATTGCCAGCCTGGTCGGATCACCTGCTTGTTTGGTTATATTTCCTAGTAGAGACAGTCTGGGACCGGATTGTGTTTGTTTGCCTGGACTTGTTGGATGTGGTGACCTTGGACCAGGTATGGTAGAGTTACCCTACAAACATTTCATTGGGGCATTTCATCAAACACCTGGTTGTCATAAAAAAAGCACACCCACTCCTCCAGCCCTTCTTCTACACTATCACCAGCACCACCACCAAGATAAGAGTGATGTTGAAGTTGAAGACAACTAAAACCTTGATCATCTCAATCGCAAGGACAAGTTCATCATCATGAAGATAGTTGAAAAGAATGATGAGCTTGAAGAAGAGATTGAGAAGCAAGAGCAATCACTTCAAAAGCAAGAATTGTTTCTCATCTCTAAGATGGAAGAACTAAAGGCTCTAAGTGAAATGTATGAAAAATTATCAATTGAGCATGCTTTAGTTACTAACTCCTCTTCTAGTGTTTCACAACTAGAGAAGGAAAACTTTGAGCTCAAGGCAAGGCTAGATGAACTATCAAGCAAGTATAATGTGCTACAAGCAAACTATGTTCATCTAAAGTGCTCTCATGATGAAGTAGTAGAATCAAGCATCATGCTTGAGGTGGCTCATGAGGTTGTGATCACATTGGTAAAATTTTCTCAACCTCTCACACATTCACTCACTAGTACACCATCTCAATTAAATATTTCTTGTACTAATGAATGTGCTCCTCAAGCAAGCCAATCTTCGATTGAGCTAAATCTCATAGAAAACATAGAGCTCAAAGAAGAGGTGGAAAGATTAAAGAAAAATATGATTCGGTTGAAGGGTAAGGAGAAAGCACAACCTTCTCAAGATAACCGTGATAACATGGTGAAGAAGCTTGAGAAGGGTTCAAACCTTGCTTCCTCCAAAACCCAACAAAAGAATCACATCAAGCAAGGCCAACACAACCAAGAGCAAAAAACATGGAAAAAGGTTATGCTATGGTTGTGGATTATATGGACATGAGTGGGCCATGTGTCCACATAAGAGTTGGGCCGACAAGTGCGAAGTGGCCGAACAAAAGGCCTCAAACAAGTTGTCCAACCAAAAGAAAAGTGATGGACAAAGCACTTGTCTCATGAGCAAGAAATTGGGGCATCCTACCAAGAAATGCCCAATGTACAAAGAGGCAAGAAAGGAAGCCCAAGTTGCAACAAGAAGATTCTATGGATGCAATGAGATGGGCCACAAGGTTGATAGATGTCCATACAAGCAAAGCAAGCATAGAGCAAACAAAGGCCACATATGCTATGCTTGTAGAAGAAAGGGACATCTAAGCTATGAATGCCCAAATGGTAACGCTCCTAAGCCGAACATATTTGTTCATAATGATAAAGCTTAGGAAGACCACAAATGGAGTTAGCACTAACAAGGTGATGTGTTCACCACAAACTAGTGCTAAAGCCATTTGGGTGCCTAAGCACTTGTTGACTAACCCAAAAGGACCCAACAAAAGTTGGGTACCAAAGTGTGCTTTGGTTAATGATGTAGGTACTTGGTGATGAGATGAAAGCTTCGGGGTGGTTGAGCAAGCAATTTGATAATATTCACTTAATCTATCAACCAATTCTTATCATAATCCCTTATATGGTTGACCCAAAGATAATTCAATGAATATATCATATATTTCATCCTCTCCATTGGCAACAAGTACCTAAACCTTATAGTATAGCCACTTTGTTCGTTTTGTGTTCAATAGTTCACAAATAGGCATATTTGTGAAAAATTGAATGTGGCTAATTAGTTTTACTTGATAATATCATGTTTGCCATATGGTGCTTTTAATAGCTCTCTAGTAGAGTAATTTATTTGTTGAGATGCTGGTGTACAATAAATACTAGAGCTAAACGAGGAATCTGTAGCACCCGGTTTTAAGAACAAAACCAGAAACACACCATATGTGAGCCTAGGAAGTCAAATCTCACATATAGCTATAAATAAGGGTAATATCAAAAGACAATGCTTAAATACATAGCGTATTAGTATAAAGAATACAACCTCAGAGTATAGACAGTGGAAAGACAACTCCGATCTTTAGGCGAAGACTCCAAATCCACAGGGACAACTGACTGGTTGATCATAAGCCTAATTCCTCCAGACTCTAGCAATCTGGTACCCATCTGGGATTTTTCCAAAGATTTAAAAAGTAAAGCAAGCATAAGTACATGTTGTACTCAACAAATATAACATGGGGTTCATGAGGCTCAAAAGGCTGACACTGGTTTACTGCGATTAGCTTTTAATGAGTCATCTTTTAGCAATTGGGTGGCAACAAGTTTATCACAAGCCCATAAACACATGATCAGGTAAACATGGGTAATGAATAGCATAAACAATTAACCATTAGTGAGCATCTTCATCATCAGTATCATCTGTGTTCATCATATATTCCGTAAATGTTCCAAGGTCGCTCGTGACTGTGAGCATGGCTGATATACCAGTTTTACACTCTGCAAAGGTTGTATACTTTCACTGTGAGTCGTGATCTACCCTTTCGCCCAAGGTGATCAGCCTCTTGACCCACTACCAAGGAAGGTCGGCAGGGTTCACTATGAAGCCTTTCAAAAGTTCGTCTAACAAGTTAGGGCCATTAGATTCATTCGGCAAACAGATGTAAAGCCCCCCTTCCCAATGGCACATTGACACGCAGCCTATACACATGGGGATAGAGGCCGCACTATACCTGATTCGGCAAGCCATTCTTACGCCAATAAAGGTAACCACTAACAAGCTAGAAAAGGTCCTCATACTGAGCTAAAGCCAAAGCCATGTAGCCATCACAGCTGTACTGTAAGTCCTGGATAAACCACTTACAGATAAGTCCTTAGGGAGAGGAATCTAGAGCACCATAAAAACAGCCCAATGCTCCAGGCCCCTGATTCCATGTTGCTAAAAAGCATCTTTCAATGTTTATTGCATATACCATTAGTCAAGTTACAAGATCATGGTCTTTAATTGAGCACTAGCATCATACTACCCAATGCAATACCCCAAAGGTATCAAGGTACAAGATATCAAATATCTAGGACATCCTTATTGGCAACAAGGTAGACACATGCAATATGAATTAAATGATTAAAGGTGAATAGGTAACAAGGATGGTCCCATGCTATACTTGCCTTAAACACCGATCCTTCGGTAAGCTTTAATCTTCAACGTTCTTCTTCTTGATCACCATGTATATCTTAACGACTGGACATAATCGTAAAGCACCACACAAGCATCCATACAATCATACATGATGCAAACAATAGATCTAAATCAGTACAATACACCAAACATAAAATCAAGATGAAAAGTTTATAAAACGAATCTACGTCTCGATACGAACATAAAGACGCGAGAAGCACGCTAATCGGAGCTACGGTTGAAAAGATACAACTACCGAAAGATCTACTCATAAAACTATTAGATTCATGTGTTTTAATTATATAAAAACATATATAAGATATTGTATAGAGATTATAATTTAAGTCAAATTTAGATTTGATTTATAAAACTAAAGTGAAACAAATCATATTCTATTTATAAAATCCAGTTGCATAATTATTAATCAAGATATGATTTAAACATGAAATTTTAGAAATAGTAATATGGTAACCACTGTTACTAACGCGTAGATCTTGATGCTATGAATCTAACGCAACTTGAATGGACTAAAACGGATCTAAGACGCAGAAGATATGATTTAAACAAGATTTCTTTTAATAGAATAATAGATTAAATCTAATCATGAATTTTAAAAGTTAAAAACATACTGAACAGTAGTATGAACACGTAGATTATGAAATTACGAACCTAACGCAAGTTGAACGGATCAAATCGGAGTTAAAACAGAGAAGTTATGGCTAAAACAAAATTAGTGGCAAATCTGTAAATAGCTGAAAGCGTATTTTGGACTGAACCAAAATAAAATACGTTTTCAGACAAAGAAAACAAAATCTAGAAAAGCGCTAGGGACTGCGGATTCGAAATCAGAAAAACTCGAGGGCTCTTTAGCAATTATGCCTGTGAACCGGTACCTTCTAATCTGGGATGTTGATCGCGAATCGGACAGCTGTGATCGATTGGGGCATAAGAGGTCGCCGACGGCTGCATCCAGATGGCGGCGCCATGGCTGAACCTTGCCGGCGACGTCGGCTTCGACGCTTCCAGTTACCACAGAGCACGAGAGGACTACGAGGAGAGAGAGGAGCTCGAGGCGAGCTCGATGGAGGGTTCGGGGGAATCTAGGACGGCACGGTGGTGGCCTCGAGCGCGGGTGGGGCGGAGTGGAGCTTGTGGTGGCACGGCTATGGGCATAGGCGGTGGCTCGGCGAAGGTGGCTGCAACGTAGGAGATTAGGGTGGAGGCGGCGGGCATGTGCTCGCTATTTATGGCGCTGGCGTGGCTTGGGAGGCACGCAACCGAGCGAGGCAGGAGCGGCGCGGACACGGACTCCCGGGCGACGACGCAGAGTCCGGCTTGGGGACGGCTGGAGGAAGGAGATGGGTTGCTGACAAGGCGGCCCTACCTATCATCAGAAGAAAGGGGAGAGGGCGCGGGCGACTGGCTAGGCCTGGCCTTTGGCTGGGCCGATTGCTATGCAGGGCCGCACAATGGAACAAGGAAGCTGGGGCGGGAGCGGGCTGTGGCCGGCTGCTAGCCCACGCGGGGGAGAGGAAAAAGGCCTATGGGAGAGGGGGGAGAAAGAGTGGGGAGAAGGTGGGCCGGTGGGAAAGAAGATCAAGCTAGGCCAGATGCCGGGTAGGAAGGAAAAAAACGAAGAATCCCTTTGCTATTTTGTTTTCAAACCCAGATTTAAATGTGAATCAAATCAAATTCGAATATGGTTTAAATTTCTTTAAACCAGATCAAGTTAAATATTAATTCAAATATTCTTTTCAATTCAAATACAAATGGTAAATTTTAGTAGGCTTTCAGAATTAAAATTTATAACTTTTTAAATTCTTTCAATTCCTAATTCTCTTTTATTTCAAAGCCATTTTTAATTTCACTTCCAAAAGCAATTCAAACCTCTCAACCAAATAATTCAAATGCATCGATATGTATGCACATCCATGTTTCTAAACCTTATATTAAATTTTAATTTCATGAAAATTTTTATTTCCTATGTTTTAATGTACACCAAATTCCAAATTTAATCATTTTAGCTCTGTTTCCAAAAGCGACAAATTTTAGGGTGTTATAGAATCACAAGCAACGAATTATTTGTGTCTGTCCTGCACCTACCGGGCATGTCCGATATTACTACTGGGCGCGTTCAGTATGGTCAGGGACAGAAAGTAAGTGTTTCTATTCTGTGTATTCCGGACGTGTCCGGTATACTACCTGACGTGTCTGGTATTGCAGGAACCAGAACACTAATAGAATTGCAACTGAGTCTTTGATCTATATATTTTCATATATCCTCAATTTACTCAGAGGCTTGTGATTTACCAAATCCAAGTGAATTGTGAGTATCTCTTGAACTCAAATTTAAATATGGCAAATTATTTGGTTGTGGTTCAAAATAGAAAATTGACTTTCAAATTCTTAATAGAATGAAGTGCTAGATAAAAGTTATTCAAATTACTTAAAGCACTTATTTAGGGGGAGCTCAGTTTCTATTTTGCACCTTTGTGGACTAATAAATTTATCTAGCATTCTTTGTAGTCCTTTGGATGAAAATGTATCTAGCATAATTATTTGGCAATTAAGGTCAACATAAAGACTATCATGCTATATATCTTCTTAGTGGAATTCTTGTGGGCTCAAGGCAAAGGTATATATTTACATACATGCATTGTAAGTGCATCTAAGGCCCTTTATATGTTAGAATGTGCATTTGTGTGACATAGGAGAGATGTTTTTCAAAACCCCTAACTAGCATGAGTAGGTAGTGTGAATTTGAAAAACTGTTTGAATCTTGGTCTTTGTGACCTAGCCTTGTCATATGATTATTATAGCTCTCCTTGATTGTTTGATTGGCTAATCACACATGACATGGCTTTCTTAAGTCCACAATCTACTATGTCTCACAATATCTCTCTCAAGTAATCAAAATCTATATATGCCAAATATTTGGAAAAGAGAAGTGATACTCATGGCATTTGGATAAGAAAAGTAATTACACCTTATTTGGATCAAGGACATACATGTTTTTGGATCAAGAAATGATAGAGAAGGGGATTGGAATTAAGTGAATGAAATTTGAAAAAAGAACAGCCAGCCCGCAAATACCAGACGTGTCCGGTATGAGCGGGATTGTAAAAACGGCCGGTACCACTTCGGCCAAGTTAGATTTTTCTTCTTCCTGCCAACCCAGCCGCCTCTCCTCGACCTTCATTAGCAATTTTAAGTTTCCACCATGAAAAGGAAGAGAGGGAGATTGGATTAGAGGAGATTTGCATCAAGATCGAATGCTCCGGAACTTGGATTTCCAATCGTATCTTCCTTCACTCTCTCAAGGTACCCTAATCACAGACCTCATCCGATCTAAGCGGTTAGGACATGATTTTGAAAACCCTTCGGTAGAGATGCTACATTATCTGTCTAGAAGCAATGCCCAGAGTTTGGATTGAATTGGTTGAAGATTGAGCGAAGGACCCTGGTTAGGGTTGTTGTCCGCTCATACCAGACCTACCGGACGTGTCCGATATGGGACAGCAGAGCAGGTTTTGCTCCCTTATTTCAATCTTCTTAGTGGTTGATTCATAGGACTAAGTTTGATTGTCTATTGTGTTTTGTGAACCTTGTGACCTAGTTTGGTTGAGGTGATTGTAAAGTATAGGATAATTATTCTTATTTCTATATTTCAACTAAAATAAGCTATCGTTTGGGCATGTATCTAAAATTCCTTGCATATCATTGGATACAGGACAACAACCATGAGCAGAAGATAGGAGCCTAGGTCCAAGCATAGGCATGATCCAGCTTTGGAGAAACACAAGAAGGCAAGGCAGGAAATGCATCCTAGATATAGTCAGCAGGAGCAGGGGAGCAGGAGGGGACTCTCCAAGGCTACTAGAGGTGCTCCACGGTACAAAGAGGGAGACAATAGTTCTTCCTCTAACACAGATACAGAGGAGTATAGGGTGGAGCCCAGTAACAGAAAGAGGAAGAGCACTGATAGAGACTTAGACAGAGTGTCAGATGATGGTGACAGCTCTGATGAGATAGAGGAGGAGCAGTAGGCACCTCCAGTGCACCACCTAGGTCAGGGCATGGACTATGGCCTTTTTGAAGTACATGCTCTAGTTTTACCCAACTATGTTGTTAGAGTCAACTACAAAGGAAAGGATATGACTGAGAGAGCAAGAGATCAGAGCAGGATTGATCCCAGAGGTTTGCCTAGGATTCAGTATGATCATCGCTTTCACACTATGTTCCACCTAGATTATTACACTAGTGTGATACTTGCTAGGAATCCTGTGGTAGCCAAGTCTTAGTGGATAGATTGGAAATATGTCAGAGAGCTACAGAAGTCCTCCATTGACTATGCTATTACCACTTGTTAGCGCACAGGTGTATACACACTCATGGAGTTTGTGCATGATTGGAACTCTGAAGTCATTGCACAGTTTTATGCCACTCTAGTTTGTGGAAGAGGAGCCAAGGCGTATGCATTGGTTGCTTGAGGGCCTAGTGGTATAGTGTTGACTACAATGCCTTTGCAACTTTTCTTGACTTCTTAGAGGAGGACCTTTAGAGAGACAGAATCTACACCGAGCAGGTGTTACCTCCTGAGCAGCTCGCCTACATGTATCCACCAGGAGGTGAGAGAGGAGTAGTGGGGAAGGTTCTAGGTCTTCACCCTACTTATAGATACCTAGACAGGATGTTCAGGAAGACTATTGACTACAAGGGTGGAGACAAGGACAACATTGCAGATTATTCAAGGAACCTGCTCCATAGGATGGCACCTGATGCATAGCCATTCAGTGTGTTTGACTTTATTTGGTCTGAGATTAGGAGTGTGGGAGAGAGGCCCCTCAAGGGCTGTGGATTTGCACCTTACATCATGTTTATGATTGAGAAGGTCACAGGACACACATTTGAGTATGACAAGAAGCATAAAGTCCTAAATATTGTAGATGACTTGACAGAGATTGGGGTACCTCCAGCAGGACTAGGAGGAGGAGCAGCAGCACTAGAGGCAGATTCACCTGCAGGTGGTGCAGCAACTGGATGAGCTTCTCCTCTACCACATGCTCCTTCACATTCTTCTTCTTGTCGCCATAGTCCTTCGTCTCCTATTCGTAAGATGTTCAGTGCTATCTTTGGGATATGCAAGGATATATGGACCTGTCAGCAAAAGAAGAGGGAGGCTAGGAGGAAGGATACTCGAACTTTGAAGCAGATTGCTTCTAGACTTGAGCTTGATCATCCTAGGTCTCCATTATCAGATGAGGCAACTATTGAGCCTGAGACTAAGGAGCAGTAGCAGGGTAGGTACGATGCAGAGTTTGCTGAGTTCCTTCAGCGACAGCAGTAGCAGCAGGCTCTAGAGCACCCTAACACTTTACCACTATAGGCTCATGTGTCTACTCACTCTTAGCCACATCCTAGTGCAGCAGATGAGTATGCTTCAGACTGGTGGAGTGACCTCACAGGTAGTTTCTATGACCCATCTGGTGCGGGTGGTTCTCATCCAGCCAGTGCTACACGCTTAGATGATGAGGATGCTAGTAGAGATGAAGTTGATGATGAGTGATCACAGCGTTCAGAGATAGCTTGCAACCCCTTTTTGTCCTTAGTTTGTCATTGTTGGACCTTTGTGGTGATAGATGACAAAGGGGAGAGAGACTGATTAAAGCTTCAGGATATTTGTTTCATTTGCTTATCTTTGTACCTAAAAATATGTACTGTAGGCTGTAGTTTTTGTTTTTGAGCTTCATGATGTATCTTGGATTTGAGATAGATTGTATCATGTGAGAGATGAGACTCACTTATGCTTTATCTATGTATCTCTTGAGACATGATCTTTATATATATTTTAGTGGCTTGTGGACTTGAGAAAATGTGTAATGAGTGCTATGTGTGACATACATGTGTTGTATTTATTTTCATAAGGAATATGCATGCTAGAATGAAAATATTTGATGTGATGCCTTTATATTTATTCTTGTGTCATATATCTTATCATATGCATCATGGTTTTACCTTGTCACACACACATGCACCCCATGGATGCAATGATTTAGAGGGAGTCTCCTATATGTTTTAGTATGTACAATTGACATTTGAGGTTATTTTGTGAATTCTAATTATAAGCACATATTAAGGGGGAGCCTCTCATAAATCATTGAACCCAAAAGCTTAAATGTTTATATTCTTTCGTAAGCTTTAATCAAGTTGTCATCAATCACCAAAAAGGGGAGATGCAAGTGCATCTAGCCTTTAGTGGGTTTTGGATGATTGAATGACAACGTGATTAAAGGTCTAATCCATTTGCTAAGTGTGGACAGGTAATAGGTTATCTCACAGGTACTTAATGAAAGCCAAAATGATGTGTTGTTGTATAAACAATCTAGTTCAAGCATAAGACAATAATGCAAATAGAATTCATACAAAGGCTTATTTATTGTGGGATTTCCATGTACTATGTGAAAGCAAGCTCGTAAGTATTAATTAATGAGACATGAGGGATTGCATATGGAATTGTCTCATATATGAAGCTTGCTAAATTGAAATGAAAAAGATAATAATACATGAATGGATGATTCAACACAAGATGTGACTTGATGGCTATAGATGGTGAAGATAGCAAGGAAAGGCTTCAAGGTACTAAGCAAGGGTGAAGAGCAAGCAACGGCTTGGCGGCCGAAAAACCTAGCTAGGGTGAAGAAGGAAGTACTTGCATTTAGTTGAGGTACTAATCAAGCTATGATGACCATGTTTATGTGGAGGATCAAATCACTATTGGAGTGTTTGATGGAAGTGACTTGATACATTTGGGATTATTCAAATTTGATGAATGGAATCAAGTCACATGCTCAAGATGGCTATGCTCAAGTGAAAAAGATCAAAGTTGACATGTTAGCACCCTTACTTGATGAAGATTGGAATACACGGCTTCGGTTGAAAGAGATCAACTCAAAAGGTTTAAATTCGTTATACTTAATTTGAGTTAATAGGAATGGCGTACTATTAAGAGGGATGCATCATGTTGATAGATAATGTTTCATAAGTGCTCAAACCAACCCATGTGAGTTTTGAGTGTTTGAGAGACAAAAGCGCTAACTTGTGTTTTGCTGGTCTGGCAATACCGGTATTGATACCGGATGTGTCTGGTATGTGCCAAGCCATGATAAAATTCCTATTGTTCTTGGGTTAGTTCGTCGGGAGTTCTGACATGAGTCGGGAGTTTCGATGGTTGAGAGTTCTGGCATAGGTCGGGAGTTCTGACGTTTCATGCTTAACTAACTTAGAGGGTTCACTGTCCTAGTCATACCAGATGTATTTGGTATTCATACCGGACGTGTCCGGTATAGATGGCCAGAAGCCAACAGCTATATTTTAAAAGCCTTGAGGGCTGGGAATTCCGACGTGAGTCGGGAGTTTCGACAGTCGGAAGTTCTAGCATAAGTCGGGAGTTCCGACACCTCATATACTTTAACTTAGTTACATGGTTTTCAAATATGCTGAGGATCAAGAGTTCCGGCATTCATCGGGAGTTCCGATGCCTCACATTGTCACTGTAACTTAGTTACTGTTAGGGCAGTGTAAGTCATACCGGACGTGTCCGGTATGACAATGGCTAGTTTTTCCAAAGGGGCTATAAATACCCCCAAGCCTCCATCTTTGGAGGCTACTGATTCTGCTGATACACACACACTGTTTTTGAGTCTTGCCAACTCTCCCAACCCTCTCTTAGTGAGTGATTGATTAAATTTGCCAAATCAAATTGTGGGTTGAGTGAAATTCAAAAAGAGAGCAATCCAACCACTTGAGCAGTTGAGCACTTGTGCATATTGTCAATCTCGTGATTTGCATTTGTTACTCTTGGACTCTTCGGTCCTAGACGACTAGGCATCACCGGAGAGCACCCAAGAGATTGTGTTGTGCCTCAAAAAGTTTGTAACGGTCGATTCCGCCACCTCAGAATCAACTAGTGGAAGGAGGAAAAGGAGTTGGAAAAGACTTTAGCTAGAGTGACCTTCGTGGTACCCTCTAGGGCTGACCTTCGCTGGGTCGCCTGTAGCCCCCTCAATGCATGGAGAGTAGGACTCAAACGAGTCCAAACTTCAGTAAAACAAATATCGTGTCTCAATTCGCATTTCATTTGATATTTATGTTGCTCCAGCTCTTGTGCAGGCTCTCTATGTATATTGTTATCTCTAGTAGGTGCCTGCAGTTTGGTTTTGGAAACTACCTTTTCTAATTGTTTCTACTTTTAAAGGTGTTAATTTTCAAAAATGCCTATTCACCCCCCCTCTAGGCGGCATCCTAGGTTCTTTCACTCATGCCTTAGGCAATGCCTATAGTGGAGATGCCCACTTGCTAAAATGCTTAGGTAGCCAAAGATTTTTTCTCAATAAAGAGAGATTAGGCTATACCCCCAAGAAAGGTAAGGCAGCCTTTGTCACTCCCAAAGTTAGCTTTGTGAAGGGCAATTGTCAGTTTTGCAATAGATGCAAGCAAGTTGGGCATATAGAGCAATATTGCAAGACTAACAAGAACAAGCAATCTATTGTATCCTCAATTAAATTTGATTCTTGTTACATGCTTTTTAAGGGTGCCAATGGATGTGAAGGCTAAGTTCATTGGTACACCAATTATGGGCCCAAAGAAGAAGGCTATTTGGGTACCAAAGACCTTGGTAACTAACCTTCAAGGACCCAAGAAAGTTTGGGTACCTTAAAAGAATTGATCTTCTTTTGTAGGTCAATTATAAAGCTAGAGAAAGGCATTGGGTGCTTGATAGTGGGTGCACACAACACATGACCGGTGATCCAAGAATGATCAATTCAATCAATGAAAATAAGAGCAATGGGATTAATAGTATCACATTTGGTGACAATAGCAAAAGCAAGGTAAAAGGGCTTGGTAAGATTGCAATATCCAATGACTTGAGCATTTCCAATGTGCTACTAGTAGAAAGCTTGAACTTTAACCTATTATCGGTAGCTCAATTATGTGATCTTGGTTTCAAGTGCATATTTGATGTGGATGATGTAGAGATCATAAGTGTAGATGGCTCTAATTTGATATTCAAAGGATTTAGATATGAAAATCTATACTTAGTTGATTTCAATGCTAGAGAAGCTCAATTGTCAACATGTTTGATCACTAAGTCTAGCATGGGTTGGTTATGACATAGAAGGCTTGGTCATGTTGGAATGAAACAATTGAACAAGTTGATCAAGCATGACTTAGTTAGAGGCTTAAAAGATATCACATTTGAGAAGGATAAGTTATGTAGTGCATGTCAAGCCAGAAAGCAAGTTGGTAACATGCATACTAAGAAAAGCATGATGAGCACATCTAAGGCATTTGAGTTGGTGCACATGGACTTATTTGGACCAACCATATACACTAGCATTGGTAAAAACAAATATGGATTTATGATTGTAGATGATTTCACTAGATACACATGGGTGTTCTTTCTTGTTGACAAGAGTGATGTGTTTGCAACATTCAAATCATTTGTCAAGGGCATTAACAATGAGTTTAAAATAACTATCAAGAAAGTTAGAAGTGACAATGGTAGTGAATTCAAGAACACTAGAATTGATGAGTTGTGTGATGAATTTGGAATTAAACATCAATTCTTAGCCAAGTACACTCCACAATCAAATGGCCTAGTTGAAAGAAAGAATAGAACTTTGATTGACATGGCAAGATCAATGTTGAGTGAGTACAATGTGAGTCATTCATTTTGGGCCGACGCAATCAACACGACTTGATATTATAGCAACTGACTCTATTGTCACCCCATGATGGAAAAGACACCTTATGATCTATTAAATGGAAGAAAGCCCAACATAGCATACTTTTAGTTTTTTGGTTGTAAATGCTACATATTGAAGAAAGGCACTAGATTGAGCAAGTTTAAAAAGAAATGTGATGAAGGTTTCTTGCTTGGTTACTCCACTACTAGCAAGGCATATAGAGTTTGGAATTTGGCTAGTGGTACTCTTGAGGAGGTTCATGATGTGGAATTTGATGAAACAAATGGTTCCCAAGAGGAAGATGAGAATCTAGATGATGTAAGAGACACTCAATTGGTCAATGCAATGAAGAACATGGATATTGGTGATATAAGGCCTAGAGAGGTGATTGATATTGAAGATGACAAGAATCAAGTGCTCTCTAACTTAAATATGCAAGCTAGTGGTTCTCATGATCAAGTTCAAGCAAGTACTAGTGATGACAAAGTGCAAAATCAACAACAAGTGGCAAGTTCATCATCTCAACTAAGTGATCAATCAAATGCAAGCAATCAAGTGCAAGTGCTTCAACCAACCAATATTGCAAGAGATCATCCATTGGACACATAATTGGTGATATTTCAAGAGGTGTGCAAACTAGATCAAAATTGGCTTTATTTTATGAGCATTTCTCATTTGTGTCATCCATTGAACCTAAGAAGATAGATGGAGCTTTGAAGGATGTTGATTGGGTCAATGCTATGCATGAAGA
Organism: Miscanthus floridulus; assembly: GCF_019320115.1. NCBI lineage: Eukaryota > Viridiplantae > Streptophyta > Magnoliopsida > Poales > Poaceae > Miscanthus > Miscanthus floridulus. Next base: position 71,374,960 of record NC_089591.1, read on the forward strand.
GCTAAACAACTTCACAAGAAACCAAATATGTGAGTTAGTTAAGAACCCTAAGGATCATAATGTGATTGGAACTAAGTGGGTCTTTTGGAACAAGCAAGATTAAGATGGGATAGTAATAAGGAACAAAGCAAGATTAGTGGCTCAAGGTTACACTCAAGTTGAAGGTCTTGACTTTGGAGAAACATATGCCCCAGTTGCAAGATTGGAAGCAATTAGGATCTTGTTAGCCTATGCTTGTGCCCACAACATCAAGTTATATCAAATGGATATGAAGAGTGCATTTCTCAATGGGTACATGAAAGGTCCTAATAGCTAGAGGGGGGTGAATAGCCTAATAAAAATTTCTACAACAACACTTAACAAACTGGTTAGACAATTATGAGGCAAAGTGAGTGTTGCGCTAGCCTACTAAAAATACAAGCCACCTATCACAATTCTAGTATAGATAATATCTATCCGAGAGAGAGAGAGGGGATGCGAGAGCATGCCTTACTGCCATAAGCCACATTCTCCACCGCACCCATTACCGACGGCGCTGTTGTCCTCTAGGCGGATCCTTGGGGTTGTTTAACGTGTCCTGGCGATGTTGCAGTTGCTCGTTGATGACGATCTCCTCGCGCCGGTCACCCGACCCCAATAGACCGAGTGGATTGCTCTAGGGAATGAGCCGGAGCCGAGGCCACGTGAAGGCTACATCATGAGCTTCATGGCCTTCCACGAGCGTGGCCTCCGCCTACCGGCGGACCGGTTCATGCAGGTGCTCCCGCATTACTACAGCGTGGAGCTCCACAACTTCAACCCCAACTCCATCGCGTAGGCGGCCATCTTCATACACCGTCTGCGAGGGGTAACCTAGGCATCGCCCCCCACTGGGAGCTATGGCTCACTTCTTTTCGGGCGAGGCTCAACACCAAGCCACGGGCACGACAAGGCACATGGAAGGTGTTGAGGGCCAGTGGCTGCACTCTCCAAGTGTGCCAAGATAGGCAACCCTTCTACATCCCGGCCCAGCTTGTGTCATCCAACCGCCGCTGGTACAACAGCTGGTTCTACCTCCGCAATGATGACAGTGGACTTCCCCTCTATACCGGGCAGGTTGTGGAGAGCCAGCCGGAGAGGTGGAGGTATGGCATCCTGTTGGCTAATCAGCCCAAGCTGTAGCCACTCCTGAAGGCGCTGGAGAGGCTGCACAGCCATGGCCTTACAATAGCTGTGGTCATGGCAGCCTTCCACCGCCAGAGGGTGCTACCGCTGATGGTTCGGTGGCAGCGCCTGTTCGAGATGACACCGAGTGAGCCGATCAATGACATCCGGTTGTCCACCGTTGCCCTTTCTGATGAGGAGACTTTGTGTCGAGTGAGAGAGATAGTGGAGGGGGTGACAGAGGAAGCAGTGATCTGACCCCATTCCTGATGCACCTGTCACAAGGGTACATCTCTGTAGTGAGTCACGCGTTGCTGCGGCCCCCAAGGCTTCCTTGCTCCTTACATTTTCAACATGTTCCCTTATTTGCATTTGCCGTTCCTATAGGGGATGAGGGATGTGCGAGCCTCCCCGCCGCCCATTCTCGAGGATGCAGAGTGGCGAGTAGAGAATAGGGCGCACGTTGAGGCATACAAGGAGCGGAAGGATGCCAAGGAGGCGAGGCGCAAGAAAAAGAGCCTTGAGCGTGATGAGCTAGAGAAACATCGCTGGCAACAGAGGCACGACGGTCTCCTAGTGGAGCCATCTCCGTCATCATCGTCGATGGATTCTTCAAGCGATGACGACAAGAGCGAGGCAGGGCGGGTCCTCTGGACCATCTCCCTAAACATCAGGGAGACAGCGCCTAGGGCATCAACGAGCGACCTGGCGTCTCTAGGAGGAGGAGGAGAGGGCACCTTGGAGCTGGCGATCACCTGCCCTGGGGCCGAGGCTGACACACCCGAGACACGGGCATCGGGGAAGCGCGTCATCAGCCCGATGGGCTCGACGGCGGAGGTGGAGCGGGTGGATGGTGGGGGTGACCCAACCGCCTTTGCAGAGGGCCAAGGAGGCATTGGAGTCCGGCGAGGGCCGATCGGTACCGGCAGACATGGGGGCCATGCTGCTGCCACCGCCACCACCATTGCTAAGGACGAGGGATGCAGTGTGGAAGCTATTGTGTCCCCATTCGAGGTAAGTGTTTTGTCAGTGGAGTTTGCAGCATCTCCCACTCGTTCTTTGGTCGTATGCTGACCTCATGAGTATTTCGTCTTCAGCCGGAAGCATCAGGCGGAAGCACTCGCCCTGGCACCACTTAAGGTGCTCAAGGTGAGCACCAGCTCCATGGCCTGATGGGTGGTGGACGCGCAGGCCGCCATACAATGTGGCACGGCGTCGGCTAGGGCTGACCCGAAGGAGCCGATTGCCTAAGGAGAGGCTACCAAGGCGGCCACAAAGCAGGCGGGGGAGGAGGCGCCTACGTCCCGTGAGGCTAGGGCCCTCGGGTCAGGTGAAGCCGAGGGTGCCTTCAATCGCTGAGGCCACCGAGGGCGAGGCTGAGCCCCTAGGACCTTCGAGGCCGAGGTGGTGGAGGCCGGGGCTTCCAGGGCTTCCAAAGCTGAGGTGGCAGACGCCGGGGCTCCCAAGACCACCAAGGTCAAGGTGGTGAATGCTGGAGCTCCTAGGACCACCGAGGCTAAGGTGGTAGAGACGGAGGTGGGGCAAGCTTCGGTACCACCCTCGGTCCAAGACCCGCTGCCGTCGCAGGAGAGCGCCCGGGAGGTGGAGGTTCATTCAATCTCCTCCGATGATACTTCCTGGGGGAAGGAGGTGGCGGCTTCCGTGGCAGCTAGCACCATGGAGCAGCCAGCTCTGACTTCTGGCGAGGGGAGCACGGCCCTTGTCTGGGTGTTGTTGATGATCGGGTCAACGATCAGTGGGTATTGCTCAAGGTTTGGGACATAATCAGGGTGGTCATCCCGATCAAAGGTGATCACCTCCCGAGACTAGTCGAGGTACCGGGGAGTGGCCACCTTAACCAAGAAGACCTCCCAGCGCTCCTTCTTTTGCTGATACGCCGTGAGGCACGCTGAAGGCCCACCAAAGATCATAAAGGCGTTGTGCACCTCGGGGAACCCATCGTCCTTGTCATTGTCCCTGTCGCCGGTGCCCTTCTTCTCAACATCGTCGTTGGGGAGCCCAAGCTTGGTGTAGTAACATCGGAGCATGGTGCACTCTTCGAGGGTGTGCTTCACCAGGCCCTGGTGGTAAGGGTAGGGCTTCTTAAGCATGTCGTCAAAGAGCTCGGGGCCTTTGGCGAGGCCTCGGGGATTCTTGCGATCTGCGGCCATGACTAGATCGGCCTCGAGGACCTCCTACTTCCCCTGGCGACCCTTTTTCTTTTTCTTGGGGAGGAGGGGGGCCGAGGCCTCGGGGGCCTCATCCCTCTGCTTCCCCTTGGTGTTGTTGTCGGGGAAGATGGCCTCGATAGCCTCTTCGCCCGAGACAAAGTTGGTGGCGATGTCGAGGAGCGCGGTCGCCGTGGTCGGTACATTCTAGCCTAATTCTCAGACCAGGTCTCAGCAGAAGGTGCCAGAGAGGAATGCCTAGACGATTTCCGAGTCGCCGACATGGGGCAACTCGGTGCATTGCTTGGAGAAGCATCGAATGAAGTCTTAGAGAGACTTGTCTGGCCTCTGGTGATAGCTCTTGAGGTCCCAGGAGTTCCCGGGGCACACGTGTGTGCCTTAGAAATTCCTGACGAAGACCTTTACCAAGTCACGCCAGTTGTTGATCTACAAGGGAGGGAGATGTTCGAGCCAGGCTCGCGCCGAGTCTGACAGGAATAAGGGGAGGTTGCGAATGATGAGCAGGTCATCATCCGCGCCGCCTAGCTGACAAGCCAGGCAGTAATCGGCCAGCCATAGCTTAGGGTTGGTCTCGCCACTGTACTTCGAGAGGTTGGCCAGTTGCCGAAACTGGGCCAGGAAGTGGGCATCGCGGAAAGCCTTGCTAAAGACTCGAGGGCTAGGTGGCCCAGGAGAAGGACTATGGTCCTCCCCACTGTCGTAGCGACCGCCTCGGTGTGGGTGGTAGCCTCAGGCAGGCCCATTGTTGTCGTGGTGCCGTCGCCTGCTGACCACATCATGGTCGCCTTGCGCCTCACGTTGATCGCTAAGGCGGTCATGCACCGAGGGGGCCCTATTGGCTTTCGGTGCCTGAGCAGGCTCAGGATGAACCGAGGCCTCTCTATCCTACCGAGGCGGTGTCGTGGGTAGTTCCAAGGCACCCCCGCACCATCGAGAGGTGGAACTTTTAGCCTGCTATACCATAGCGGTCTTGAGGAGGTCTCGGAGCTCGCCGTGGACCCGTCGCCCCTCTGAGGTAGAGGGCTCGAGCATTGTCCAGAGTAGCATCGCTACTACCGCAATGTTCTGGCTAGCACGATTGAAGATAGGGGTTGCTCACCACCTTCGTCGTTGTTGATGCGGTGGTTGATGTTGTGAGCCCTCCACCGGGCTACTCCGCCATCACCGCGACCCCGCTACTCTTGCTCAAGAGTGTCTTAGAGCTACTACAAAAGGAGTCGGTCTTGTTCGACCTTGGCTTGAGGTTCATGGAGCTGCTCCAGGTCTAGGTGTCGAAGTTCCTTGGGGGCGGGGTTCACATTCTGCGCCGCCGAGGGCTCGACGTGTGAAGGTGTGGCATCGCCTGCCCCTTCGTCCTCATCGCCCGCGCTCGGCATCCCGAGCTCGACGTTGAAGCACTCTCAAGTGGGATCATAAGTGCCTTCATCATCGGAGTTGGAGTAGCCAAAGCAGTAGTCGCTCGTGGCCATGAAGCGGCGCATGGCTTTAGAGTCACGAAGCCCGGAGAAGTCCGCTCCGGCCCACGCCTCATCCTCCTTCGAGGAGTCAGTGTGGGTGTGGGTCAAGGTTGTGGCGATAAGGTCGAGGGCAAAACATTGGTGGCGTCCTAGGGGCTCTACGTGAGCGGAAGCGTAGGCGGCGGTGGCATTGCCCAAACCGAAGGGGTACGTGGATGGTGTCATCACCAAGCTCTACTTCACCAGAGTCGACTCCTCTAGAGGTGGCGGGGCAAAGTTTGATGATGGGGCGTTGCTGCGGGCCACCGGCATCTTTCCCTTGCCTAGGCTTAAGCTAGGCAGGTCCCTAGCCAGGGACTCTATACCAATAGCTGGGTATGGGATACTGGTGGAGCATGGTGTGTCGCCCTAAGCTCGTGCGGTGTTAGGTTGGTCCCACCCATGTCGTGCCTGGTGAGCACGACGAGAGCGGCAGCTCGAGCGCCGTTTGCGCCTGGGCTACTGGTGCATGATGTCATCATCGGTTGATGGGGCTCTGGGTGGGAGGAGTACCATATCGTACTCATATCCTAGAGACATGGACTCTAGGCTCCCGAACCAGATCATCATGCCAAGATGTAGTGGTCGCATGGGGTCTGCCATCCAGAACTTGTTGGGATGATTAAGCTGGCACATAGTATCTCCCCTACCTGGCGCGCCAACTGTTGGTGTTTTGGACCGGCGGGCCCTCAACCGACTAGTGAAAATGTACTGCATGTCCCTAATCCTAGATGGTGATGCAAAGAGACACAAGGTTTATACTGGTTCAGGCAATAGGTGCCCTACGTCCAGTCTGAGGGAGCGATCTTGTATTCCTTACACCGAGGTGCTTGTAGGAGGGGCTTACAAGCTAGACGAGAGAGGGAGCTAGTCCCAGGTCTCTACGTAGAGTGGCAAGGGTTGCTTGAGATGTTGATCTCTTATAGTGAGGAAGCGTGTGTGTTACAGAGTGTTGTGCGTTGCTTGCGCGGGTGTCTTGTGTCTAGAAGCGGCCCTGGTTACTCCCTTTTATAGTCGAAGGGAGGCACATGGGTGGTACATGTATTTGCTATGTGGTGTTTTGTGAGCAGAGGTAGTATGTTTGAGCCCTGTAGCTCGTCACTATAACGGCATGGTTGGTGGAGCGGCCTTGTCCTCGATGCACTAGAGCAATGCGCCGGTCACGCCTGATCTTGTGCGACGTGGGAGCTCCTATGGTGGTAGGCGTGCCTTCTTCTATTGGAGGCGTGCTAGTCACTGTATGTTTGACCAGCGCGGAGTGCCGAGGCCGGGTTGATGCGATGGTGCGGGTACACTGATTCCGAGGCTACAGGAGCTAGGCCCTGTGCACGACGTGGGAGCTCCTACAGCTCGACATAGGGCATGGCGTGTACTGTGGGCAATGTGCTGGTCCTAGAGTGCTGACAACATAGAGAGCCAAGGCCTAGTTGGTGTAGAGGCTAAACCATCATGGGGGGCTCGGTGAGCGTGAGTCCCGAGGCTACAGGAGCCTGGAACCAGGTAGCCAAGGCTCGGAGGGAGCAGTTGGCCTTGCACGTCGTTTCTGAGGCTACAGGGACCCGGATGTGACTTTCCATGCTTGAGCAGGGGTTAGGCAGCACAGTGTGGCATGGGTGTCCATCGTGGGCATAATACCGAGCACAGTGGTCGGTAACCCTCGCCCTGTCCTGTCTCGAATAGCATGGGGTCGATGTGACTCCCGTCTCGTTGGCCACCCCGCTGTACCGTGCCATCATGCGGCTGACATCATGGGAGTGGTTGAACATGTTAGTTGGATGTGATGTTCCATTAGAGAAGTCAGTCTAGGCAGTGGTGACGGGGTCATTGCCGAGCCGGCCTCGAGCGAGTTGGAGAATCGGTACCTCGTCCGAGGCCTTGCGGCGTAGGGCCTCGGTCAAATTGGAGAATCGGTACCTCATTCGAGGCCTTGCGGCGCGGGGCCTCGGGCAAGTCAGAGAATTGGTACCTCGTCCGAGGCCTTGCGGCACGGGGCCTCGGGCAAGTCAGAGAATCGGTACCTCGTCCGAGGCCTTGCGGCGCGGGGCCTGAGGCGAATCGGAGAATCGGTACCTTGTCCGAGGCCTTGCGGCACGGGGCCTTGGGCGAGTCAGAGAATCGATACCTCATCCGAGGCCTTGTGGCGCGGTATGGTTTTGGGCCGAACCCGCTTCGGGCGAGCTCGGATATTTGTTCGAGGTGGGCCGGGCGGTCCAGTCAGGCCTCGGATGTGGCGGGTTCGCCTGCGGTTGTTTTTTGGTTTTGTTATTTACAAGGTCTAAGCAATTTTTTCGGTTCTTGCTTAGGGTACCCCTTTTTATGGTATCCGACAACTACTAATAACACTTTTCGCAAACAAAGAAAACAACAAACCATATTGCCTATCATACCCTTTGGAATTGGGAAACTATTCCCATTAGTTGGGTAAGTCTTGCGAGTACATTATGTACTCAGGGTTTATTTTACCCTATTGCAGGTGCAGCTTGAGGAGTAGCTCTTGTGTGGAGGATTCTTCTGGTGGGCACAGATGGATCCTTATATTGTTTTCGCTAGATGTTTATTTTTATTCCACTATTTAATTATCGCACTCTGAACTCTGGTATTGTAATAAATAATTTTCAAGACCTCTAGTTGTATGAAATGGACTAAGTATTGTAAGCTCATACTCATTATTGGATTCTGGAGGTAAAATGTGGATTGATTTGAGTTCTCCTGTGGGGTGTGCTCGATGGAACTGTCCGATGTAGCTAGCTTTCGGGGTGCTTGGTGTCTAGTGGAAGAGCATGTTGTAACAAGTGATGTAGGCTTAACTTATGATATAATTGATGAATCATTCTATAAGCCTATCATTGTTGCTCCCACTAACCCTTCTTGTAGCACATCTACTTCTACCTCATCTAGTATTGTTGGTTTCACTTGTGATGCCTCACTAATGGTTGAGAATGTGACCATCAAGAAAGAGGTCAATGAGCTCACTCTCACCTTAGGCAAAGCCTATGGTGGCGAGGACCATTTGCTTATGTGCTTGGGTAGCCAAAGAACTTCTCTCTACAATGAAGGATTGGGCTATACCCCCAAGAAAGGCAAGGTGGCCTTTTCTCCTCACAAGGCTAGTTTTGTGAAGAACAATGGTCAGTTTTGCACTAGTTGCAAGCAAGTTGGTCATGTAGAGCAAAAGTACATGAACAAGAAGTCTCAAGCCAATGCATCCTCCATTAAGCTTGATTCTTTCTATGCACTTACTAAGGGTACAAATGGTGTGAAGGCTAAGTTCATTGGTGCACCATGGATGAGCTCAAAGAAGAAAGCTATTTGGGTGCCAAAGAGCTTAGTAACTAACCTCGAAGGACCCAAGCAAGTTTGGGTACCTAAAAGAATTGATTTTCTTTTGTAGATCAATTACAAAGCTGGAGGAAGGCATTGGGTACTTGATAGTGGGTGCACTCAATACATGACTGGTGATGCAAGAATGTTCAACTCAATCAACACCAATGATAGTAATGGCTATGATAGTATCATATTTGGTGACAATGGCAAAGGCAAGGTCAATGGGCTTGGTAAGATTGCAATATCCAATGACATGAGCATATCCAATGTGTTACTAGTTGAGAGCTTGAACTTTAATTTGCTATCCATGGCTCAATTGTGTGATCTTGGATTCAAATGCATATTTGGGGTAGATGATGTAGAGATCATAAGTATAGATGGCTCTAATTTGATCTTCAAAGGCTTTAGATATGAGAATCTATACTTGGTTGATTTCAATGCTAGTGAAGCTCAATTGTCAACATGCTTGTTCACTAAGTCTAGTATGGGTTGGTTATGGCATAGAAGGCTTGATCATGTTGGAATGAAACAATTGAATAGATTGGTTAAGCATGACTTGGTTAGAGGCTTGAAAGATATTATGTTTGAGAAGGATAAATTTGTAGCTCTTCTCAAACCGGCAAACAAGTTAGAAACACCCATCCTAAGAAAAGCATGATGAGCACTAGTAAAGCATTTGAGTTATTGCACATGGATTTGTTTAGGCTAACACAATACACTAGCATCGGTGGAAACAAATATGGCGTTGTGATAGTGGATTACTATACTAGATACACTTGGGTATTCTTTTTAGTAGACAAGAGTGATGTGTTTGTAACTTTCAAATCATTTATCAAGGGCATACACAATGAATTTGAAACAACCATCAAGAGAGTTAGAAGTGACAATTGTACCGAGTTCAAGAATACTAGAATTGCTGAGTTATGTGATGATTTTAGAATTAGACATTAATTCTCAGCCAAGTACACTCCACAATCAATTAGCCTCGTTGAGAGGAAGAATAGAACACTCATTGATATGGCAAGGTCTATGCTTAGTGAGTACAATGTGAGTCAATCTTTTTGGGCCGAAGCTATCAACACGGCTTGCTATTGTAGCAACTACTTGTATTGTCACCCATTGAAAGAGAAGACACCTTATGAGCTCTTGAATGATAGAAAGCCCAACATTGCATATTTTTGAGTATTTAGTTGCAAATGCTACATCTTGAAGAAAGACACTAGATTGAGCAAGTTTAATAAGAAGTGTGATGAATGATTTCTACTTGGTTACTCCACTACAAGTAAAGCATATAGAGTTTGGAATATGACAAGTGGTACTCTTAAGGAAGTTCATGATATTGAATTTGATGAAACCAAGGGTTCCTAAGATGAGAATGAGAATATTGATGATGTAAGAGGCGTTCAACTTTCAAATGCCATGAAGAACATGGATGTTGGTGAATTAAGGCCTAGGCAAGTGAATGATGATGAAGATGATCAAGTGCAAGTGCTTTCTAACTCAAATATGCAAGTTGACACTAATCAAGCAAGTACAAGTGGCTCTCTTGACTATGTGCAAGATCAAGTGGCTAGTACATCATCTTAACCCAATGATCAAGCAAGTGCAAATAATCAAGTTCCAATACTCCAACCAACCAATATTGCAAGAGATCATCCATTGAACACTATAATTGAAGATATTTCTAGAGGTGTACAAACAAGATCAAGATTAGCTTCATTTTGTGAGTATTTCTCATTTATGTCATCCATTGAATCAAAGAAGATAGATGAAGCATTGAAGGATGTTGATTAGGTGAATGCTATGCATGAAGAATTGAACAACTTCACTAGAAATCAAGTATGGGAGTTAGTGGAAAGACCAAAGGGACACAATGTGATTGTTACCAAATGAGTCTATAGAAATAGGCAAGAACAAGATAGGATAGTAGTAAGGAACAAAGCAAGATTGGTAGCACAAAGCTATACATAAGTTGAAGGTCTTGACTTTGTAGAAACATATGCCCCGGTTGCTAGATTGGAAGCAATTAGAATCTTGCTAGCCTATGCTTATGCCCACAACATCAAGCGCTGTCAAATGGATATCAAGAGTGCATTTCTCAATGGCTACATCAATGAAGAAGTTTATGTTGAGCAACCTCCCAATTTTGAAGATAACAAGAAGCCCAACCATGTGTATAAGTTGAAGAAAGCATTATATGGCTTGAAGCAAGCACCTAGAGCATTGTATGAGAGGTTGAGAGACTTCCTACTCTCTAAGGGGTTCATGATGGGTAAGGTTAACACCACTATTTTCATCAAGAAGATTGGCAAGGACTTGTTTGTGTTGCAAATCTATTGTGATGATATCATATTTGGATCAACCAATCAAGACTTTTGTAAAGAGTTTGGGAACATGATGGCTAATGAGTTTGAGATGTCCATGATTAGAGAGTTAAGTTACTTCCTTAGTCTTCAAATCAAGCAATTGAAGAATAGTACATTTGTGAGTCAAGGCAAGTACATCAAAGATATGCTCAAGAAGTTTGGCATGAATGAAAGCAAAGCCATTAGTACACCAATGAGAACAAATGGCAATTTGGATAGTGATGCAAGTGACAACATGGTAGATCAAAAGTTGTATCGGTCTATGATTAAAAGCCTACTCTATGTGACCGCATCAATGCCGGATGTCATGTTTAGTGTGTGCATGTGTGCAAGATTTTAAGCCTCACCAAGAGAAAGTCATTTGGAGGCTACAAAGAGAATATTGTGGCACTTGAAGCATACATAAAATGTTAGTTTGTGGTATCCCAAAGGAGCAAAGTTTGAACTTGTTGGATATTTAGACTCTGATTATGTGGGATGCAAGGTTGAAAGGAAGAGCACCTCGGGCACATATTAATTGTTGGAAAGATCACTTGTTTCATGGTCATCAAAGAAACAAAATAGTGTTTCATTATCAACCACCGAAGCCAAATACATATCCGTTGGTAGTTGTTGTGCACAAATACTTTGTTGAAGGCCACCTTGAATGACTTTGGAATCAAGTTCAAGAAAGTGCAATTGCTATGTGACAATGAGAGTGCAATCAAGTTAACCAACAATCTGATTCAACATGCAAGAACAAAGCACATTGATGTCTGCCACCATTTCATTAGAGATCACCAACAAAAATGGAACATTCGCATTGAGAGTGTGGGCACCGAAGATCAACTTGCCGACATATTCACCAAGCCACTTGATGAGAAGAGGTTTTGCAAGCTAAGGAATGAGTTGAACATATTAGATTTCTCAAATATGTGTTGATGCACCCCCACTTATATGACATGCCTCTCCTTCGAGCAACCAAGGTAAAAGTTGATTGGCATGCATACATTCTTTGCTAAGAACTTGTTTAGTGCATGTAATCATTCCTCATGTCTTATAGGCTCATTCATGAAAATCAAATGAATTTGATGCTTGTATGGTACCGCTATTGCTTCTATGCTTGACTTTATCTAGTGGTAGCATATGACATGTGTGTGGGCTTGTGAACCTAGTGTTTGATCTAAAAAATAAGCTATAAGTGTTTAACTCAACATGGTATAAGATAACCCTAGAAATGAGGTGTGAAGATGCTTGTTCTTGGATCAAACCGAGTTAAATATCTTAGGCAAGTGATCTAGATTGAACCAAATTTTGGAAAATGATCCTCACCCCATTGATTGACATTGATAATCATTAACCTATCTAAAATTAAACCTTTGTGGTCATTGATGACAAAGGGGGAGAAATTGTACAAAGATAAGGTTAAATGACAAAGGGGGAGAACTTTGACATAGGGGGAGAAATATGACAAAGCAAGCTCATAAACTTGATTGATGTATTTGGATGTGCATTTCATATGTTTGCTTGCATGGCACAAGTATTTACAATCCAATATCAATGCTTGTGTGGTGTATGCTAGTTGTAGGTTTGATTGATGAAATAAAAACCTAGCAGTCATAGGTTTAGTAACTAGACTTGCGTTTATTTTGTGAAAACTAGACCCTTGCTTCTAATGTTGATCTCATGGGGTACTCTAGTTTTTGTGAATGTCTAGTTACCAATGGTGCTAAGGATGGTATATTTGGTGCACTCTGATTGGTATCACGCTTCAAAGGTCCATCTCTTATACCTTAGAATCATTTAGTAGACATTACTCTCCCACAACTCAAATCCATGCATATGTGCAAGCTTCAATCAAAACTCTTAGCACATATGTAGGGGGAGCTAATGCTACCAAAATTGGGGTTCATGAAACTTGTCCATATCCTTTTACACATGGTAAATATGCTTAGGCAAGCAACATGGATTCAAATGAATTTCAATTCATATCTTTGTGAAAGGGTTGTCATCTATTACTAAAAAGGGGGAGATTGAAGGCTCTAGTTTGGTTTTGGTGAATTGATGAAACCCTAAGTGCTAACCTATTGCTCTAAGTGAATATGAGATAGGGTAGCACATTCCAAGTGGTGGAGCAAATGGTGAAGATCATGAAGACGGTGATAGCCATGGTGATGATCAAGTGCTCAGACTTAGAAAAGAAGAAAGTGAAAAATAAAAGCTCAAGGCAAAGGTATATTTTGATAGGAGCTTTTGTGTTTTGGTGATCTAGGCAGTTAGCGAGTGTGATCTCATTTAGGATAGATAGCCGTACTATTAAGAGGAGTGAAACTCATCGTAAAATACGGTTATAAAAGTGCCACTAGATGTTCTAACTCTTTGCATATAAATTTAGATTCTAGTGAGCGCTAACACCCTTAAATGTTTGTGAAAATATGCTAACACACATGCACAAGGTGATACAGTTGGTGGTTGGCACATTTGAGCAAGGGTGGTAAAGTTAGAGATCAAAAGGAGTTGAAACAGGGGCGTCGGACCCTACCTCACTGGGTGTAGGACCGGCCTAGGTCCGACGGCTAACCCGAACACATGAGTAGAGAAGAGGCAGCTTGGACCAGGGCTTGTGGGGTCATTGGACCGACCGAGTGCACTGTTCATTTAGTGCTACGCATGTGAGTGACTGCTGGCGCGACACATGTCGTCGTCGGACCATGGCTCGAGTCTGACGGTTGGCGTCGGACCAGGGTCCAAGGGTTTTTACCCTCTCTAGACTTTACTGGACCATGTCAGACCCTCCCTGTGTGGAGTCTAATGGCCTGGGTCCGACCATGGTGTTCAGCACATGACTGCTTGACCATTGGCGGCAATGGTCGGCTCATTTCACTGGGACACATGGCATCTTGCTAGTGGATGTGGTAGGGCATCGAATCGAGCATCGGACAGACTGATGGGCAGTGCCAAGTGAGTTCAACAGTCACTTATGTGACCTAACGGCTATATTTCGTGGGGGCTTCTATTTAAGCCCATGGTCGGCTCTAGCTCACTATTTTGGTCATTTGCATTGACATAGCAACCTTGTGAGCTTAGCCAAAGCCCTCTCACTTTTCTCCATCATTGATTCATCATCTTTGTGAGATTGGGAGTGAATCCAAGTCAATTGCTTAAGTGATTGCATCTAGAGGCACTTGGTGATTGTGTTTTGCTATGGGTTTGGCTTGTTACTCTTTGTGGTTGCTGCCACCTAGATGGCTTGGTGCAGCGAGGATCGTCGAGTGGAGGAAGGTGATTGTCTCCGGCTCCAATCATGGTGATTATGAGGGGTTCTTGACATTTCCCCAATGAAGAGCCAAAAAGTACTCTAGTAGATTTCTTGTGGCTTGTGTGATCCTCATCCTATGTTAGTTGTGCGGCACCCGGTTGTGGGTTTAGCATGTGAACCTACAAGTGAGTGAATCACCACAACGAGGACTAGCTTGCCAGTAAGCAAGTGAACCTCGGTGAAAAATCATGTGTCATCTTGTCCCAAGGATTTCATTGGTTATCTTGTGATTGATTGATTGGCTTCATCTTGTGATTGGCTCAATTCCACTACACGGCGGCATAATCATCACCATCCCCTCTTGTATTTATATTTCTAGTGTGTAAGCTAAGCTCTTTAGTGTAACTAGTTTTGAGAGCTAGCTTGCATTGGGTCTAGTGGTTAGTAAGGCTCTTTAGTTAGTCTTTGTGAGCTCACTAACTTAGTGTAGTGACATAGCCTTTGTGTTGGTAGAGACTATAGATACTAGAATTGTGGTAGGTGGCTTGCATTTTTAGTAGGCTAGCGCAACATTCGCTTCGCCTCATATTTGTCTAACCGGTTTGTTAAGTGTTGTTGTAGAATTTTTTAATAGGCTATTCACCCCATCTCTAGCCATTAGGACCTTTCAACATGTCTGAGATGGGGCTCATTTTGTTTAACATGTAATGGGTCCATAACTCTTGTTAACTGTCAAATGATCTAGTCTGGTTTCTATGCTATGATAGCACCAAAACTCTGTATGGACGCTAAATGTTATTTGGAAGTAATGATCAGTGACATTTTCACTCTTGTTGCTTGTCTGATTTGTATAATTGTTGCTTGTCTGATCTGTGCAACAAAGCATACTTATGAATTGCAAAAAATCTTATTCATACATTGTTCATACATATCACTGGGATTGAGTACATTCATTTCATAGCCACTAAAGCTGTCAGCCTACATTGTTCATTTCTTCAATAGAACAAAGAAAATGCACAACAAAGCCACAATAGCACAACCACACATAACTACTAGGACCTTTTGTAATGCTACTACAACCTTAGCTATGGCCACTAACATAGAAAGCACATTCTCACATCTCCATCTTCCTCCTCGGGTTTTAGCAAGCCTCCAACCTCGGCCTCTTCTTGCACATCTAAAATCTGTTGTTCTTTTTCTTCTGCATGTTTTAGCCTAGCCAACAGATCCACATAGTCCTCCTCCCAATAGAAAAATGTGCGACCACATCCTTCTCTTTGACGACACAGAACAATAGAAGGCATTACACTCCAAGATGAGTGAACTGCAGGCAAATCAGGATTCAAACAAAACCTGATGATAGGGGCACATGAAGAAGGTGTGGTTTGGATTCAAAATAGTGTTTGACAGGTGCTCAACCACCTTAGCCTGCCCACACTCTTCACCAGATCAAGGGGAGATCCGGCCTCAACCTTGCATGCTGCTGCCTGGAACTCAAGCTTGAAGGGGTTGTCATGGCGTTCTGGTGGAGATGAATGAGAATGGGGAAAAAGAGTGAGGCTGAGGAAATGAGGACCACATACATAAAGGAGGAGAGAGCAATATGGCCAGGGGGCAGACTGCAAAATAGCCAACAAAGTGGCGAGAGATTTCCTACCATTTCCACCTGTAGGCCAACGTGGCAGTCTAGGCTAGACAAAACAACCTTGCAAAGCCGGATTGAGATGTAAATGATATATTTAGTGAGTTAAAGGACCTGTAAACCTAGTTTCCTAAGTATATGGACCTGTATGAGATTGTAGAACAAGTTCAAGGAACTATGGTGAATTTTACTCTTTTTCAAAGGAATTTCAAAAGATTGACATTCCTATATTTTGCTAATGTCAAGTACCGTTTGGAATGGAGGATATAGACTGTTTGGTTGGTGACCAAAACATGCCACACCTAACCTTTGGTAAACTGTGGTTGCCACAGAAAGTGTGGCGAACAAAATCGAAGCCACACTTGTGATAAGGTTTGGCACGAAAATGAGTCTATAACATGTGGGGCAGAGTGCTAAAAAAGTGTGGCGTGCTATAGCTATGGCAGTGAACCAAACAACTACCGAAGAAACTATAGCAAACCGAACCTTTGACGTGGCATGTTTTGGTCATGATACAAACAGGCCTAGTATCTTGCCTTTCCTTTTGAAAAGGTTTTCTTCGCCGAAGGAAATGCAGGAAATTTTACATCCACTCACACTCAAAGTTTTCATGGAAGCCCGAGACACGCGCGCTCTCTCTCGCGCGCCATCGCTCGCTGCCTCGCCAGTGGCCACCTGGCCCATTGTGTTGCCCCGCTCACAGCCTCGCCTAAACTCCACTCGCTCCGCCTACAACTGCCCGCCCTACTCCAGGCCTCGCCTGGACGTGCCTTGGCCTCACTGCTTGCTCTAGCTCCACCGGCCACGCTTCTAGTCTTTGAGCGGATTAGGAGAGAGAAGCGTATGGGGACAGAACAAGTGGACATAAAGGTTGGTCAGAGCTCCACCCGTAGAAGAAACATGTATGCGTGCAATGGTGGATAGGCCTATTCCATAGACCAATGGTCCCACGTGGAATAGAGTCAGAGACAAAATATACAACTAATAAATTACCATTAAGCACTAACAACGACTGTTTATTATCATTCATATAATCAACTTTTGTATTTCCCGCGTTAGAGCAAGACTAATAATACAGCCAAGGATGCTTACAGCCTACCTCTCGGCCCACCCATAGAGTAGTTACCTCTTCAGCATTAATACATAGTCCACCTGTCTCTCTCATAGAGTTTCTTGGTTCTTGTGTCTAAGCCGGTTGTAAGCTTACAACCCTCTTCTCCTCTCTTTTCTCCTCCACGTTAGCATTCAGCCTACTTACAGCCTCTTATTATACTTGCTCTTATGGATTCTTGTGTTCCAAACGTCTCTCACTCGCCATTTGTGATTTTCCTTTCCTCTATTTTACTATTATGCACTCATCTTATTCCTATGTGTTTTTTTCTATTTCTATGTTTTTTATTCCTTCGTTCCAAATAGGCCCTGAGAGAGTTTCTTATTTGGTCTGATTGAAAGTTTGAAAATTTTCTTTTTTTCTTGGCAAAAAACACAAAATTTCTTACCTATTTGAGCTTACTTGAAGTTTTATTTTCTAATCTAGCCCGTGAGATCGGTCAAAGTTTATTGTCGTTTTTTTGAAACTTGAAGTTTATCATCATTGAGTTGCTAGTTTTTATTGAATAGACGAAAATACCCCTAACACCAAGTCATGTCTCTCTTCTCTCTCAACTCACGGTCTCGTTTCCCTCCCGCATCCTCTCCCGCTCTCTTCTAAAACTAAAAAACCCTAACCCCAGATGGTGCGGGCGGGACTCGGAGGCTAGCGCAGGAGCATCTTGACACACGGCGGTCTCGACGGGCGACTAGGCGTGAGGCGGCCTAGGCCTTGATGGCCTAGACTCTAAGGGCGTGTTTATTTTCCTAGAGATTGCCAGCCTGGTCGGATCACCTGCTTGTTTGGTTATATTTCCTAGTAGAGACAGTCTGGGACCGGATTGTGTTTGTTTGCCTGGACTGTTGGATGTGGTGACCTTGGACCAGGTATGGTAGAGTTACCCTACAAACATTTTATTGGGGCATTTCATCAAACACCTGGTTGTCATAAAAAAAGCACACCCACTCCTCCAGCCCTTCTTCTACACTATCACCAGCACCACCACCAAGATAAGAGTGATGTTGAAGTTGAAGACAACTACAACCTTGATCATCTCAATCGCAAGGACAAGTTCATCATCATGAAGATAGTTGAAAAGAATGATGAGCTTGAAGAAGAGATTGAGAAGCAAGAGCAATCACTTCAAAAGCAAGAATTGTTTCTCATCTCTAAGATGGAAGAACTAAAGGCTCTAAGTGAAATGTATGAAAAATTATCAATTGAGCATGCTTTAGTTACTAACTCCTCTTCTAGTGTTTCACAACTAGAGAAGGAAAACTTTGAGCTCAAGGCAAGGCTAGATGAACTATCAAGCAAGTATAATGTGCTACAAGCAAACTATGTTCATCTAAAGTGCTCTCATGATGAAGTAGTAGAATCAAGCATCATGCTTGAGGTGGCTCATGAGGTTGTGATCACATTGGTAAAATTTTCTCAACCTCTCACACATTCACTTACTAGTACACCATCTCAATTAAATATTTCTTGTACTAATGAATGTGCTCCTCAAGCAAGCCAATCTTCGATTGAGCTAAATCTCATAGAAAACATAGAGCTCAAAGAAGAGGTGGAAAGATTAAAGAAAAATATGATTCGGTTGAAGGGTAAGGAGAAAGCACAACCTTCTCAAGATAACCGTGATAACATGGTGAAGAAGCTTGAGAAGGGTTCAAACCTTGCTTCCTCCAAAACCCAACAAAAGAATCACATCAAGCAAGGCCAACACAACCAAGAGCAAAAAACATGGAAAAAGGTTATGCTATGGTTGTGGATTATATGGACATGAGTGGGCCATGTGTCCACATAAGAGTTGGGCCGACAAGTGCGAAGTGGCCGAACAAAAGGCCTCAAACAAGTTGTCCAACCAAAAGAAAAGTGATGGACAAAGCACTTGTCTCATGAGCAAGAAATTGGGGCATCCTACCAAGAAATGCCCAATGTACAAAGAGGCAAGAAAGGAAGCCCAAGTTGCAACAAGAAGATTCTATGGATGCAATGAGATGGGCCACAAGGTTGATAGATGTCCATACAAGCAAAGCAAGCATAGAGCAAACAAAGGCCACATATGCTATGCTTGTAGAAGAAAGGGACATCTAAGCTATGAATGCCCAAATGGTAACGCTCCTAAGCCGAACATATTTGTTCATAATGATAAAGCTTAGGAAGACCACAAATGGAGTTAGCACTAACAAGGTGATGTGTTCACCACAAACTAGTGCTAAAGCCATTTGGGTGCCTAAGCACTTGTTGACTAACCCAAAAGGACCCAACAAAAGTTGGGTACCAAAGTGTGCTTTGGTTAATGATGTAGGTACTTGGTGATGAGATGAAAGCTTCGGGGTGGTTGAGCAAGCAATTTGATAATATTCACTTAATCTATCAACCAATTCTTATCATAATCCCTTATATGGTTGACCCAAAGATAATTCAATGAATATATCATATATTTCATCCTCTCCATTGGCAACAAGTACCTAAACCTTATAGTATAGCCACTTTGTTCGTTTTGTGTTCAATAGTTCACAAATAGGCATATTTGTGAAAAATTGAATGTGGCTAATTAGTTTTACTTGATAATATCATGTTTGCCATATGGTGCTTTTAATAGCTCTCTAGTAGAGTAATTTATTTGTTGAGATGCTGGTGTACAATAAATACTAGAGCTAAACGAGGAATCTGTAGCACCCGGTTTTAAGAACAAAACCAGAAACACACCATATGTGAGCCTAGGAAGTCAAATCTCACATATAGCTATAAATAAGGGTAATATCAAAAGACAATGCTTAAATACATAGCGTATTAGTATAAAGAATACAACCTCAGAGTATAGACAGTGGAAAGACAACTCCGATCTTTAGGCGAAGACTCCAAATCCACAGGGACAACTGACTGGTTGATCATAAGCCTAATTCCTCCAGACTCTAGCAATCTGGTACCCATCTGGGATTTTTCCAAAGATTTAAAAAGTAAAGCAAGCATAAGTACATGTTGTACTCAACAAATATAACATGGGGTTCATGAGGCTCAAAAGGCTGACACTGGTTTACTGCGATTAGCTTTTAATGAGTCATCTTTTAGCAATTGGGTGGCAACAAGTTTATCACAAGCCCATAAACACATGATCAGGTAAACATGGGTAATGAATAGCATAAACAATTAACCATTAGTGAGCATCTTCATCATCAGTATCATCTGTGTTCATCATATATTCCGTAAATGTTCCAAGGTCGCTCGTGACTGTGAGCATGGCTGATATACCAGTTTTACACTCTGCAAAGGTTGTATACTTTCACTGTGAGTCGTGATCTACCCTTTCGCCCAAGGTGATCAGCCTCTTGACCCACTACCAAGGAAGGTCGGCAGGGTTCACTATGAAGCCTTTCAAAAGTTCGTCTAACAAGTTAGGGCCATTAGATTCATTCGGCAAACAGATGTAAAGCCCCCCTTCCCAATGGCACATTGACACGCAGCCTATACACATGGGGATAGAGGCCGCACTATACCTGATTCGGCAAGCCATTCTTACGCCAATAAAGGTAACCACTAACAAGCTAGAAAAGGTCCTCATACTGAGCTAAAGCCAAAGCCATGTAGCCATCACAGCTGTACTGTAAGTCCTGGATAAACCACTTACAGATAAGTCCTTAGGGAGAGGAATCTAGAGCACCATAAAAACAGCCCAATGCTCCAGGCCCCTGATTCCATGTTGCTAAAAAGCATCTTTCAATGTTTATTGCATATACCATTAGTCAAGTTACAAGATCATGGTCTTTAATTGAGCACTAGCATCATACTACCCAATGCAATACCCCAAAGGTATCAAGGTACAAGATATCAAATATCTAGGACATCCTTATTGGCAACAAGGTAGACACATGCAATATGAATTAAATGATTAAAGGTGAATAGGTAACAAGGATGGTCCCATGCTATACTTGCCTTAAACACCGATCCTTCGGTAAGCTTTAATCTTCAACGTTCTTCTTCTTGATCACCATGTATATCTTAACGACTGGACATAATCGTAAAGCACCACACAAGCATCCATACAATCATACATGATGCAAACAATAGATCTAAATCAGTACAATACACCAAACATAAAATCAAGATGAAAAGTTTATAAAACGAATCTACGTCTCGATACGAACATAAAGACGCGAGAAGCACGCTAATCGGAGCTACGGTTGAAAAGATACAACTACCGAAAGATCTACTCATAAAACTATTAGATTCATGTGTTTTAATTATATAAAAACATATATAAGATATTGTATAGAGATTATAATTTAAGTCAAATTTAGATTTGATTTATAAAACTAAAGTGAAACAAATCATATTCTATTTATAAAATCCAGTTGCATAATTATTAATCAAGATATGATTTAAACATGAAATTTTAGAAATAGTAATATGGTAACCACTGTTACTAACGCGTAGATCTTGATGCTATGAATCTAACGCAACTTGAATGGACTAAAACGGATCTAAGACGCAGAAGATATGATTTAAACAAGATTTCTTTTAATAGAATAATAGATTAAATCTAATCATGAATTTTAAAAGTTAAAAACATACTGAACAGTAGTATGAACACGTAGATTATGAAATTACGAACCTAACGCAAGTTGAACGGATCAAATCGGAGTTAAAACAGAGAAGTTATGGCTAAAACAAAATTAGTGGCAAATCTGTAAATAGCTGAAAGCGTATTTTGGACTGAACCAAAATAAAATACGTTTTCAGACAAAGAAAACAAAATCTAGAAAAGCGCTAGGGACTGCGGATTCGAAATCAGAAAAACTCGAGGGCTCTTTAGCAATTATGCCTGTGAACCGGTACCTTCTAATCTGGGATGTTGATCGCGAATCGGACAGCTGTGATCGATTGGGGCATAAGAGGTCGCCGACGGCTGCATCCAGATGGCGGCGCCATGGCTGAACCTTGCCGGCGACGTCGGCTTCGACGCTTCCAGTTACCACAGAGCACGAGAGGACTACGAGGAGAGAGAGGAGCTCGAGGCGAGCTCGATGGAGGGTTCGGGGGAATCTAGGACGGCACGGTGGTGGCCTCGAGCGCGGGTGGGGCGGAGTGGAGCTTGTGGTGGCACGGCTATGGGCATAGGCGGTGGCTCGGCGAAGGTGGCTGCAACGTAGGAGATTAGGGTGGAGGCGGCGGGCATGTGCTCGCTATTTATGGCGCTGGCGTGGCTTGGGAGGCACGCAACCGAGCGAGGCAGGAGCGGCGCGGACACGGACTCCCGGGCGACGACGCAGAGTCCGGCTTGGGGACGGCTGGAGGAAGGAGATGGGTTGCTGACAAGGCGGCCCTACCTATCATCAGAAGAAAGGGGAGAGGGCGCGGGCGACTGGCTAGGCCTGGCCTTTGGCTGGGCCGATTGCTATGCAGGGCCGCACAATGGAACAAGGAAGCTGGGGCGGGAGCGGGCTGTGGCCGGCTGCTAGCCCACGCGGGGGAGAGGAAAAAGGCCTATGGGAGAGGGGGGAGAAAGAGTGGGGAGAAGGTGGGCCGGTGGGAAAGAAGATCAAGCTAGGCCAGATGCCGGGTAGGAAGGAAAAAAACGAAGAATCCCTTTGCTATTTTGTTTTCAAACCCAGATTTAAATGTGAATCAAATCAAATTCGAATATGGTTTAAATTTCTTTAAACCAGATCAAGTTAAATATTAATTCAAATATTCTTTTCAATTCAAATACAAATGGTAAATTTTAGTAGGCTTTCAGAATTAAAATTTATAACTTTTTAAATTCTTTCAATTCCTAATTCTCTTTTATTTCAAAGCCATTTTTAATTTCACTTCCAAAAGCAATTCAAACCTCTCAACCAAATAATTCAAATGCATCGATATGTATGCACATCCATGTTTCTAAACCTTATATTAAATTTTAATTTCATGAAAATTTTTATTTCCTATGTTTTAATGTACACCAAATTCCAAATTTAATCATTTTAGCTCTGTTTCCAAAAGCGACAAATTTTAGGGTGTTATAGAATCACAAGCAACGAATTATTTGTGTCTGTCCTGCACCTACCGGGCATGTCCGATATTACTACTGGGCGCGTTCAGTATGGTCAGGGACAGAAAGTAAGTGTTTCTATTCTGTGTATTCCGGACGTGTCCGGTATACTACCTGACGTGTCTGGTATTGCAGGAACCAGAACACTAATAGAATTGCAACTGAGTCTTTGATCTATATATTTTCATATATCCTCAATTTACTCAGAGGCTTGTGATTTACCAAATCCAAGTGAATTGTGAGTATCTCTTGAACTCAAATTTAAATATGGCAAATTATTTGGTTGTGGTTCAAAATAGAAAATTGACTTTCAAATTCTTAATAGAATGAAGTGCTAGATAAAAGTTATTCAAATTACTTAAAGCACTTATTTAGGGGGAGCTCAGTTTCTATTTTGCACCTTTGTGGACTAATAAATTTATCTAGCATTCTTTGTAGTCCTTTGGATGAAAATGTATCTAGCATAATTATTTGGCAATTAAGGTCAACATAAAGACTATCATGCTATATATCTTCTTAGTGGAATTCTTGTGGGCTCAAGGCAAAGGTATATATTTACATACATGCATTGTAAGTGCATCTAAGGCCCTTTATATGTTAGAATGTGCATTTGTGTGACATAGGAGAGATGTTTTTCAAAACCCCTAACTAGCATGAGTAGGTAGTGTGAATTTGAAAAACTGTTTGAATCTTGGTCTTTGTGACCTAGCCTTGTCATATGATTATTATAGCTCTCCTTGATTGTTTGATTGGCTAATCACACATGACATGGCTTTCTTAAGTCCACAATCTACTATGTCTCACAATATCTCTCTCAAGTAATCAAAATCTATATATGCCAAATATTTGGAAAAGAGAAGTGATACTCATGGCATTTGGATAAGAAAAGTAATTACACCTTATTTGGATCAAGGACATACATGTTTTTGGATCAAGAAATGATAGAGAAGGGGATTGGAATTAAGTGAATGAAATTTGAAAAAAGAACAGCCAGCCCGCAAATACCAGACGTGTCCGGTATGAGCGGGATTGTAAAAACGGCCGGTACCACTTCGGCCAAGTTAGATTTTTCTTCTTCCTGCCAACCCAGCCGCCTCTCCTCGACCTTCATTAGCAATTTTAAGTTTCCACCATGAAAAGGAAGAGAGGGAGATTGGATTAGAGGAGATTTGCATCAAGATCGAATGCTCCGGAACTTGGATTTCCAATCGTATCTTCCTTCACTCTCTCAAGGTACCCTAATCACAGACCTCATCCGATCTAAGCGGTTAGGACATGATTTTGAAAACCCTTCGGTAGAGATGCTACATTATCTGTCTAGAAGCAATGCCCAGAGTTTGGATTGAATTGGTTGAAGATTGAGCGAAGGACCCTGGTTAGGGTTGTTGTCCGCTCATACCAGACCTACCGGACGTGTCCGATATGGGACAGCAGAGCAGGTTTTGCTCCCTTATTTCAATCTTCTTAGTGGTTGATTCATAGGACTAAGTTTGATTGTCTATTGTGTTTTGTGAACCTTGTGACCTAGTTTGGTTGAGGTGATTGTAAAGTATAGGATAATTATTCTTATTTCTATATTTCAACTAAAATAAGCTATCGTTTGGGCATGTATCTAAAATTCCTTGCATATCATTGGATACAGGACAACAACCATGAGCAGAAGATAGGAGCCTAGGTCCAAGCATAGGCATGATCCAGCTTTGGAGAAACACAAGAAGGCAAGGCAGGAAATGCATCCTAGATATAGTCAGCAGGAGCAGGGGAGCAGGAGGGGACTCTCCAAGGCTACTAGAGGTGCTCCACGGTACAAAGAGGGAGACAATAGTTCTTCCTCTAACACAGATACAGAGGAGTATAGGGTGGAGCCCAGTAACAGAAAGAGGAAGAGCACTGATAGAGACTTAGACAGAGTGTCAGATGATGGTGACAGCTCTGATGAGATAGAGGAGGAGCAGTAGGCACCTCCAGTGCACCACCTAGGTCAGGGCATGGACTATGGCCTTTTTGAAGTACATGCTCTAGTTTTACCCAACTATGTTGTTAGAGTCAACTACAAAGGAAAGGATATGACTGAGAGAGCAAGAGATCAGAGCAGGATTGATCCCAGAGGTTTGCCTAGGATTCAGTATGATCATCGCTTTCACACTATGTTCCACCTAGATTATTACACTAGTGTGATACTTGCTAGGAATCCTGTGGTAGCCAAGTCTTAGTGGATAGATTGGAAATATGTCAGAGAGCTACAGAAGTCCTCCATTGACTATGCTATTACCACTTGTTAGCGCACAGGTGTATACACACTCATGGAGTTTGTGCATGATTGGAACTCTGAAGTCATTGCACAGTTTTATGCCACTCTGTTTGTGGAAGAGGAGCCAAGGCGTATGCATTGGTTGCTTGAGGGCTAGTGGTATAGTGTTGACTACAATGCCTTTGCAACTTTTCTTGACTTCTTAGAGGAGGACCTTTAGAGAGACAGAATCTACACCGAGCAGGTGTTACCTCCTGAGCAGCTCGCCTACATGTATCCACCAGGAGGTGAGAGAGGAGTAGTGGGGAAGGTTCTAGGTCTTCACCCTACTTATAGATACCTAGACAGGATGTTCAGGAAGACTATTGACTACAAGGGTGGAGACAAGGACAACATTGCAGATTATTCAAGGAACCTGCTCCATAGGATGGCACCTGATGCATAGCCATTCAGTGTGTTTGACTTTATTTGGTCTGAGATTAGGAGTGTGGGAGAGAGGCCCCTCAAGGGCTGTGGATTTGCACCTTACATCATGTTTATGATTGAGAAGGTCACAGGACACACATTTGAGTATGACAAGAAGCATAAAGTCCTAAATATTGTAGATGACTTGACAGAGATTGGGGTACCTCCAGCAGGACTAGGAGGAGGAGCAGCAGCACTAGAGGCAGATTCACCTGCAGGTGGTGCAGCAACTGGATGAGCTTCTCCTCTACCACATGCTCCTTCACATTCTTCTTCTTGTCGCCATAGTCCTTCGTCTCCTATTCGTAAGATGTTCAGTGCTATCTTTGGGATATGCAAGGATATATGGACCTGTCAGCAAAAGAAGAGGGAGGCTAGGAGGAAGGATACTCGAACTTTGAAGCAGATTGCTTCTAGACTTGAGCTTGATCATCCTAGGTCTCCATTATCAGATGAGGCAACTATTGAGCCTGAGACTAAGGAGCAGTAGCAGGGTAGGTACGATGCAGAGTTTGCTGAGTTCCTTCAGCGACAGCAGTAGCAGCAGGCTCTAGAGCACCCTAACACTTTACCACTATAGGCTCATGTGTCTACTCACTCTTAGCCACATCCTAGTGCAGCAGATGAGTATGCTTCAGACTGGTGGAGTGACCTCACAGGTAGTTTCTATGACCCATCTGGTGCGGGTGGTTCTCATCCAGCCAGTGCTACACGCTTAGATGATGAGGATGCTAGTAGAGATGAAGTTGATGATGAGTGATCACAGCGTTCAGAGATAGCTTGCAACCCCTTTTTGTCCTTAGTTTGTCATTGTTGGACCTTTGTGGTGATAGATGACAAAGGGGAGAGAGACTGATTAAAGCTTCAGGATATTTGTTTCATTTGCTTATCTTTGTACCTAAAAATATGTACTGTAGGCTGTAGTTTTTGTTTTTGAGCTTCATGATGTATCTTGGATTTGAGATAGATTGTATCATGTGAGAGATGAGACTCACTTATGCTTTATCTATGTATCTCTTGAGACATGATCTTTATATATATTTTAGTGGCTTGTGGACTTGAGAAAATGTGTAATGAGTGCTATGTGTGACATACATGTGTTGTATTTATTTTCATAAGGAATATGCATGCTAGAATGAAAATATTTGATGTGATGCCTTTATATTTATTCTTGTGTCATATATCTTATCATATGCATCATGGTTTTACCTTGTCACACACACATGCACCCCATGGATGCAATGATTTAGAGGGAGTCTCCTATATGTTTTAGTATGTACAATTGACATTTGAGGTTATTTTGTGAATTCTAATTATAAGCACATATTAAGGGGGAGCCTCTCATAAATCATTGAACCCAAAAGCTTAAATGTTTATATTCTTTCGTAAGCTTTAATCAAGTTGTCATCAATCACCAAAAAGGGGAGATGCAAGTGCATCTAGCCTTTAGTGGGTTTTGGATGATTGAATGACAACGTGATTAAAGGTCTAATCCATTTGCTAAGTGTGGACAGGTAATAGGTTATCTCACAGGTACTTAATGAAAGCCAAAATGATGTGTTGTTGTATAAACAATCTAGTTCAAGCATAAGACAATAATGCAAATAGAATTCATACAAAGGCTTATTTATTGTGGGATTTCCATGTACTATGTGAAAGCAAGCTCGTAAGTATTAATTAATGAGACATGAGGGATTGCATATGGAATTGTCTCATATATGAAGCTTGCTAAATTGAAATGAAAAAGATAATAATACATGAATGGATGATTCAACACAAGATGTGACTTGATGGCTATAGATGGTGAAGATAGCAAGGAAAGGCTTCAAGGTACTAAGCAAGGGTGAAGAGCAAGCAACGGCTTGGCGGCCGAAAAACCTAGCTAGGGTGAAGAAGGAAGTACTTGCATTTAGTTGAGGTACTAATCAAGCTATGATGACCATGTTTATGTGGAGGATCAAATCACTATTGGAGTGTTTGATGGAAGTGACTTGATACATTTGGGATTATTCAAATTTGATGAATGGAATCAAGTCACATGCTCAAGATGGCTATGCTCAAGTGAAAAAGATCAAAGTTGACATGTTAGCACCCTTACTTGATGAAGATTGGAATACACGGCTTCGGTTGAAAGAGATCAACTCAAAAGGTTTAAATTCGTTATACTTAATTTGAGTTAATAGGAATGGCGTACTATTAAGAGGGATGCATCATGTTGATAGATAATGTTTCATAAGTGCTCAAACCAACCCATGTGAGTTTTGAGTGTTTGAGAGACAAAAGCGCTAACTTGTGTTTTGCTGGTCTGGCAATACCGGTATTGATACCGGATGTGTCTGGTATGTGCCAAGCCATGATAAAATTCCTATTGTTCTTGGGTTAGTTCGTCGGGAGTTCTGACATGAGTCGGGAGTTTCGATGGTTGAGAGTTCTGGCATAGGTCGGGAGTTCTGACGTTTCATGCTTAACTAACTTAGAGGGTTCACTGTCCTAGTCATACCAGATGTATTTGGTATTCATACCGGACGTGTCCGGTATAGATGGCCAGAAGCCAACAGCTATATTTTAAAAGCCTTGAGGGCTGGGAATTCCGACGTGAGTCGGGAGTTTCGACAGTCGGAAGTTCTAGCATAAGTCGGGAGTTCCGACACCTCATATACTTTAACTTAGTTACATGGTTTTCAAATATGCTGAGGATCAAGAGTTCCGGCATTCATCGGGAGTTCCGATGCCTCACATTGTCACTGTAACTTAGTTACTGTTAGGGCAGTGTAAGTCATACCGGACGTGTCCGGTATGACAATGGCTAGTTTTTCCAAAGGGGCTATAAATACCCCCAAGCCTCCATCTTTGGAGGCTACTGATTCTGCTGATACACACACACGTTTTTGAGTCTTGCCAACTCTCCCAACCCTCTCTTAGTGAGTGATTGATTAAATTTGCCAAATCAAATTGTGGGTTGAGTGAAATTCAAAAAGAGAGCAATCCAACCACTTGAGCAGTTGAGCACTTGTGCATATTGTCAATCTCGTGATTTGCATTTGTTACTCTTGGACTCTTCGGTCCTAGACGACTAGGCATCACCGGAGAGCACCCAAGAGATTGTGTTGTGCCTCAAAAAGTTTGTAACGGTCGATTCCGCCACCTCAGAATCAACTAGTGGAAGGAGGAAAAGGAGTTGGAAAAGACTTTAGCTAGAGTGACCTTCGTGGTACCCTCTAGGGCTGACCTTCGCTGGGTCGCCTGTAGCCCCCTCAATGCATGGAGAGTAGGACTCAAACGAGTCCAAACTTCAGTAAAACAAATATCGTGTCTCAATTCGCATTTCATTTGATATTTATGTTGCTCCAGCTCTTGTGCAGGCTCTCTATGTATATTGTTATCTCTAGTAGGTGCCTGCAGTTTGGTTTTGGAAACTACCTTTTCTAATTGTTTCTACTTTTAAAGGTGTTAATTTTCAAAAATGCCTATTCACCCCCCCTCTAGGCGGCATCCTAGGTTCTTTCACTCATGCCTTAGGCAATGCCTATAGTGGAGATGCCCACTTGCTAAAATGCTTAGGTAGCCAAAGATTTTTTCTCAATAAAGAGAGATTAGGCTATACCCCCAAGAAAGGTAAGGCAGCCTTTGTCACTCCCAAAGTTAGCTTTGTGAAGGGCAATTGTCAGTTTTGCAATAGATGCAAGCAAGTTGGGCATATAGAGCAATATTGCAAGACTAACAAGAACAAGCAATCTATTGTATCCTCAATTAAATTTGATTCTTGTTACATGCTTTTTAAGGGTGCCAATGGAGTGAAGGCTAAGTTCATTGGTACACCAATTATGGGCCCAAAGAAGAAGGCTATTTGGGTACCAAAGACCTTGGTAACTAACCTTCAAGGACCCAAGAAAGTTTGGGTACCTTAAAAGAATTGATCTTCTTTTGTAGGTCAATTATAAAGCTAGAGAAAGGCATTGGGTGCTTGATAGTGGGTGCACACAACACATGACCGGTGATCCAAGAATGATCAATTCAATCAATGAAAATAAGAGCAATGGGATTAATAGTATCACATTTGGTGACAATAGCAAAAGCAAGGTAAAAGGGCTTGGTAAGATTGCAATATCCAATGACTTGAGCATTTCCAATGTGCTACTAGTAGAAAGCTTGAACTTTAACCTATTATCGGTAGCTCAATTATGTGATCTTGGTTTCAAGTGCATATTTGATGTGGATGATGTAGAGATCATAAGTGTAGATGGCTCTAATTTGATATTCAAAGGATTTAGATATGAAAATCTATACTTAGTTGATTTCAATGCTAGAGAAGCTCAATTGTCAACATGTTTGATCACTAAGTCTAGCATGGGTTGGTTATGACATAGAAGGCTTGGTCATGTTGGAATGAAACAATTGAACAAGTTGATCAAGCATGACTTAGTTAGAGGCTTAAAAGATATCACATTTGAGAAGGATAAGTTATGTAGTGCATGTCAAGCCAGAAAGCAAGTTGGTAACATGCATACTAAGAAAAGCATGATGAGCACATCTAAGGCATTTGAGTTGGTGCACATGGACTTATTTGGACCAACCATATACACTAGCATTGGTAAAAACAAATATGGATTTATGATTGTAGATGATTTCACTAGATACACATGGGTGTTCTTTCTTGTTGACAAGAGTGATGTGTTTGCAACATTCAAATCATTTGTCAAGGGCATTAACAATGAGTTTAAAATAACTATCAAGAAAGTTAGAAGTGACAATGGTAGTGAATTCAAGAACACTAGAATTGATGAGTTGTGTGATGAATTTGGAATTAAACATCAATTCTTAGCCAAGTACACTCCACAATCAAATGGCCTAGTTGAAAGAAAGAATAGAACTTTGATTGACATGGCAAGATCAATGTTGAGTGAGTACAATGTGAGTCATTCATTTTGGGCCGACGCAATCAACACGACTTGATATTATAGCAACTGACTCTATTGTCACCCCATGATGGAAAAGACACCTTATGATCTATTAAATGGAAGAAAGCCCAACATAGCATACTTTTAGTTTTTTGGTTGTAAATGCTACATATTGAAGAAAGGCACTAGATTGAGCAAGTTTAAAAAGAAATGTGATGAAGGTTTCTTGCTTGGTTACTCCACTACTAGCAAGGCATATAGAGTTTGGAATTTGGCTAGTGGTACTCTTGAGGAGGTTCATGATGTGGAATTTGATGAAACAAATGGTTCCCAAGAGGAAGATGAGAATCTAGATGATGTAAGAGACACTCAATTGGTCAATGCAATGAAGAACATGGATATTGGTGATATAAGGCCTAGAGAGGTGATTGATATTGAAGATGACAAGAATCAAGTGCTCTCTAACTTAAATATGCAAGCTAGTGGTTCTCATGATCAAGTTCAAGCAAGTACTAGTGATGACAAAGTGCAAAATCAACAACAAGTGGCAAGTTCATCATCTCAACTAAGTGATCAATCAAATGCAAGCAATCAAGTGCAAGTGCTTCAACCAACCAATATTGCAAGAGATCATCCATTGGACACATAATTGGTGATATTTCAAGAGGTGTGCAAACTAGATCAAAATTGGCTTTATTTTATGAGCATTTCTCATTTGTGTCATCCATTGAACCTAAGAAGATAGATGGAGCTTTGAAGGATGTTGATTGGGTCAATGCTATGCATGAAGAGCTAAACAACTTCACAAGAAACCAAATATGTGAGTTAGTTAAGAACCCTAAGGATCATAATGTGATTGGAACTAAGTGGGTCTTTTGGAACAAGCAAGATTAAGATGGGATAGTAATAAGGAACAAAGCAAGATTAGTGGCTCAAGGTTACACTCAAGTTGAAGGTCTTGACTTTGGAGAAACATATGCCCCAGTTGCAAGATTGGAAGCAATTAGGATCTTGTTAGCCTATGCTTGTGCCCACAACATCAAGTTATATCAAATGGATATGAAGAGTGCATTTCTCAATGGGTACATGAAAGGTCCTAATAGCTAGAGGGGGGTGAATAGCCTAATAAAAATTTCTACAACAACACTTAACAAACTGGTTAGACAATTATGAGGCAAAGTGAGTGTTGCGCTAGCCTACTAAAAATACAAGCCACCTATCACAATTCTAGTATAGATAATATCTATCCACACAAAAGCGATGAAACTACCCTAAGTTAGTGTGCTCTCAAAAGCTAACTAAAGAGCCACACCAACCAAGCAATTAAGCTCTCACAACTAGGTACACTAAAGAGCTTGACAACTAGTTTGTGGTAAGATAAAAAGAGTAAGCAAGATAGTTACACCGCCTTGTAGATGAATGAGCCAATCAATCACAAGGATGAATAACAATGAAGACCAATCACCTCGGAATCAATGATGAACACAACGATTTTTTTTACCGAGGTTCACTTGCTTGCCGGTAAGCTAGTCCTCGTTGTGGCGATTTACTCACTTGGAGGTTCACGCGCTAATTGGCTTCACACACCAAACCCTCAATAGGGTGCCACATAACCAACACAAGATGAGGATCACACAAGCCATGAGCAATCCACTAGAGTACCTTTTGGCTCTCCACCGGGGAAAGGTCAAGAACCCCTCACAATCACCATGATCGGAGCTAGAGATAATCACCACCCTTCACTCGATGATCCTTGCTGCTCCAAGCCATCTAGGTGGCGGCAACCACCAAGAGTAACAAGCGAATCCCGTAGTGAAACACAAACACCAAGTGCCTCTAGATGCAAACAATCAAGCAATGCACTTGGATTCTCTTCCAATGTCACACCTAGTTTTAAGAACAAAAGAGGATGTATAAAGTCTTATGTGCACCCTAGGAACGGTCGTACACATAAGTGGACAAATTGTGAATTGTACCAACACAATGTTTATTACATAGCGAATAAATATTCAACACATAGTCTCAAACATAGATATAATAGCTACTAAGATAACTCTCTTGTGAAAGCTCCAATAGGGATGTCAACTGGTGAACACCAAGCCTAATACTCATCACGATAATCTTCAATCCAATCTTGATCCGTTACCCATCTGGGATTTTTCCAATATAAAAGATAAAGCAAGGCATAAGTACATGTCGTACTTAACAAGATAACTAAGGGTTCATGAGGCTCAAATAGCTAACACTGGTTTACTGTGGTTAGCATTTAAGTCATCATCAAGTTTAGCATTTATTAACATCAAGGTAGCAATAATCCCATAGCACATGATCAATGAACATGAATAATCAATATCTTAAACAATCAACATAAATGATCATCTTAACAGGTAAAAGTCATTATCCCTTAATGTAAGTGTCCCAAGGTCGCTCGTATCCGTGAGCACGGCTAGTATACTAGTTTGTTAACTCTGTGTAGAGGTGTACACTTTCACTGTGAGTCATAATTTCCAAATGTATGGGTTTGCAAGGTCCAAAACACCGGAAACCATATAAAGCCACCCAAGAGCTCGTCTAACCAGCCAGGACCGTAGGGTCATTAGATATAGGAACCCCCTTCCAAACATAAAGTAAAAGGCCGCTTCCAAAGCTAGGCTCAGCAGGACAGAGGCTGTCCTATACCCAACTCGTAGACCTCTAACCAGCTAGAAAAGGGTTTCTCAAATAACTAGAGCCAGAGCCATATAGCCCTCATAGCTGTACGTTAATCCTAGATAATCAGTTACAAGACAAGTCCTTCTGTTGCTAAAAAGTCATCTTGTTTATGTTTATAGCATATTCATTAATCAAGTTTCAAGATCATGATTGTTACACTAGCAATAGAACTACCCAATGCAAACCTCCCAGGGTAACAAGATAATTGAGTATTCAAAATCTAGGAAATCCTACCATAGGTAGCAAGGAAGACACATGCATATGTATTTTAGTGAGCATCATGAATAGGACAACAAGGAAGGTCCTTAGCTATACTTGCCTTGATCAAAGTTCTCCTAAAAGTCTTGCTGGTCTTGCTGATCGTAGAAGTTCTCTTGATCACCAACGTAAACCTCACCGTCTGAACTCGATCAACATCACCAAACAGCAACATACAATCATCCGAGCAAATCATACACGAGGCAAACAAATAAATTTAATTAGAACAGTACACCAACAAAGACAAACAGTTTTGAAAAGTTCATAAAACTATTCTATACATCGCTACGATCACACAGACATGAAGATCATGAAAAACGGAGTTACAACGAGAAAGTTAGAATTAAAACAAGTTTCCCTATGAAAGAAATAGATTAAATCTAAACTTGAAATTTAAAGTTCAAAAACATGGTGACAAACTATATGAACAGATAGATCTTGAAAAGACAACTCCAACGCAAGTTGAACGGTCCAATTTGGAGTTAAAACGAATAAGTTATGAGCAATTAAAGGTAGTGGCAAAACTATAATTAGATGGAACTTGATTTTGAATCTGTTAAATGAAAAATACATTTTCCAAAAGAGAAAGCGTATTCTATGGAATCCATTTTGGACTGCGGGTTCAACATCTAAAGAACCCAGGGGCTCTTTAGCCAAAAGGCCAACCGAAGGGGTACGGTGCGTTTCGGACCGTTGGATCCAATCCGAACGGACCAGATTAGATCAGGAGGGAGGGGCGGCGCTGCCAACCGGAGAAGAAGGCCAGCGCAGCGGTGCGACATGGCCGGCGATGAGGTTCTCGCCGACGTTGTCGGTTCGGCTGATTCCGGCCACCATTTGGCATGGGACCGGGTCCATTCGAACGAGGAGCTCGACGCGGACTCACCTAGCTAGGTGATGGAGGCGGATGGCAGTCACCGATGGCGTGCGGCTCAACGCAGCGGCGATGGAGCTCTTGTGCACAGGGGAAGACATGAAATAAGTGAAATTGTACCAGAGAAAAACTCAAGAAGACTCATGGAATCAAGGCGAACTTGTTCGCGTGCTTACGGGGACGAGAAGGATGACGGTTACGGTGAATTGCGAGCTTGGGCGGCGGCCTAGGGTTTTGGCTCACGAGGAGAGCTCGGGCGAGGGCGGCGCATGCGCTAGGGCTTCTAAAAATGGGTCATGGGCATGGCGACTCAGCCTTTATAGGGGTAGGACGTGGCGCGGACTCCCATGTGCATGGATCGATGCTCGGTCAGTGTCTGGTTTGACACCGAGCTGGAGGAGGAAGATGGGGTGTGGGCCCTAGCTATCGGCGGCACAAAGAGGAAGGAGGTGGGCTGCTGCCTGCTGGCGCTCGCGAGCTAGGCTGGCCTGTGGCCCAAGAAGGAGGAGGAAGGAGATCTGCAGCACTGCTAGGCTAGAGGGAAAGATGGGCCTCGCGGCCAAAACAGAGAAGAAGGAATTTCCATTTTTTTCTTTCTATTTCTAGAATTTTCAAATGGATTTTCAACAGGGATTTGAATTCCTTTTCACATGCAACAAAAACCAGTCCATCATAATTAAAATATGCTCCAGCATGAGTGCATCAACATGTCTCTAGCCTTTGGATGAATTTTACTTTCACAAAAATTATTTATTTAACTAGATTTGCATGCTCACCAAATCACTAATAATTCAAATTCACTTATTTCAAAGTGATGCAAATTTTTGGGTGTTACACCCAATCTCACAAAGATGATGAATCAATGATGGAGATGAGTGGGAGGGCTTTGGCTAAGCTCACAAGGTTGCTATGTCAATGTAAATGGCTAAGAGAGTGAGCTTGAGCTGGCTATGGGGCTTAAATAGAAGCCCCCATAAATAGAGCCATTGTACCCCTTCACTGGGCACAACTCGGGGTGACCGGACGCTCCGATCGGATCGACCGAACGCTGGCCCTCAACGTCCAGTCACGTGAAACACGCCACGTGTCCCCTCTCTTTGAATACTGTTTGCATGATCTCAACGGTCAACAGTCGACCGGACGTAGCAGCTAACAGTGACCGGACGCTGAACCCCGAGCGTCCAGTCGTTTCCAGTAAGCTTCCAGAAACGATTTTTCCCGACCGGACGCGTCCGGTCATGCTTGACCGAACATAGCCAGTGTCTGGTCACATGGTGTCTTCCTCTTGCTGCCACGTCAGCATGACCGGACGTAGCCTTCCAGCATCCGGTCGCTGAGCGACCCAGCGTCCGGTCATGAGACTGAAACACACGCCCTCTGCTGCCACTAACCAGACGCGCCGATCCAACCGAGACCAGCGTCCGGTCACTTACAGTGACCTCCGTCTTTTCTGTCTAGGGCGCCGGTGGCACCATCGGACTGTCCGCACTCTACGGGTGGACACTCCGCCAGGTGAAGTTCCTAACCCTTGCTCAAATGTGCCAACCACCAAGTATATCACCTTGTGCACATGTGTTAGCATATTTTCACAAACATTTTCAAGGGTGTTAGCACTCCACTAGATCCTAAATGCATATGCAATAAGTTAGAGCATCTAGTGGCACTTTGATAACCGCATTTTCGATATGAGTTTCACCCCTCTTAATAGTATGGCTATCAAACATAAATGTGATCACACTCTCTAAGTGTCTTGATCACCAAAACAAAATAGCTCCTACCATTTATACCTTTGCCTTGAGCCTTTTATTTTTCTCTTTCTTCTTTTCAAGTCCAAGCACTTGATCATCACCATGGCATCACCATCATCATATCATGATCTTCATTTGCTTCACCACTTGAAATGTGCTACCTATGTCATGATCACTTGATAAACTAGGTTAGCACTTACGGGTTTCATCAATTCACCAAAACCAAACTAGAGGTTTTCAGTACATCAACGAGCTTGTGTATGTTGAGCAACCTCCCAGTTTTGAAGATAAAAAGAAACACAACCATGTTTACAAGTTGAGAAAGGCTTTGTATGGATTGAAACAAGCACCAAGAGCATGGTATGAGAGATTAAGGGATTTTCTACTCTCTAAGAGATTCAAAATGGGAAAGGTTGACACCACTCTCTTCACCAAGAAGCTTGGAAATTACTTGTTTATAATGCAAATCTATATTGATGATATAATATTTGGGTCAACAAATCAAGATTTTTGTGAAGAGTTTGGCAAGATGATGGCAAGTGAGTTTGAGATGTCCATGATTGGAGAGCTTAGTTACTTCCTTGGTCTTCAAATCAAGCAAATGAAGAATGGCACATTTGTGAGTCAAGGCAAGTATATCAAGGACATGCTCAAGAAGTTTAGAATGGATGATGCTAAAGCTATTAGTACACCAATGGGGACAAGTGGAAGCTTGGATAGTGATGCTAGTGGCAACATGGTGGATCAAAAGATGTATTAGTCTATGATTGGAAGCCTACTCTATGTGACCGCATCAAGGCCAGATGTGATGTTTAGTGTATGTATGTGTGCTAGATTTCAAGCCTCACCAAGAGAAAGTCATTTGAAGGCAACAAAGAGAATATTGAGGATACTTGAAGCATACACAAAATATTGGATTGTGGTATCCCAAAGGAGCAAGATTTGAGTTGATTGGATATTCGGACTCCAATTATGCGGGATGCAAAGTTGAGAGAAAGAGCACATTAGGCACATGTCAACTATTGGGAAGATCACTTGTGTCTTGGTCATCAAAGAAGCAAAATAGTGTAGCACTTTCAACCACCGAAGCGGAGTATATTTTGGCCGGTAGTTGTTGTGCTCAATTACTTTGGATGAAGGCTACTTTGAATGACTTTGGAATCAAATTCAAGCAAGTACCATTGCTATGTGACAATGAGAGTGCAATCAAGTTAACCAACAATCCGGTTCAACATGCAAGAACAAAGCACATACATGTCCGCCATTATTTCATAAGAGATCACCAAGAAAAAGGGGACATTTGCATTGAGAGTGTGGGCACCAAAGATCAACTTGCCGATATCTTCACCAAGCCACTTGATGAGAAGAGGTTTTGCAAGCTAAGGAATGAATTGAACAACTTGACTTCTCCAATATGTGTTGATGCACCCCCATTATATGGCATGCCTCTCCTTCAAGCAAAGCAAGGTAAAGTTGATTGACATGTCATCTATCCATTGCTAAGGACTTGTTTAGTGCATCTAGTCATTCCTATCATGTCCTAGGTTCATTCATGAAAATCAAATGAATTTGATGCTTGTATGGTACCTGTTGATGCAAAAGTGGATCTGCAAACACAAAGGGCTAATACCCAAATCAATATCCAAAGCGTGCCAGTCGATTTGACCTATTAATCGACAAGGATGAAGATACGAGCACTTTGGTCCTGACAATAGCGATATGCCTAGAAGTCATGGCTAAGAGGTACTCACACGGAACTCAAGAATCGCCGAAGGTCGCACTGAAGCTATGCAACTCGCCGAATCAATGAGAACTCATAAAAAGGAAAAATATGCAAATTGACGAAGTCGCCGAAAAGTAAGTAGATGCAAATAGGAGTAAAAATTGGTTTTGATATTGATTGATTCTTTATTACATTGCCCCTCAATCTATATTTATACCCTGATCTAAAGAGACATAACCAAATACAACTAGGACACCAAGTCCATATCTAAGGAAACACGTGACTCTTACATGAATCATACTCTAACAAATACAGAAAAGGAAATCAACTCCTATCTATTTCCCTGTCCGCCTCAATTACGATGGAAATCTCACCGACCTCCTTTCCATCGGCATACTTCCTGTTTCATCAGCAGTAGTCTTCAAGCCTTCCTTCATCGGCATCGACAATAACATCTCCAACCTTATCGGCAACGCCCGAGTCTAAATCAACCTTTCCATCGATCACCACCATTCATCGGCAACCATCTTTACAAGCTGATTTTCATCGGCTGTCAGCGTATACAGTAACTTTTCTCCTGCCGATTAGCCCACTCTGATCATTTTGACATGTGCAAAAAACGGTGTCAACACATGCCCCCCAATTTCGGAGTATAAAACCATTAATGCTCCGAAATTTACTCCAGATAACGTTTGCCTTCGCCCAATTACCGTAACTCATCCTTCAAGCCAAAACTTGATCTGTTATCAAATCTAATCAAATCTAATCCTGATTCACGCACCTCAGTAAATATCGCACAATTGCCAACCACTCTTGCCCTGATTATGGTTAAGATACCAAAACAATAATCCATCGGCAAGATCCTAACATAATAATGCCGCCATTTTCAGAATTAAAATATCCTGTACCGAGATCTCTTTCAAGTCATGATTACTTGCCATCAAATCATCTGTACAATCCCTTGATTATCGTGCGAACAGTTACCATATCCATCTAAACCACCTCGACCTACATGCGCGTGGCATAGAGATAAGTCCAGAATACCCCTACTCCAAGCGGCTTATAAATAGATTTCTCCGGAACGCTCGTCTTCTACCCTCAGACTCCAATCTTTGACATTCTCTCTTCCCGGCGGTGACTCCGACGAACAACTATGTGACCTCAACCAACAAGAACTTTTCTCCAGCATCAACCTCGAGTCTCTGGCTCGTGCCCCCATCTACCTCAAGATAATGGCAATCAACTTCAATGTCCCTGCGGTTCGTTCCACTTCCATTACCTTTTACCTCGATTCCTCTAGTCTTTGCGAGTTCATACAGTTAGTAATTTTTTCTCTTTTCTTTTGTTCTTCGGATCCTCTAAACTTAGGAACTGCGCAACAAATTAGTTATTCCAACCGATCAGTCGCATGTCCAATGCCTAGGACCAATGGGCAACCCAGATCTAACTGATCTGATTAATGCAGAGGTTAACAGAATCCCTTTTAGAGCCCAAAATTTCTCTCTGAATTTATGGAAAGATACATTCCGATCTTGGCCCAAAACCACCAAAGGGTGGAAAGATTGGTACTTGAGGGTCAATAGGTCGATGCAAGTACACTGGGCAGAACGGAAGCTAGACCAATGCATTAGGCTATCCATTGCCGATATGCAAAAGAACGAGTCAATGATGATTGCAGCTGCTTACTTCTGGTCAGACACAACAAATACTTTTATGTTTGGACATGGCCCAGCTACTCCCACACTTGCCGATGTCTACATGCTCACTGGCTTGGACATTTCAACTACCGATGAAGGCTCCATCTATGGCAGAAAATCTGAATATAGGGTGAATACCCGCAACATCGGCGGTTGGACGGGATACATTCAAGAATGCCAGAGAACCGGGACAGTTAACCAGAGGGAACATGCCACATTCTTGAATATGTGGCTAGAAAAATTTATCTTCTGTGGTCGATCAGTAGGACCAACCAACGCCTTCCTCCCCGTGGCTGAACTCTTGGCTAATGGTGTAAGGTTCCCTCTTGGTCGATACCTTCTGAGCTCCACTTATCATCTTCTTCATCAAGTGTCTCAGAAACTTTTGCTTGGCGAACCCATCGGCAACTTAGGAGGCCCGTGGTGGTTTATCAACATGTGGCTGAATGTCCATATGCACAAACGTTTGCAATGGGACTTCTTTGTCCAACAATTCCCACGAGAAATTGTTGAAGACCATGTGCTTGGGGACGAGGAATCGGCAACACGCTCACCCCTCAATTTTGGTGAAGCCATAATTGTCCTTCCTGGAACAGAGGCCAATGAAGACCAGATCAGCAAGATTTTTCCAAAGCTTCTACAATGGTCTTTCTCGTGATCATAGGGCCTGGGTACCTTATATTGACGAAGAAAACAGATTCCCCCTTCTTTTCAACTTTGCCGATGACACTTTGAATTAGGATAATGAACTCATGATGGCCATCATTACTCCCAGGGCAATCCCAGTAAACACATTTGGTAGCGGGAAAAACACCAATATCACGTATGAATTTTACAACCCATCAGCAGTATCCCGTCAATTGGCTTTTGGGCAACTAGCCAATCAAACTTTGTTTTGCCGATGTGATCAAACCTAGAGAAACAATCACCTGCGGAATAGATTGGAGCAGGGTAGTGCGACTCTCCCCCTGATGTCGACACTACAGATGTCGATATATCCGTCTAGGATGCCAGTATCTTTCATCACCGAATCATATAAGCAATGGTGGCGAGAGTGGAGGGAACAACTGTTTGCAACATCTGCTCACACATATCGGCACATGATCGACCCTGAATACGCCATTCCCGATGACGCAGTAAGTTTCTTTTAACTCCCTTCTGCTTTTTCCTTTCATATATCGGTAACTAACTTTCTCGTGACAGGTTAACAACCCAGCACCATCTATGAGCAAAAGTGGAAAACCCTTCGATCTTTGGCCTGTTTCCCCGATATCACCGATCGGCTACAACGCCCCCACCTTAGCTGCTTTGACTCACCAGAAGACCCTGTGCCAAGACCATCACCTCCAAGTCCAAATTGGCTATAGCTAGGGCCACTCCATTGGCTGCTGCTACAACCCTGATCAAGGCATTCAAGGTAACAACCCTGTTTATTTCTACTCATGCCGATCACAAACTGTATTAACATTAATCATCAGGGTGTAAGAGCCGCTGCTGGATCGTCATCGGCAATTCCTCCGACATCAAGCACCACTACTTCTGACAAACCTTTAGAGGTATTCCTTTGATTTTACATTTTATCTGTTAAATATCATACCTTACACTTGTTTTGCAGCAACAAATGGGTACATCGGCAAGCGTACCAGATGTCCAAGCTCCACAACCAACAAGTGCCGATGCCCCCCAGCCAACCGTTGCTGAGGCCCAAGCAAAGCGCAAAGCCTTAACAGATGCCGAGGCACAGCCAAAACAACAGAAGTCCATGCCGATCCCCACATCTGCCCCAATGTCTGCAATCCGGCCAGAATCAGTCGATGCAACTGAGCAAGCAGTTAATCCTCCTGTATAGGACATACCATCGGTCATCATACCCCAAGAGCCAACCACCGATGAGGCCACAGAGG
Organism: Miscanthus floridulus; assembly: GCF_019320115.1. Classification (NCBI taxonomy): domain Eukaryota; kingdom Viridiplantae; phylum Streptophyta; class Magnoliopsida; order Poales; family Poaceae; genus Miscanthus; species Miscanthus floridulus. Next base: position 71,416,015 of record NC_089591.1, read on the forward strand.
ATATCCCATCGGCAAGCTCAGCCGATCCTCCACACGGCATACTCCAGGCTGCTTCCTCCAGCCAAGTACAGGAAATTGCCTTGAAACAGGTAAGCCGATTGACCTAGTCGATTTATAATATTCATACTTATCCTTAACTGAACCTCTTTTTCTTTTTCTCAGGAACAAGACTCCCCAAACAGCCTATTTTCCTTTGCCATTGACGTTTCTGACGATGATGGAGAGGAAACAAGTTCTTCCCTTGCACTGGGAACAATATCGGCAGAAATTAAGTCCAAGTTGGAAGCTCTCCTGAACTTGTTGCAGCAGGATACCTGCCCAACTGGTAGATGACTCGGACCCCGCAAAGGCAATTTTCAAAACAATCCGTGGCCAGGTCCCTGCCGATGTTGAAGAAGTACTCTTCCCAGCAGCCCATTTAGAAAGCCGCCAACTGCAATATCAACGGGCTGCTCAACGCATTGCCGATAGAGCAGCTTAGGCTCAACTCAAAGAAGAGATGCTACAATTGAAACAGATTGTCGATGAGAAGCACAAGGGCATCGGCAACTTGCAAACTTCGGGCGCTGAACTTAAGCAGAAAATCTTAGATTTATCGGCAAAGAGGATGGCTCTATTGGCTGAATTGAAAGAAGTCGAGGTAGCCTTAACTCATGCCCAACAAGAAGAAAGCCAGCTACCCAATGCCATCAAGGCCCTTCAGCAAGAAAGAGACATCCAGGCTCGCAAAGCCTTGGCCATGAAGAAAAAACTCAAGCCTGTGGAGGGTGCTGCCGATGAAGACATCAAAGAAATGAAGGAAGCCGACCAGATTCGCCTGCGTGCGATATTGGCTATCCAATCCTTGTTAAACTTGTAAATCTTATCTATTGCATCGGCACTTTATGAGACATTGACATCCTTGTATAATTCTAGCCGATAGGACTGTTATCGGCACTTATACTTTTATGCATCCATCCAGATACTAGGGTAATATTTCTTTAAATATTTTCCATTTAATGCTCTGGGAAACACAACCCCTTCGAGGGTTTCTAGAATATATGCGTTACCAGGAACAGACTGATTTATCCGATATGGACCTTCCCAATTAGGAGACCACTTTCCAAACTTTGAACTTTTAGTTCCAATCGATAAAATCAATTTCCAGACCAGATCTCCATCGGCAAACTCCTTTACCTTCACCTTCTTGTCATACCATCTGGCTACTCTTTTCTTATTTTCTTCGATGCTAACTAAAGCCCTTAACCGATGACCCGCCACATCTTCCAACTCATCCTTCATAAGAGTATCATAATCATCGGCTGTCAGCTGATTTTGAGAATGTATTCGCCTAGAGCCAATTTTAATTTCCCAAGGTAATACTGCATCGTGTCCATATACTAACTGATAAAGCGTTACTTTGGTTGCACCATGACATGACATCCGATATGACCACAAGGCTTCATTTAATACTGTATGCCACCTCTTAGGATTTTCTTTAATTTTGCGCTTAATGAGTTTGATGACCCCTTTGTTAGAAGCCTCAGCCTGACCATTAGCTTGAGCATAATATGGAGAAGAATTTAAAACTTTAATTCCCATACCTGCAGCAAACTCATCAAATTCTCCCGATGTAAACATAGTACCCTGATCGGTAGTGATAGTTTGAGGAATACCAAATCGGTAAACAATATGCTCTTTCACAAAATCGATCATATTAGCCGATGTCACCTTTTTTAAAGGAATTGCCTCAACCCATTTTGTGAAATAATCGGTAGCAACCAGAATAAATTTATGTCCTTTGCTCGATGGCGGATAAATCTGACCGATGAGATCGATAGCCCATCCCCGGAACGGCCAAGGTTTAATTATAGGGTTCATAGCCGATGCAGGCACTCTTTGAACATTACCAAACTTTTGACACCCCTGACATCCTTTAAAATACTTAAAACAATCTTCAAGAATAGTCGGCCAATAGTATCCATTCCTTCTGATCATCCACTTCATCTTGAAAGCCGATTGATGCGCTCCACACACTCCTTCATGAATTTCACCCATCAAGCTTTTCGATTCATCACTGCTAACACATCTGAGTAAAACTCCATCTATAGTTCGATAATATAATTCATCATCGAGGAGCACATACTTGGTAGCTTGGAACCTTATACGTCTTTCAACCTTTTTATATGGATCCTTTAAATAATCGACAATCTCCTTTCTCCAGTCATCGGTATCGATCGCTGATGTTAGCACTTCCTGAATAGGCTGATACCCTGAAGCATGCTGAGCTAGTCGATTAGCCTCTTCATTATGCAGTCGAGAAATATGTTCAAGACGAAAATCTCTAAACCCTTTCAACAATTGCAAACATCTTTCATAATACGAAATTAAAACTTCACTTCGGCATTCATAAATCCCAGCTAATTGATTTATAACTAGCATAGAATCACCAAAGATTTCAACAGCATTGGCACGTATCTCCTTCAGCAATTCTAACCCTTTTATCAAGGCTTGGTATTCAGCCTGATTGTTTGTCGATGTAGCAACAATCGACAATGAAAACTCATACTTCCTTCCTTGAGGTGAAATCAACACAATGCCAATACCTGCTCCTTCACCACATGTGGACCCATCGAAGAAAAGTATTCAAGGAGCAACCTCCAGAGAGTCCACTGTATTACAATGCTGAGTGACAAAATCAGCCATAACCTGCCCCTTAACTGCCTTAGTCGATTCGTAACGTAGTTCAAATTCTGATAATGCTAAAATCCACTTGCCGATTCTACCACTTAATATCGGCATCGACAGCATATACTTGACTACGTCGTCTTTGCATATGACCGTACATTCGGCAGATAACAAATAATGTCTTAATTTGACACAAGAAAAGTATAAACACAGACATAATTTTTCGATGGCCGAATACCTTATCTCAGCATCCACTAATCTTCTGCTCAAATAATAAATAACACGTTCTTTCCCTTCAAATTCTTGAATAAGAGCTGAACCGATAACGGTATCATCAGTTGACAAATACAACCTGAAAGGTTTCCCGTGTTGAGGTGGAACTAGCACTGGAGGATTTGTTAAATATTTCTTAATTTCATCTAGGGCTAACTGCTGCTCAGCTCCCCATACAAATTCCTGATCGGCTTTCAACTTAAGTAATGGACTGAAAGCCTTGATCTTACCCGACAGATTAGATATGAATCTTCTAATGAAATTAATCTTACCGATCAAAGATTGCAATTCAGTTTTATTGGCAGGAGCAACCACCTTGTTAATTGCATCAATAGACTTCCTACTGATTTCGATGCCCCACTGATGCACCATAAAACCCAAGAATTGACCTGCCGATACACCAAATGCACATTTATTAGGATTCATCTTCAATCCATGCTTCCTTGTGCACTCCAGTATCTTTCGTAGATCAGCTAGATGTTTTGTGATATCTCTAGACTTAATCACTACATCATCAATGTAGATCTCCACTAATGTGCTGATGTATTCATGAAAAATAAAGTTCATAGCTCTTTGATAAGTAGCGCCGGCATTTTTCAAACCAAACGTCATGACTATCCACTCAAACAACCCTACATGACCTGGACATCTGAAAGCAGTCTTGGGAATATCTTCTTCAGCCATGAATATTTGATTGTAACCTGCATTACCATCCATGAAGCTGATAATTTGATGTCTGGCTGCAGCATCAATCAACAAATCAGCAATCGGTATTGGATAGCCATCCATCGGTGTGGCTTTGTTAAGATTCCTGAAATCAATACAAACACGAAGTTTTCCATTTTTATTATAAACAGGAACCACATTAGAGATCCACTCTGCATATCGACACTGCCGAATAAACTTCGCCTCAATTAATTTAGTTATTTCGGCCTTAATGTCAGGAAGTATATTAGGGTTGCATCGGCGCGCTGGCTGCTGATGTGGCCGAAATTCAGATTTGATAGGTAACCGATGTTCAACTATCGATCGGTCTAATCCAGGCATCTCAGTATAATCCCAAGCAAAATAATCTTTATACTCTTTTAACAAATCAGTTATTTGCTGCTTACACTTGGAATCTAACTTAGCACTAATAAAAGTAGGTCTTGGCCTATCACCATCACCAATATCTACTTCTACTAAATCATCTGCCGATGTGAACCCTTGACCTAATTTTCCATCATCGGTAAACCTATCCATTAAAACTCTTCTTCGGAACCGACTGCTTGGATCGGTGGAATTTCATAATCAGCCACTCTAAGGAATTCTTTTTCTCAAACTTCTCCTGATATGCATTTAGTTCGCTCATAAGTATCTGATTCTGCCGATGCGATGATATAAGAAGAATCACCAAGGACAAACTCAATCTTATCCCCAATCCACTGTACGAGGCATTGATGCATTGTAGAAGGAACACAACAATTAGCATGAATCTAATCCCTTCCTAGAAGTAGATTATATGCACCCTTGCCATTAATAACAAAGAATGTCGTCGGCAAGGTTTTGCTGCCGATAGTCAATTCGACGCATACTGCCCCTTTAGCCGGTGACACATTGTCTTCAAAATCCTTCAGCATCATATCGGTTTTGGCCAAGTCTTGATCTCCCTTACCAAGTTTCCGATACATCACATAAGGCATAATATTAATCGCAGCCCCTTCAGTCGATAAGTATCTTAGATACAGGCTGCCCATCAACTCTGCCTTTCACAAACAAAGCCTTAAGATGCTGTCTCTCATCATCAGTAGGTTTCTCAAAAACAGCCATCATTGGATCTAGAGTCAACTGAGCTACTTGATCAGAGAGAACAACTTCTTCCTCATTATCAGATAGTGCCAAAAACTCCATCGGCAACATGAATACCATATTAACATCTGCCGATGAACCCTTATTTTTGTGTTTTACCTGCCACTGCTGATGACCGGACCTCTCATTGGAGGAATTTTCCTCTCGGTATAAATCCTCCTGATGCTCACGTTGCATCCTTCTTTTCTGTGTCTTTGTCAGACCCTCCTGGGCACCATCGAGGAAACTTGGTCTTCCAAACCAGCTGAATCAGGTCCTAGTTGATTCTACACGGCGTATATTAGGGTCCCTGTAGAATATTTCTTCATCGGGAACTCTTGCGTTTGCCATCTCCTCAAGCTCCTCTTGATTCCTTGGAAAATATCCAGCGCGTTTACCAAGCCTTTCATGTACACTAAGTCTGCCCCCCTAGCCGATCATGCACTGATGCTCTGCCTCTAATCGGCTCATTGATAAATAAACCCTGATTGCTAGGTTGAAACCTCCTTTCTGACCGATTGACCCCATAATAACCATTGCACTTAGGGTAATTTTCAACAGTTGGTAATTTAATACCATCTTCCCAGCAATAGATGAAAAACGGGCACCTCCAATGATTTTTATGCCGATACCATTCTTCCTGACGTCTCTCTTCTTGCTGTTGTTGATATCGGTCCTTACGCTGACGCCAACCCTCCTGCTGCCTTGGTGGGTAATCACAATGCCTAGGTCGAGGAGGGTTTTTGGAACTACTGCTTTCTCCCAGCAAACCCTTACTTTTTGCATCATCGGTAGTTATCCGATGTTGGGGATCCACTGATGCAGTTTTTCTCAGCAGCCTCTGACGTCAATACCTTGGTCTTCCCTTTGGCCTCCAACATATTTGCTGGAAAAGGGTGTTGATCAATTTTCATCGGCTTCTGGGCCTTGGAAGTACCAAACTTAATTCTCCCAGATTCAATAGCCGATTGTAACTGTTGCCTGAACACCTTGCACTCATTTGTACTATGTGAAGTTGCATTGTGCCATTTGCAGTACAAGATCTTCTTCAACTCTTCTGCCGATGGGATCACATGATTAGGTGACAGCTTAATTTGGCCCTCTTGAAGCAGAAGATCGAATATCTTGTCGGCCTTGATGATATCAAAGGTAAACTTTTCTAGTTCTTTCTGACCAAAGGGACAAGATATCAGGCTTTTTATTCTTAACCCACTTAGCTAAGCCGATAACTGGTTCTTCATCAGAATCAGAATCTCCTACTTCTTCAACAAATGATACTTTTTACTCCAATTCTTTTTAGGTTCAAAAACCCTAGTATCTTGATCAGAGATCCTTTGCACAAGATGACTGAGGCTTTCAAACTCCTGAGAAGCATATCTGTCTTTAAGATGTGGCAATAACCCTTGGAAAGCCAGATCGGCAAGCTGCCGATCATCCAGCACCAGACTATAGCACTTATTTTTTACATCTCGTAGCCTTTGCACAAAGCTTTCTACTGATTCATCATTACGCTGTCTCAATTTTACTAAATCGGTAAGCTTCATTTTCATGGATTCCAGCAAAGAAATACTTATGAAATTGTTTTTCTAGATCAACCCAAGTAATAATAGAATTTGGTGGTAATGAAATGAACCATGTAAATGCCGATCCAGACAAAGATGATGAAAATAATCGAACTCTTAATTCATCTCTGCTAGCTGCCTCTCCACATTGAATAATGAAGCGATTGATGTGTTCCATTGTTGATGTATCATCTTGCCTAGAGAATTTAGTGAAATCTGGTACCTTGTACCGATTTAGGAGAGGAATTAAATCATATGCAGGAGGGTATGGAGTCCGATAAGAATAAGTATTGACCTTGGGCTTTATCCCAAACTGATCCTTCATAATTTCTGCTATCTTATCGGCCCAAAAAGCATCAGCCTCCTGCTGACGAACTGGCTGAATTTCTACGGGAGGTGCCTGCTGATATCCCTCCACATATCTTTGTGGCCCACGATCTCCAGCAATCGGCATATTTGCCGTTACTTGTGGTCCATTAACCTATTGGAAAGGATTCATCGGCTGAGCTGCCGATGCTTGATTCTGGAAACCAGCTTGCATATGACCTTGTTGAATCCCTGCAACCTGCTGATTTTGCTGAACTGTATGTTGAACAGGTAACTGTCCTGACCAACCATTATTAGAACTCATCGGTACAAAACTTACCGATGGCTGGTATTTTGCTGACATTGTTGGATAATTATAACTAGCTTGAGGCATGAACTGAACCCCTAGTTTGACTCATAGCAGGGGCTTTCTGCTGCATCGGCAGTAAGCTTGCCGATGGACTTGAATTGGGTGTTTGAACCAAAGGCATCTGGAAACCTCCTGAAGTTGGTTGCACAGTAGTTGCTGTGGCATATTGAGGCACTTGAGCCATCGGCGAAACAACCGATGGTATAGGAGCTTTTCCTACTACATCAAACACTTGAGGTAACCCAGGATTGAAAGCAGATGACTCCGGAGGCATACCCTATCCCCACCAATTAGCAGGAATCTGGCTATTCTGAGACACAGGGCCTGACATAGCTAATGCCGATAGATCTGTATTAAGCTAAACTCGTCCTCCTGATAGTACCGGATCTGATCGTATCGGTGTAGATTGAATATTAGGTAAGCCTGCCGATACTGGAGGAGAAGTAACTTCTGTACCCACAACGGCCGATGGAGTTTTGATAGATGCCGGCTCTGGTTGGTGATAGGTAGGCCCAACGTAATGCGGTGACGCTTGTCCTTCTTTGAGAGTTTGAACCACAAGCATTATGAATAGTATTGGATAGCATATTGGAATGATTAATCAAAGCATGATTTACTGCAGAATTAACCATCTCTTGAAGTTTATCAGGATTGGAGTCAAAGGTAACCTGCCGAGGCAACGGCAAATCTTGCTTCTGGATGACTTGTCCACTCTTGTTTAGGCTAAACGATTTCAGACAAAGCTGCCTATATTCTTCTACAGCCTTTTCCATAGCCTACCTCTGCTCTTCCTTAAGATCTTCTTCTGATATCGTGATAATGTTCCCTGAATCGATCTCGGAATTGAACATATTGATCGGATTGATTGGTCCCACCGGGCGTGCCAAAAGATGTGTTGATGCAAAAGTGGATCTACAAACACAAAGGGCTAATACCTGAATCGATATCCAAAGCAGTGCCAGTCGATTTGACCTGTTAATCGACAAGGATAAAGATACGAGCACTTTGGTCCTGACAACAGCGATATGCCCAGAAGTCACGGCCAAGAGGTACTCACACGGAACTCGAGAATCGCCGAAGGTCACACTGAAGCTATGCAACTCGCCGAATCAATGAGAACTCGTAAAAAGGAAAAATATGCAAATTGACGAAGTCGCCGAAAAGTAAGTAGATGCAAATAGGAGTAAAAATTGGTTTTGATATTGATTGATTCTTTATTACATTGCCCCTCAATCTATATTTATACCCTGATCTAAAGAGACATAACCAAATACAACTAGGACACCAAGTCCATATCTAAGGAAACATGTGACTCTTACATGAATCATACTCTAACAAATATAGAAAAGGAAATCAACTCCTATCTATTTCCCTGTCCGCCTCAATTACGATGGAAATCTCACCGACCTCCTTTCCATCGGCATACTTCCTGTTTCATCGGCAGTAGTCTTCAAGCCTTCCTTCATCGGCATCGACAATAACATCTCCAACCTTATCGGCAACGCTCGAGTCTAAATCAACCTTTCCATCGATCACCACCATTCATCGGCAACCATCTTTACAAGCTGATTTTCATTGGCTGTCAGCGTATACAGTAACTTTTCTCCTGCCGATTAGCTCACTCTGATCATTTTGACACGTGCAAAAAACGGTGTCAATAGTACCACTATTGTTTGTATGTTTGAAATGATCTAGTGGTAGCATATGACATATTTGTGGGCTTAGTAAAACTAGTGTTTGATCTAGAAAATAAGCTATAAGTGTTTAACTCAACTATGATACAAGATAACCCTTATTTGGAGGCATGAAGAAGCTTGTTCTTGGATCAAACTGAGTTAAATATCTTTTGCAAGTGATCTAGATTGAATCAAATTGGGAAAATGATCCTCATTTTACATGGTTTCACCCCAACCTATCTATAATTTGAGCTCGCCTTTTGTGCTAATTGTTGACAAAGGGGGAGAGAAATTCATAAAGATAGTAAGATAGGAGGAGAAAACAAATGAAATGATATTGTAAGGCGATCAATTAAAAATGCACAGAAGTAGGGGTAGCAAGCTCATAAACTTATATGTTGCATTTGAATGTGCATTTCATATATTTGCTTGCATGACACAAGTTTTAAATTTTAATATTCATGCTTGTATGGTGTATGCTAGTTATATGCTTGAATGGTGAAATGAAAAACTAACATGCATAGGCTAAAGTAACTAGTCTTATGTTCATTTTTTGGAAACTAGACCCTTGCTTGTAATGTTGATCTCATGGGGTATTCTAGTTTTTATGTATGTTCCAGTTACTAATGGTGCTAAAGATGGTATATTGGTGCACTCCGATTGGTATCACGCTTTAAATGTCCATCTCTTATACCTTAGCATCAATTGGTAGACATTGTCTCCTATATTTCCTATCTAAGCATATATGCAAGCTACAATCCAAACTCTTAGCACATATGTAGGGGGAGCAATTGCTACCATTTAGGAGTTTATGAAACTTGTCCATATTCTTTTACATATGGTAAATATGTTTGGGCAAGTAACATGGATTCAATTAAACTTCAATTCATATCTTTGTGAAAGGGTAGTCATCAATTACCAAAAAGGGGGAGATTCAAAGCTCTAGTTTGGTTTTGGTAAATTGATGAAACCCTAAGTGCTAACCTAGTTTATCAAAGTGAATATGAAATAGGTAACAATATTCCAAGTAGTGAAGCAAATGAAGATCATGACATGATGATGGTAATTCCATGGTGATGATCAAGTTCTTAGACTTGGAAAAGGAGAAAGGAAAACAAAAGGCTCAAGGCAAAGGTATAAGTGGTAGGAGTTTTTTCATTTCGGTGATAAAGACACTTAGTGAGTGTGATCACATTTAGGTTCGATAGCCGTACTATTAAGAGGGGTGAAACTTGTATCGGAATGCGGTTATCAAAGTGCCACTAGATGCTCTAACTCATTGTATATGCATTTAGGATCTAGTGGAGTGCTAACACCCTTGAAAATGTTTATGAAAATATGCTAACACACATGCACAAAGGTGATACACATTGTGTTTAGCACTTGGGAGCAAAGGTAAAAAACTTTACCGGTGGAGTGTCCGCCCATAGAGTGCGGACAGTCTGACGGTGCCACCGGCGCCCTGTATAGAAAAGATAGATTTTCACAGAGTGCACCGGACGCTGGTCACGTAGTGACTGGACGCTGGGTCCTGCGTCCAGTCAGTGGAAGCAGTGAAGACGCTGGCGTCGGTCTTCGATCGGACGCTGGGTCACTTTGTGACCGGACGCTGGTTGGGTGCGTCCGGTCCCACTAACGTGGCTACACATAGGATACGTTGAGTGATCGGACGCTGGATGAGTCCGGTCGGGCATGACCGGACGCGTCCGGTCATGAATTTTCGCGAATGGAACCTTAATGGAAACGACCGGACACTGAGGTCCTGCGTCCGATCACTTCGAAGCAGCGCGTCCGGTCACAACTTAAATGTACTGATGACCATTAAGATCGGACGATCAGTGTTTGAAGCAAGGGACACATGGTACGCATCGTGTGACCGGACGCTGGAATCCAGCGTCCGGTCGATCTAACCGGCGTGTCCGGTCGCCCTATTTTTCGGTGGACTGAGGAGCCAATGGCACTATTTCATGGGGGGTTCTATTTAAGCCCCATGGCTGGCTCAAGCTCACTCTCTTGGCCATTTGCATTGACAAGCAACCTTGTGAGCTTAGCCAAAGCCCTCCCACTCATCTCCATCATTGATTCAACATCTTTGTGAGATTGTGAGAGAATCCAAGTGCATTGCTTGTTGCTCTTAGTGATTGCCACCACCTAGATGGCTTAGAGCAGCGGAGGAGGATTGGCATGAGTTGGTGATTGTTCGTGGTCATCTCCGGTGATTGTGAGGGGATTTGTACCTTCTCCGATGGAGCGCCAAAAGGTAACCCTAGTGGATTGCTCGTGTCATTGAGTTACCTCACTTGTGGGTAGGTTCTTGCGGTGTCCAATTATGTGGACGAGGTTCGTGCAACACCTCTTAGCCGCCAAAACGCCAAGTGTTGATCGACACAATGGGGACGTAGCGTGTTGTCAAGCACGTGAACCTCGCGAGAAAATTGGTTGTCTCTTGCGCTTTGGTATTCTCCCGGTGATTGATTAAGTATTCATCTTGTGATTGGTTCACTCCTCTACGCGGCGGTATAATCACCTCGCTTACTCATTTATATTCCCGCAAACTAGCTATAGCAAGCTCTTTAGTGTAGCTAGAATTGAGAGCTTGTTTTGTAAATTAAGTTCATCTAGTGGAGCTCTTTAGTGTAGCAAGTGTGAGAGCTCTTAGTGAGTAGTGATATAGCAAATTATGTGTTTAGTGATCATAGCAACTAGAATTGTTGGATAGGTGGCTTGCAACCCTTATAGAGCTAGAGCAAGTTTACATTTCACTATTTGTTATACTAATCAAATTGCTCTAGTTGGTTTGTAGATTTTTAAATAGGCTATTCACCCCCCCCTCTAGTCATATTAGGACCTTTCACCAGCGCGGACTCAACGCAGTACATGCAGTCAGGCACGACGAGCTCGGTCCCGTTGGCACCACCGAAGTCGTGCCCGTCTGCAGCATCGTCGACAAAACTGTGGCGGGGTGATGTGGATCAACCCTGGTAGGCGCGATGGATTCAGGCATTGACGCTGGCCGTGCCCTCGAGATGTGGTACACCGAGGAAAGGTGTGCCCGAACCTCCACCAGGGAGACGGCAGCCTGATTCCCACCAACGAGAGCGACAAGAACAAGGGAGAGATCCGCTTCAGCCATAGCGAGCTCCGCGTTCCTCAAGATGACGAAGACCTCAATTATGGGACGGCTATCAGCGTCACACAGGGGTGGTGATGGCGGTAGCATGCTGTTGTGGTGCTGCAGCGGCGACGATGGCGGCGTGGGTAATTGCTGCACGCGAGGAGGTGACGATGGAGCTGGATCTTGGTTCGGCAGAACGCGACGTTCCGGCGAGCCGCCGCCTATGTTCGGCGAGGCTGATGCGTAATCCCATCCTTCTCTCAGAGGAAGCAATATAATGCACGATATTCACAGGAAGTGTGACCAGCCCCCGTTCATAAATTATAAGAGGAGGAGGTTAACAAGCAGAACACGACCAGCCCTAGACTACGACGACGTGGGTGATGCTGCCAGGTAAGCATCCAGGTTCTTGTTGTCGCTTCGGGACAGGAACATGATGCAGATCGGCGGGCGCGCCTTGAGCATCGCTAGCATGGACTGCAGCAGCGCGCCGACAGCGTCCCCGCAGATGAGTCCGGCGGCCACCGCCATGGACTGCGCGCGCGCGCCGTCGGCATCGAGCCTCCTCCACAGGTACATGACGACGCTCCCAAAGAACATGCCGATGGGTATCCTGGGCGGCAGGAAGAACCCGACTGCCACGGCGATGGTGCACGGGAGGTACCGCCCGACGCGCCACCCCCTCCGCGCAGACACCTCGCGGAGCACGCTGTTGGCCAGCGCCACGGCGAAGGCGATCTTGCAGAGCAGCAGGCTCTGCCTGGGAAACCCGGCCTGGTCAGACATGGCGATCATGGCCATTTCACGGTACATCTTGGCGTACGGGGGAACGACGACCTCGCCCCAGTCGTGGTACCCCCCGTACAGCACCCAGAAGATGATCGGGTTGACCAGGCAGCCGAGCGCCGTCCCCGCGACCTGGCTGATGAGCACGGCGTGCGGCGAGGTGAGGGTGAGGTAGCCCGTCCTGAACACCTGCATGAGGTCGCTGGCGGTGGAGGCGGCGGACATGACGATGATGCCCACGGCGAGCCCGGCGACCACGCCGCCGTTCTCGAGCCCCACCCACGAGCCGAGGAGGAACAGGGCGATCCTGCCGTACGTGGACGCCACGCTCACGTCCGTCACGCCGACGCCGTACGCGTTGCAGAACGTGAACAGAGGCACGACGAGGTAGGCGATGGCCACGTGCGCGGGCCTCAGCTGCGGGTAGAGGTAGGGTACGACGGCGATGGAGACGACCGACAGGGTGACGTAGCCGACGGCGGCTGCCGGGTCGTACACCCGGTCGCGGAGGAACACCGGCGCCCGCCGCCGGTCGTCGAAGCTCCGCGCCGGCGGCCGGTCGTCCACGCCGAGGCACATGAACGGCAGCGTGGCCAGCTGGGAGTGCCGCCGCTTGCGCATCGCGCGGAGCGTCCGGAGCAGGATGCAGAGCAGGTGGAAGGCGCCGTCGGCGAGGACCATGGATATCCCGATGATGCCCTGCATGAACTCGATGTACGGCAACAGGATCCCGTATGATATCACGGACCCCACGAGCATGGAGATGGTGATCGTGCACGGGCTTAACAGCCCGACGCCGATGTTGGTCATCGAGAAGTCGAAGTAGAACCTGAAACGAACGTTGCATCGAGATTACGATTTACGAGTCGTCGTCAGTATGCAATCCATCTTAATTTAAGTAGATGATTGCTTCATGGCGTTCTTGTTTAATTCATGCGTGTCTTATACGCACCCACGTTCAGCTGCTGTAAGGCCAAAGATTGGGAACGACTGGAAGCCGCAGCCCTCGCCGCCGGCGAAGAACCACTGCCAGAGCTGCCAGCCCACGGTTCCAGCGAAGGTTTTGAACATGACCGAGACCTGCTTGCTATATATAGTAGCGTGGAAAAAAAGGAAAAATTTTGTGAGACGCATTGCATATATGGTAATTTGGTCGATCGACGCCCAATTGTCACGTAGGATTAATTACCTTGCTTGTTTGGCGCCGTGCGGCGTGTGCATGCTGTTGATGAGGTGCGCCGTGGCGGTGCCCGTCGGGAACGTGAGGTAGTGCCGGATGACGAGGCTGTTCCTGAAGGGCATGATGGCGAATATGCCGACGAAGCTGGTGAGGAAGAGGAACGCGACCAGCCGGCCGATGCGGGGCTCGTCGACGTTCTTGGCGCCGCCGTAGGCGACGCCGTCCTCGGCCGCGTTCCTGCTCATCGCCAGGAGGTAGGACCCGAAGCCACCGCTGTAGGCGATGTTAGAGCAGGCCACGACGAAGGTCTGGATCACGGTGTTCTCCTGGCGGGTGAAGGGGAGCTGCAGCACCTCGCAGCCGTCGAGCAGGCGCGTCCACATGCGGGAGAGGAAGAAGCCCAGCAGCCCCGCGGGGATGGTGAGGAACGGCATGTACCCGGAGGTGAGGCTCAGCTTGATGGCCACGACGCTGAGCGTGGTGCCGAGCACAACGCCCACGGCCACCGACCGCGCCGTGAACATCTCCGACGGCGTCGGCACCGGCTCCCCCTCGAACACCTTCTCCACCGACGGCCCGGCGGCGGCATCCTGCTCCTGCAGCTGGTCGTCGTCGTTGTCGTAGGCCGGAGGCTCCATTGTACGCGCGCGCGGCGAACGCTAGCTCACGCCGAGCTAGCGCTTGCTAACGTTTGCCGCGCGCGTTCTGGTGGCCGTGGCCGATCGGGTGTGGTTGCTTCCGGAAATGAAATGTGAGCTCGGGAGGGCTTTTTATGGAGGTGGAAGAGGGAGATCGTTCGGCTGGTTTCCAGTTTGGAGCGCGTGACAGTTAGCACTTTTTTTAAAAGAAGAACGTGCCATTTTCGCGCGTGTTGTTGTGACGGCGGTAAAGTGGGTTGTCGTACCGTTGTATGCCATGCTGGAACAGGCGACGGAAAGGGCTATCTTCGGTCGTCCGTTTCTTCCTCTGAATAACTCGCGCGGAAATGCTTGCTGTAGGACGTCTGTCCGACCGGGACGCCGGCTTTCCGGAGCTGCCGACGCTCCCGCTGGTGGTTTAGCGACGCTAAACGGTCCAACACTCAGTATCCGCTCGTCCACACACCCCCAATCGAATCCGCTCGTCTAGCCCGCCCGTAGCGTGCGACTACACTCCACGGCGCCACCGTGCCCATGTCGCTTTGGCGTTTCTCCACGGCGTCTGGGCGCCCACCGGCCATCTCGCCCGCCCTCTGTGTCACCACCGCCGTCACGCAGCCCCCACCTCTCCCTTCGTGCACCGCCACCCAGCTCCATGCCCACGTTGCGACTAGGCTCCACCTCGACCGTGCCACCTTGCATTCTCCAAGGTGTCCGGGTGCCCGCCGATCATCCCACCCGCCCTCTACATCGTCCGTCGCGCCACCCCCACCTTGCCCTCTAGGCGCTACCGTCAACTCCGTGCCACCAGCAAGCTCTACAACGGTGAACTCCACACGTCAACGAGCCTCCATTCTCCCAAGCAGCAAGGAAATGTTGCGCTGAAAGCGCTTGTTGCAAACATATGTTTCAAGCGTTTCAAGTGTTTTCAGATGTATGTTGCAAGTGTTTTCATATGGAAGTTGTAAAAGTAGACATGGATGGTGCATATGTTGCAATGGCTATACACGCATACTTCAAGTGTATGTTCCAAATGTTTATTTATTTCAGACGTATGTTGCAAATGTTTCATCTGGGTGTTGCAAAAATAGATCTGGATGTTGCAATGGCTACACACGTATGTTGCAAGTGTATGTTCCAAATGTTTAATCTGTTTCAGACGTATGTTGCAATTGTTTCATCTGGATGCTGTAAAAGTAAATCTGTATATTGCATATGTTGCAATGGCTATGTTGCAAGTGTATGTTACAAATGCTTTTATCTGTTTCAGACGTATGTTACAATTATTTCATCTGGTGTTGTAAAAGTAGCTCTGGATGTTGCATATGTTGCAAATATATGTTCCAAATGTTTCATCTGTTTCAGACAATGTTGCAATTGTTTCATCTTGGTGTTACAAAAGTAGATCTGAATGTAGGTATGGAGGAAGCCCAAGCCCCTGGTGGTCATGTTGCTGCCCGAAAAGTGTGGCGGCTGCTGGTCTACCGCGATGGACGACCAGAGGAAGTGGGCGGAGGGGACCTCCGACGATGACGATATGGTCTCCAGCAGGTGGAGGTTGGACTCCCGTGGGGGCGTGACAGACATGGTAGATGCCTCGGTGAGTCCCGCGGACACGGAGAAGGCCGGCTGCTGCAGCTCCCTAGCGTATGGGCCGATGGCGAAGATGGAGGCCGCAGACGTGGGAGCGGCGGGGACGAGATGCTGTGACTGATACGGGCGCGGCAGGGGATAGGACCTCGCGGGCGCAGCCAAGGGCTGAACAGTAACAGGCACGGTGGATCGGGCGGGATGGGCGCGAGAGCTGCGTCCGGACGCGGGCATCCATTCGAACGTCCGAGTACTAGCTGCTCGGTAACTCACTGGTTTCACGGTTTGGTTTTAACCAACGAGCTGACAAAACAATCAGAACTTTTTTTTCTTCACAAAACGTATTTCATACACTAATCACATCCACAGACGTTTCTTTTTTTCAAAATTATTAGCCGAAAATACATACCCCTATATACATATCCCGCATAACCTCCGGCCGATTTAGGAACTCAGGCATTACAGGTGAAATGTTTATCTGGTGAAACATTTTGCTCTTCACCCGTTTAGCACTCTTTTAAGCGCTTCTCGAAAGAATCGGAACCGATTTGGCCAACCAAACGACCCCTAAGTTGAAATCTCAAAGGTCTAAACCCAAGTCAACAGAGAGTCTGACACAACAAAACTAAACATAACAATGACAAAAATTGAAAAGAAAGAAGGAGCAAACCATATCTTACATTTTCCCCACACGTCAAGAAACAATAAAATTATGCTTTGTCCCTATGGGCGCGTTTGCTGGTCTGGTATCAGCCGGCTGATCCTCCTCAACGAACACTGTTTATTAACCAGCCGCTACAGTGTTTCTCTCTAAAAAAAACCAACCAGTTTTAACCAAGTTTCAGACCAGCGAACGGGCCAAGTTTCTCTCTCAAGCAACTATCCATAAACATATCTTTGTTTTGTTGAGAGACGACATATCCAATTTAAATATTTATATTATATTATATATAGTGTAAAATTGCTGCTACAGGATTTATTTATAATTATAGTTTTATATACAAATAATATGTTAACATATTTATTACGGGATTAAAGTTTATTCACGAAATGAAAGACGATTTGCTGATTTTAAACAGAGGAAGTAGATTCCTGAACTTTCTTATAGATCGCCGCGCTAGCTCTAGGCTGGACAAAATACTCGTGGCTCGCTAACTCGCTTGACTCGTGGCCGGCTCAGTTCGGCTCGACTCGGCTCGTTTTAACTTTTTCACGAGTTGAACTGGAAGTCTAGCTCGCTATTTTAACGAGCCAGCTCGCGAGCTGCTCACGAGCTGAGGCCTATCAGCCCACGACCATGAATTCAGAAGATGATGATGCCGACCTAGAAGTGTACACCTATTCTATTGATATGTAATCCTTATTTTCAGTTGTTTCATATGGATTTTAATTTAATAATTGTTGTGGTACTTAAATATTGATTTTATGGATTATTTTTCAGGGAGAAGATGATGATGCTGATATTGAATCTGTGTACTTTCCTAAATTTATGGTGGCAAGCGACTAGTTAGTATGCTGGAACTACATGATCATGGATGGACCAACTATGTTGCATGGTTGATACATTTGATAAACCTGATATGTATTAATCATGTTTGGTTACGTAACGGTGGACATCATCTTCTAAAATTAATATAGCATAAATATTATAAACATATGTGTTCTATTTTTTTTAGATAAACGAGTCAGTTCAGCCCTAGCTAGCTCTCATCCTCTCAATGGTTTTGACTTGGCCCGACTGCCCTCCGCGGGCCAGCAACACACACCAGAGCGCCGCACGCGTCAGCACGTGTCCTCTTCCGGAGCTTGCACCGCGACGTGTCTCCGGACGTGTCACCTCCCCTCGTCTCGTCAGCTCCACCTCCTTGGCTCCTTTATAACAACGCAGGGTCTCCGCCTTGCAAGCTCATGATCCTGAGGTCCATCCACAATCGGTAGTTCGTTGATCCAATCCAAGACCTCGCCTCAACGCACTGTCTCGCCGGTTATTAGTCGTCGACGTCGTCGTCTATGTCCAAGTTGATGGCCGCCAAGCTTCTCGGGGGCGCGCGCGTCGCCGGCGCCGCCAAGCTCACTGGCAACACTGCCGTTAAGCAGGCTCTCCCCACGCCGGCGTGCTTCCTTCCTCCGCGCCCGCAGCCGGTAAGCTGGACCCGCCTCTGCTTGCAGGCTGCGCCAAGATCGTCCCAGGTATGCTCACTGCTGCGTCACCGCTGGCACGCCGCTGTCGCTTCTGCGATCGAGTTCGTCGGAGGTAGACACTGACGCGCATCCACGTTCTGTTGTTTCTCAGGCGTACGACAACGCGCCGGAGGACCGAAGGGAGATCAAGGAGAAGTACAAGGACGCGGCGGAGAAGGCGAAGGACGCCACCGGCGATGCCAAGGAGCACGCCAATAGGATGGCCGGGGAGGCGAAGGACAGGGCGCAAGACAAGGCCGGCCGCATGGCGGAACAGGCGTCGGACACTGCGGAGAGGGCCAAGGAGAAGACGAAGGGCATGGCGGAGGGCGCCGCGGAGACGGCGTCCCGGGCGGCGGAGAGGGCGAAGCACGAGACGCGTGACGCGGCGCGGGAGGCCGCGGACAGGGCGGGGCACGTGAAGGAGCGGGCCAAGGAGATGGGGCACGAGGCCGCGGACACGGCGTCCCGGGCGACGGAGAGGCCGAAGCAGGAGGCGCGTGACGCGGCGCGGGAGGCCGCGGACAGGGCGGGGCACGTGAAGGAGCGGGCCAAGGAGGTGGGGCACGAGGCTGCGCACAGGGCGCAGGAGACGGCGAGGGCGGCCAAGGACCGAACGGGTGAGGCGGCGGAGCGGGCCAAGGAGATGGGGCGCGAGGCCGCGGGCCGGGCGCAGGAGACGGCGAGGTCAGCCAAGGACCACACGGGTGAGGCGGCGGAGCGGGCCGTGGAGGGCACCGTGTCGACCGGGGAGAAAGTGGTAGAGATGACCAAGGAGGGCGCCGGGAATGTGGCCGAGACGGCGCAGGCGATCGGGGACATGACGAAGCAGGCGGCGCGGAGGACCTGGGACTCGGCCAAGGAGGCCGCGCATAGCGTCAAGGACAGCGTGGTCCCCGACGAGGAGGACGTGGACGCCGCCATAAAGGAGCGGGACCGGATCGCGCGGGAGATGGACAGGGTGGAGCGGGAGCGGAACAAGAGGGAGGCCAGGGAGAAGGGCTCCGGCTTGCCGTAGATCAGCACCAATTTCCCTCTCCGGATGATTTTTACTCCACTAGCTGGCAGAATAATGTTTAGCGAAACATCATGCATGCGCCAGTTTCGTTGTAGTGTTGAACCGTGTCGAGTCGAATGGAAGCTCTGTAATTTGAGGCATACGATTTGCTGATACTGGCATACTAGCATCGCTGTTTACTGGAGTAGCTCATAAGCAGGGACTGTCCCATGAGAAATCTTGAGCACCGCATCTCAACACCTGGAACTATTCAGCCTGTTCGCTTGTTGGTTTTAGCCAGCCCAAACCAGCCAGCCAACAGTGTTTTTCTCTCACAATAAACCAGCATCAGCCAGCCTAAACCAGCCCAGAAACCAACCAGCCCAGAAACCAACCAGCGAATAGGCCGATTATGCGTTTGAAGGTACTCCCTCCGTGGAGTACCGTCCCATAATAAGGGCAAAATTTTATCCCAAAATAAATGTATCTTTAGACATAATTTCTATTTTTTTTCGAGGTGCAATGATTACACCTTTATAGGGACATATACGTAATTTCTCATTAAGTGCACTTACGTAATTTCTCATTAACCTGGATCTCTTACCTAAACTCTTAAAGTTCACTTATCTTGAGACGGAAGACGGAGCGAGTACTATGCTACTCCCTGTATCAAACCATAACTAGCAAGGTCATCCTAGCTTGTCTCAAAACTTCTCTATAGCTGTTAGCTGACCTTCGTCTCAAATTCATCTTAACAAGATTATGCTGATATATATATATATATATATATATATATATATATATATATATATATATATATATATATATATATATATATATATATATATATTTCGTCAAACATAGACCTGGGAATTTTTGTTTCCCGGATGCTAACAAAAAGAGAGCGGTTTTGCGCAACACGCGTAGTACAAAGAGAATCAACAAATTGTATCTGTTTTTTTCAATAGCTACACAGCAAAAATGTTTCCACGGCAAATTACCGAACATATGTACTGGAAAGAATTATCGATCAGGCAACTTCTGTCCACCTGGGGCAGCCAACGGTGGAGCACAGTTAGCTCCCCTGTCGAACAAACGACCTGGCGGCGCGTTCGCTTCATTTTCTTTTAGTTGCATCACTTGACTCCTCAAGCTGCTCTCCCTCATCTATGCAATTGGAATTTGTTATTGCATCAGAGTTGGATATTTTGTGGCAAAGTCAGAGCAGATGCCAGACAGGGAAAGTGATACGCTGACTGAAGTGAGAAGAGCAGATGCCAGACAGGGAAAGTGGTATGCTGACTGAAGTGAGATGATTGTCAATTTAGATACATACCTGTAGGTTCTGTACTTGGTATAGGGGATTACCACACTCCTCTATTAAGATTCTCTCAGTAGCGATAACTTGGGCAAGATTACATGCCACATCGTCGATTTGTTGGACCTACATGGAAAATTGGCAATAATTTTTTTGGTTGCATAAACAAGGACTTACTACATGACGAGATAGTTTTTTCATTGCATAGGTACACCAAATCAAATGAGAACACCACATTCACCACAATAACTGAATCTATCTAAAATTTGCAAATTTATAAACACTTCATCAATTTTAGTTAAAGCAAGAAGCGATGATAAGTATATGACTTAAAAAGGAACCACTACTACATTAGGAACTAAGTTTCTATTCCATTAAATTTGCTATTATCTTCACCCTATCTGATTTTGATTTATATATAGCTTAAAAAGATATTCTTACTATACTTCATCTAAAACTATATCTGACGCCATCAATTTACGGATATATTTTAATGATTTCAGTTATTGAACATGGACCAAAAGCATCTAAAGAAAGCTAGGCATCACACTGCTTTGGTAGTTATGCTTTTCAAAATTGCCTGTAATCTCACCTTTGGCAGGAAATTTTCGATACAAGGTGAAAGCGGTTCAAGAAATTGTGTTGCTGACTTGAGGACTTCTGTAAGTTCCTCGCAGTTGGCCTGCAAGCATATCAATTTACAACATGATACATGGTCCTATGCACAAAATGATGTGTAATGAAGTATTGAAGTCCTACATTTACACTCCCAATGATTGGTAGCCTTAACGAGGCGTTATATAGTGCTGTTGTTGCCCCTCTAAGGCAGCTTGCATGACCCCCCTCAACGTCACTCCACTGCTTCAAATATGGCACCTGAAAGTTCCACATCTCGTTTTTAGAGTAATGCAAGAGAAAAGTGTTACATGTAAAATTCATATTGACCATATATATATACCCTTTGTACCATACATCTCAGCAAACAAATGTAAATCAAAGCATGATAACCACTTTGATACAAAGAATCTCACACAGTCTCAATACACATAGTTTTCATGAACATATTTGTATATTCTACAGAAAAGCAAACAAGGAGAGTGCCACACAAATCATGTAATATCTTTTCTATTTTCCTTTGAAAAAGAAGAAATAATAATTAAATGGGGCAACTGGTTTAATTCTGAATACTTAACCTGTTACATGTAAAATTCACATTGACAACAGATATGGTACCTGATTTGATACAAATAAACTCACGCTGTCAAGATATACATCTTTCAAGAGCTAGACCTATATTTTTTTTGCAATTTTATACAGGCAACAAAAAAGGAGAGTACCACACAAACTGTATCATACATTTTCCATTTTTCTGAAAAAACAAACTTCTGAATGGGAAAACTGGATATAATTCTGGACATTTAACCCTATTCTAGATTTAAATAATGTTGTTCTACTTCTGAATTCAGTTGATATAGTAGTCAAACATATCCATTTAGTGTTATTCCTAGTGAATAGCAACTCTAAGCGAGGTTCCCCACATTAGTTTCTATCATGCATGTCCTTGATTCATGTGATTTATCTGACCTATCATGCATGCCAAGAAATTAATTGATTCATGTGATTTATTTGATTGAAGATTCAACAATCACGCAATTTGGTTAGCACCCATTATGAAGAAATGCACACTGAACACAACAGCAATTCAAAATTCAGAAATCACAGATTCGCCGTACCTGCGCATTTACTACTGAACTCAATCTATGATCCCTCTGCATCCTCTCCACCTCTGCCCTCTTCTCAGCAACAGATGCCCTGAGGCTGGCAATCTTCTCCTCGAGCCCGTACAACGATTTCTATGCACTCAACGAAACCAAAAACAACAAATCATCAGCACCTTAATTCGTAGCCACCCCCTTGACGGCTGGCCGATGCACCTCCAATAACAACCCCTTACCTCTGCAGCAGCAGCCGCCTTGGCCTTGCCTGCGGCCTCAGCCCGGGCGTTGAGGAACCTGTACTGGAGGTACGAATTGTCCATCAGCCGCAGCTGGTGCACGTCTTCCTGCTTCCCCGCGACCTTCCTGCCCCCCACGATCGCCGCCTTCTTCAGATCAGCTGCCTTCGGTCCTTGCGGCTGTGGTGGCCTCCCTGCCGCTGTCAGCTTCCCAGCCATCGCCGTTGAGATCGACAGTGCCGAGTTGAGCGAGCGGTAGCATAGTGGGTTGGACGCCCGCGAGGACCCGCCCGACTCCGGCACCGACGAGCGGAGCTCTGACGAGAGGCGTCCCCCGCGGCAGGACGCTGGGCCCAGCAGCGGCGGGCTCTCGCACGGCGCGGCTGGGGCCATCCCGAGCGCCACATCGGCCTCAGAGAAGTCAGTGGCCGTGGACGACGTATCAGACGACAAGCAGCACGAGGCGGCGTCCGATTCCACCGCGGCGGAGGAAGGGCAGGAGGAGCCAGCACGCGCGGGCGTCGGAAGGCGCGGGTACCCTCTCCGCGCGGTGCGCGCGGCCGGCCCGCTGGTGGAGCGCGGGAGCGGCCGCAGAGTAGCTGCGGGAACGGCGGAGGAGCTGGAGCCCACAGAGGCGCGCGGGTTGCCGGCGCCCGTCTCCTCGAAAAGCTTCTGGACGGCCCGCCGGCGCCCGACGGTTCCCGTGGGAGGCGGCGGCGGGGGCGGGTGGTTCTCGTTGGCGAAGGGCGTGGCTGCCCGCTGCCGTCCACGAGGCGACGGCGTCGGGGAGCGCGACCGCGTGGAGGAGGCCGCGGAGGCGGTGGAGAGGCGCGGGGTCGAAGGGACGGGCGCCGAGAGGTACCGGGAGCTGATTTCCCTTCCGCGGCGGCGCGGACGGGGAGCAGTCGGCGGCGGTACGGGCGGCGGCGGCGGCATCAGGTTCCCGCGCTCCGACGGCGTGGCGGCGGCGGCGGCGGCCATGCCGGAGAGATCGGATCCGAGCGGAGAAGGAGGTGTAGCCGTCGAGGGGAAGCGGGATAGATTTTCGGGAGAGACGGGTACATGGCTAGTTTCGAGGACGGGTTTATGCGGCCGGGCGAAGAGGGGCTTAACGGTACCCACGGGAAATGGGGGAGGACCAAATGTTTCGCTACCGTCGCGGCTGTGTCAATGCGGGCCACCTCGCCGGTGGGCTACACACGTTCCGCGCCGCGCTCGGAGAAGAGGGGGACGGCGGAGGCAGTGGGAGGAGGGAGACGCGCGCGTCGCGGCAAGCGGAGGGCGGAGTCCGGCGCGGCAGCAGGACAGACGGCGGAGGCAGGGGGATGAGTGGGTTCGCGAATCCCGATCATTCTGCGCCGCCGGGTCTGAAAGAGGACAAGAAAGGCAGACTGCTTCTTCGGCCTTCCACAGTGTGAGAGTGCAGCCTCAAAAAATAAAGGGTCCCATACCTAAAAAAAAAAAAAAAAAGCATCACTCTCTCGGGCTACAGCGTGATGGCACTCCTTGCCGAAACCAACAGCACTGACACTCCTTCTCCCCAAATCTGGACACACCTCGCAGCATGATTGAATGATACAAATAAAATATACATTTTTACAAAGTTGGCACCGCAGCAACTACTTGCTCCGCTTCCAAAATTTCTGGCATTGGCATCACTTGTTGCAGCGTGCAAAGTGACTCCCGAACACTCTCTCTCATCTTCTAGCATCACTTTGGAACAAACTGTGGAGGGCCTTACGAAGCAAATGGACAATTCAAGTAGAGGCTTTTACGTGTGTTATTATAAAATGTGTAATTACCCACTAATCATTAAAAATTGAAATGATTATAGGTGCTACTGGACGGAACTTTTTTTTTTACTTCCACACCATTCCATCCGTATTAGATGCTAATGATGTCAAACGGAGCTAGAAAAAACTTAAATCCCCCTTAGACTAGAGAAACGAGCTGAAGTTTCATTTTTTCCGTGCCATTTCCTGGATAAGTGTTTTGACGCAAAACTGACTATGGAGGAGGAGAGCGTTTTCGGTCGGACGAGGAGCGTCGTGATTATCATCCTCGAAAGCAAGTACTTGTACTTACCAGATAAAGTATAAGGCATCACAACAATAAATTGTAGCTAAGGAACAAAAATGAGAAATACATCACAATTTTTTTAGTGTTTACTTAAATAGTGTTAGCAGGAAGCTATAGCCAGTACCCAGAATGCATAAGCATTCACGTATTTGCCCTATAAAGAAAAAGAGGACAGAATGCATGGACTAATCGCCTACATACGTGAGGTGTGCCAGAAGAAATAGGCTAGAAAGTTGCATGTGTGTATCATGTACGTATATATAGGTATGCGACAAGCTAATATAAGTATGTACACGTATATGCAAGTAGCAGCAGTAAGCTTCTTCAGTCACCAGAAAGGCGTATGTGCACCTGTGCAAGCCGGCCAGCCAGCCGTAGAGACGACGCGTTCGTCAACTTCATCATCATCAATGCAACAGCTCCTTAAATTCAAAAAACAAATGCAACAGCTCCTTCGCCCATAACGCCCCGAAGTGTCCATGATCATCGAACACGTCGCGTTATGTGACGAAAAGGAGCCGAGTCCGTGGCGACCAAAGCCACATCTAGGAGGGCAGCTAGCGCTACATAGGCCGGTGAGAAGGGGCATTGACCAGGAACGCGCCGTCCTGCTACAAAGGAGGCGCCCATTGTGAGTACCGAGTACTGTAAAACCAGCATCCATGGCGCCGAAGAGATCGAAGTCGCTAGCCGAAAGCAGCACCAGAGCCACATCTGGAGGGCAGCTAGCGCTGCATAGGCCAGTGAGAAGCAACATTTGCCCGCCGTGGCGGTGGAGCAGCCGAGGCTGCGCAGCGTGCAGAAGCAGCTGTGGGGCTTCCGCTCTCCGCATTCTTGAAGATGGCACGCCGCCTCGTCAGCGACTCTAGCATCAGTGCATCACCACCCCGACGAACGCGATCCAAGCCTTGGACACGCGCCTACTCGATGACGACGCCGGCAGCGGAGGCCGACAAATGGGGGTAGGGAAGGGTGTCCATGGCGAATCATCATCGAGGGCATCGCACATCCCACCGGAGTGCCCGCGGAACTGCTGTGACTGCGCCATGAAGCCGCATCCACGCGCGCCAGGTGCTATCGTCGTGGACGCAGACGCCGGGGCTGATCCTCTCGGCAAAGGCACCAGCGCGGCCACGGAGGTCCTGCGGCACCATGGTTAAGGCGTTCTCCGAGCAGGAGCCCGAGTAGAGCATGGCGTCGGAGCCGAGGACGACACAAGCGCGGGCGCCTCCCCACGGCGAGGTACGATGCGGCAGTCATGGGAGCCGGTGACGACACGGGAGCTGGCATCCGGTGAGCTGTGGAAGAAGACAACCTTGAAGCCACGCGCCCGCATCGCCCTGCGCGACTCGGCTGCCCGCCGCCCGCTGCAGAGGAGCCGCCGGGCTCTGCAGCTGCAGCTCCCGACGAGGACCTACGTAGAGGATAGGGTTGCCGAGGGCATTCTAGACATTTTAACTAGCTAGATCCACATGTCGGGATGGTCAAACCGTTGAAAACTAACAGAATGTGATGGGAATGGCGGATAAAAAAGTTCCGACCAGTGGTACTTGTGACCGCTCAAACTTTTTAATGACATATGGATAATTACAAATTTTTATAATAGCATAAGATAAAAGCCTCATTCAAGCAGTAGTAGTTGTTGTACACAATAGTCCCTTGCGGTTAAATTAAAGCCTGGCTCCTCAAGTGCTCGACTAATCTCGCTGACGCGACGCCGAGAACAGAACAGGAACTCTCAAACCAGGCTGACTTCGACCGATCGGCACGAAGCAAAATCAACAGGATGGTAAGGAAATAACACATACATACATTAACAAAACACACTGATCTCAGTTGGCTCATTGCAAAAGCAATGCTCTAGGCAAGAATATACTTACAAATGGCCACATTTCACCAGTACCTTAGCAAACACCAAAAATCTTGTCTAACAAAATCAAGGAGGGTGACAAAAAGAATCTTTGCTACACAATGGGAAAAAAAGGTTAATACACCACCCTAGCGGTGTGCCAGCTAAAACTTCCAGCCACGTTTTGGCATTGTACAACTACACGGGAGGTATATTCCTACAACAACCGAAGCCATCATCAACTTGTGAACAAAAACAAGAGTGCCGATATCCTCTTTGCCATTTGCCACATTCATCCTTTTACGGTCAGTGTGGTTTGTATCAGACAGCCATGAACAGAACCAGTGCAGTTCCAGCAATCAGACATAAGAAGTCATGCGCACCTGCATCATGTTCGAGTGCGGGATGCTCATCAACATGATCGCCCGGCGGCAGTTGTTCCTCAGGAACGCGAAGAAATAGTTTATCATCAGCTTCTTGAAGAACCACGAATCCTTCCTAGCCTTGATGATGGGGTTGTCGATAAGGTAAACGGCCCCAGACCGCTTGGACTGCTTGATGAACACCAGCTCCAGTTCAAGGTTCTGGGCATAATCCAGTACAGGATCATGCTGAGGGCGTGGAGCAGCTGGCTTCAGGAATGAGCTCTGTTGAAGGTGCATAGTCCGCCAGGAGAGGGACGTTGAGCGAGTAGAGGCTGCCGTTTGGTGCTTGGATGATCTTCACAGGGGTTGGAGGCTCTTCGTCCGAGTCGACATCGCTTTGTAGGGATAGCTCTACTGCCTCTCGTTGTATGAATTTCTCGAGGCCTTCAATCAGAAGACACTCAAATACGTTATGGTGCTCCTGCTTCTTGTCTTTGTACCCGTATCTGTGCTAGAAACAAGCTAATGTTAAGGGAGGTTTTGCTGTTGATTCCATATGCTGAAGCTTAAAAATCCCTACAGCAGTTCATAACTGGATGGCGAATCATCAATGTATCTACATTTCATATGCAATTAACAACAATCGATCATGATGTTCTTTTTGTAAGTGTAAGTTTCACATGGAACAAAACTTATCTACATGTAAGATCAAGCTTTTACCTCGCTATACAGTGGAACATGTGATAGCCCCTTGTGCATACACGTTGGAAAAGAAACCTTTCACTTTGGGGAACCACAGGAACTGGCACATTCCTGATACACACAAATACAATTATCGAGTGTATCGCAGGGAGTGAGGTCAGAAAATGACCAAAAATTGCAGGAACTCCTTTCACAATATCACTGCAGACTAAGCCTAGTCCAGGAGCTCTGATGGTACCAAGGTTGGGCCCCAACTTCCTCATCAAATCCTTTGAAAGCTTCTGCTTGACTTCACTGTCATACTTTAGTTTGCTCCCGTAGTTCCATATAAACATAATCATGAGTAGAACAGATGCAAAAATCAACAACGCCCAGCCCCCATCTCCGACACTACTCAGAGCTGATGAGAAGAAAATCAGCTCCAAGAATAGGAATGTGATAACAAATGACAGAACCTTCGTAATATTGAACTCCCATATTAGAAGCATTATTATTGTAACATAAACTGTGGCCATTATCCATCACCCCAAGCTCAGCGATAGCTGTTCAAGATGGAACTTTGTTAGATCAGCAGAAACTAACAGATTGAACAAATAGAGAACATACTGGCATCAAAAGCATATCAATACATCATTTACCATATGCGTTGCCAACGTCATATATGTTTCTGAACAGAAGGATAAAGCCCAAGCAGGAAACCATTAGAAACCAGTTTACAACGGGAATGTATATCTTAGCCATAAATTTCCGAGATGTATGAACAATTTTGAGCCGGGGAAAACAACCAAGTGCTATAGACTGCTTTAGGCACTGGAATATAGCAACCGTCATTGTCCTACTGGCAATTAGTGCAGCCAGATTCGCCACTAAGAAAACAGGCCAGAAAACTCCACCTGCAAAGAGAAGCCAGCATAAAATAAGTGGAAGTAGCTAGTCCCCCGGACAGGTTAAAAAAAACAAGCAGAAAACACAAACTGATTTCAGCAGCGACTGTTTACGTATTGAAGAAGCATTATTGGAAAATTCCATGAGAAAATGGCAGATAAGCTAAATGTTCAGCACCATCCAACTTACTTGGAATAGATGAAAAGAAGACCTGCTCAGATGACTTTTGGTTGGCAATGAGAAAGGCAGCTTGTCCTAGATACGCCAAGACAAGGCAAGGAAGAACAAGAAGCACAAACATATACTGCAAAGTAAAATACGAGCTTATTAAGTACATACAAATCACATAAGTGTTTCAAATATTAGCTGCAAAAGTAGGGGGGGAACAAATGAAGTCGAGGCTTCATTGGCTTGCAGATAATACCTGAACATATCTTACAGGAAAGTAACAAAGGTTCGAAAAGATGGCATCAGATCCTGCGATATAGTTTGGATAAGCTTAAAGTGAGTCTCTTATAATGACAGAAACAAATGTTTTTACTCACATATTTAAGACAAAGTTCTGAACCACTATGCTATTACAGAAGAGAATCTTATTTCATTAATAAATGCTCGATAGTAAAGATATCCAACAAAGTGAATAAGACGACAACCAAAAGGAAAAAATGTTGGACATTCAGCTGATTATAGATCAATAAACTATGGTGATTACCTGTTGCACATAAAAGACAACCACCGAGGGACAGCCAAGCCTGAAAAGGATTCCTCCCAAAATAATAAATAATGTAGAGAGGATTAAATGCCTTAAAAGCTGTTGGGCCATATAGACTCAGATTGTATATTCCAATCCCTCCAAGGCAACAAAACCATAAAAGTAAAGAAGGGCCAATTGCAAACCCCACTTTGCTAGTGGCATACCTCTGTACACTAAACAATACTACAAGAAGTGCAACTGAAATCATCACAACAGCATCTGCAAAGAACGTTCAATGAAAATACAAAGTAAAGTAAGCAATAATTCATTAAAAAAATAAACTCCATGCTATGAGATATAAGAGAACAAAAAAAAATCACCTTGTGAGGTATTTGGTAGCCCAACTTTCAAGCCACTGACAGCAGATAACACTACATTCAAGGATAAATAATTAATTTGGCTGGACAAAAACGCTCTCTAGCATTGAGATAAGTTGAAATGACGTGGAAAAGACAAAGATTCATTCGATGTCTATAGTATTCTTCATGGTTAATCCACTAACAGAACTTTTGTGATTTAAGTTGAAATGTGGACACGATGAAAAAGAAGCAAACCTGACATTGCTGGTGTGATAACTCCATTGGATATGAACATGGAAGTCCCAAACAAGACTAAGCCTAGAAGCAATTTCTTCAACAGTAGTGACGATTCAAGTTTCTCTTTTACTATTATGGATCTCTCAAGCTCTGGTGTTGGAAGCTTGAGTCGAAAACTTGACATCCTCTTCTCAGACTGTACTTGGTTTGGAATGAGACTCACTTTTGCATTTCTACAAATCAAAGAATACAAAGCAAATATACCACCTGCAGAGTCATGGAACCAATGGAAGATGTAAGCCTCTGGCACGCTTTTGCATAAAAGCCTGAACCTGATTAACTCAATTCACAACCTCGCATATACCTTCACCGTCATCATTGGCCCAAAGGACAACCAAAACATACTTCACTAATGGCATCAATATAAGAGTATACAGAACTAGTGAGAGTGCTCCAAGAACATCCTCCTCTCCAACAATAGGGTACTTGTTAAACATGACATCAAATGTATACAATGGACCAATTCCAATATCTCCAAACACTACAGCAAGAGTCTGAAGAGCAAGAAACATTGTCCTGCCAAAATCGAACTCCTGCACATGTAAATGAAATAACTAAACCACATGAAAGATAATGAGTGAAACATGATCAACAATGGCAGACATTCTTCATCAAACTGGAACATACTAGGATCTACCTATGTACACCTAACATAATTTCCCAAAGTGTCCAAAAAAATCGCATCTATCTGGTACAGGAGTTTGAAATAATGGTTACTGTTTTAAAAAGAAACAGTAGCTGATGGTGTTCCACAAAACCCACCTGGAATACTATTGAACATTTACACTACCTGCCTGTAAGTTTCGTTTCAATGTTGCCCTATTTACTTTTACAATACATTCATTAATTGCTTTCACATATGTACTCAACTTTGTATGGACCAAACCACGGAGGGAGTATCCAGCAAGATTAGCTGCACTTTTTTAATTTACTACTACCTGTGTGTCGTAGGTTCAGGTTGGAGGAGTAAATTGGCATTCCTGTGAATGTGCCTTACATTGCACTCGATCTTCTTAGCCTAAAGCTCAATTTAGGCAGTTCTCTATCAATGATTAGATTTCCCTTCCCCCACCTGATTAATAATAACTACAAATCCCGAAATCCTTCTTCTCCAAATAAGCAAATCAGCACGTAACCCCGGCCATTGTAAGCGCACGAGCACAGGAAATCCATCTCGATCACGCAACAGAAACAACACCCGTGCCCCCCTCACCTCGGAGTCGTCGAGCTGCTGCGCGACGGAGACCTCGTTCCCCTCGACGTCGAACCAGTCCACGGACGGCACGGTCCGGATCAGCCTCTTCCTCCCCTTCTCCTTCTCATCCTCCTCCTCGTCGTCATCCTCGTCGTCCTCCGACTCGAAGCTCCCGCCCCTGCCCACCGCCCCGACGGCCGCAGGGGTCCCGGCCCCGGCCCCGGCGCGGTCCTCGTCGTCGTCCTCCTCCGTGGACACCCACCGCCATTCCAGCGACGGCGCCTTCCGCATGCCGCCGGCCGCCGATGATTCCGCCGACGACGCCATTACGGGCTAGGGTTGGGTTCCGATCGGATCGTGAGGGCAGGCAGGGCGAGGAAACTAGTATAGAAATTTTCCGTTTCGTGGTTGCGTGTGGGAGTGCGGCGGTGTGGGGTGGTGGAGGTCTGGAGGAGAGGAGAGGAGAGAGAGTGGGGAGCGACAAAACCGGGAGCAGGAGCGAGAGTGCGCGAAACCAATGACGATGGCGGGCCGGACAGGAGCGAGCAGTTTTGTTCACGGAGACGGAGGGGAGGGGGTGCGGTGCCGCTGAGGTGGCAGCTCGTGGGGATCACATGAGTTGCGCAAACACTCCTATTCGGGAAAATACTCGTGTGCCATTAAAAAAAATTATAATGACCATTGTCGCTGAAAAAGTTTAACGATCTTCATGGTTACTGCTCCAATTTTTTTATATCATCCATGCCACTGTCGTCAGTTTGAGCTCTAACGCCGACAAACTGCAGGTGTAAAAAATAGAAAATACCCTTAAGTCTAAATATGTCATTAATTTTTTTAAGCATCTTAACGACTTCAAATGAAAAAACTCAAAACTAGAAAATTGTAGATCTCGTCGAGATCTATAATTTTTATATAAAAATTATCTTTATTTAATTCAAAAAAAGATATGATTTTTCTAAGATATATTAATCATATCAAATTATTTTTTCGGAATTAAATGAAAATAATTTTTATATTAAAATTATAAATCTCGATGGGATCTACAACTTTCTAGTTTTGAGTTTTTCATTTGAAGTCGTTAAGATGCTCAAAAAATATTATGATATATTTAGACTTAAGGGTATTTTTGACTTTTCACACCTATAGTTTGACGGCGTTAGAGCCTAAACTGACGGCAGTGGACATGGAGGGCACAAAAAAGTTAAAGCAGTGACGCTGAAGACCGCTGAACTTTTTCAGAGGACACACAGGGTATTGCGATCTTTTTTAATGGCACACAAGGAATTTCCCCCTCCTATTTTCATCGATCAGTCTCCAACGACTTAAAAAGAACAAAAGGCCTAGTTTTTCTCTAAAAAAATTACACCCTAAATTATCGAATGTTTAAACACACGCATGGAGTATTAAATACAGACTAAAAAATAATTAATTGCATAGATTACGACTACTTTGCTAGATGAATCTTTTAAGCATAATTAGTCCATGATTCAACAATAAAGTGCTACAGTAACACACGTGCTAATGACAGATTAATTAGGCTTAATAAATTCGCCTCGCGGTACCTCATGCGACACCCCATGTAACGTCAATATAACGTCCTAAAATTTTACAACCTGGACTAAACCAGGCCTTAAGACAAGGTGTGACAATTTTTTGGGTCGTCGCTCTGCCTCTCTGTGCGATCCCGCAAGCGTCGGTCCGCCTTCCCCTGCGATCCACGAGTCGACGCTCGTACGCCCGCACCCACGACAAAAACACAAAAGGAAAGAGCTCAAAAGAAACCTCGCTCCCGTGATTCGTCCGCCTGGCAGTTTCGTGACACTCTCATGACAGCAGCGGTAGCTCCCATGATTCATCTTGCGCAGCCATCATCGCCACCGCGTGGGCGCCCTCATCCTCGCTCGCGCCTTTGCTCCACGTGCGGCCGGCCACCATCGTCCGCATCCATCGCGCCCCCATCATCGCCCTCACCTGCAGCTCGTTGCGCCGCCGCCGCCCACGCCCGCGCCCCGCCCCACTGGCGGCCGTTGCAGTGGAGCTCGAGGACATGCAGAGACGCGGAGGCGCGTGGGGGCCAGCTCGTAGCCCTGTCCCAGGCCACGCGGCGGTGGCCCACGCCAGGTCACGCGAAGTTGCTTCCACCGGCCCGCCCCGTGCCGCGTGTCGGTGACCTCAGTGGATCTTTGTGCTCCGCCACCTGCAGGTTCTTCCCTCTCCCTTCCTGAGCCCCTTCTTCTGATTTGTAATCCAATAGTTTGGTTTTTTCCTTTTTTTGTCTGTGTTCCATGGAAGGAGACTGAAAGCGATATTGATGAGATCTTCAGATACTAGGCAGTATATTAATCTACGTTACGAACACGTTCGTCTTGCCTTTGTCAGTTGTGCTGCCTGATGTAGTGAATATGTGGAGTTGTTCCATCACAGTTATTAGTTTTTTTTGCTCCATCATGTAGATACGCAATGTCGCTGATGGCTAAATCCAAGATCCAGTTATACCCTGATCCACTCAATTTGATTTGATTCTCTTTTTTATCTTTGTGATGTTTGTTCATAATTCCCATTAATCTTATTGATCCATAAATTTCTAATTCTCTCTGAAACTATAGGTGGAGCCATGGAGGCATGGTTGTCCGGTGGCATTGCAATGGGGATCATCTACTGGTTGTACTTGATTTGTTCTCCTTTGATTTCCCTAACTTCGATTGATTCATAAATGCTAATTTCTCCTAGATGTGATTTGTCCCGCAGTCACCAAACTCATGAAAATAAAGGATATATGTTCTCCATTTCTCCTAGATTTGAAGCAGTTAATAGTTGCATGAAAATATCAAGTGGCGTCTATAGTTTCTCCATGATCAGATAGTTTTGCGGTGGACTGATGGGTGTGCTTTCTAGATGAGGAGGAGTTCGTGCACATGCTCCGGCGCCGAAGCACAGGGTTCGCGAGGGCGAGCTCAAAGTGCCGTGGTGTGACGCTGCACAAGTGTGGCCGCCGGGAAGCTAGGATGGGGCAACTTCTTGGCAAAAAGTAAGCTGACATTAAAAAAATTGACCTACATACATAGTAGCGTATGTCTTTCCCTTTTTATACTTTGTTAGCTTGAGTTCAAATGTTTTTATGCATGGTTATGAGTAAAAAGTGCTGAGATGAAGTTGGCCTGATTTTACATTGGACATGGGGGTGTTCAATGATTAGTTCGACATATTTTAAGTTCATGTTAGGTCCTTGCAGCTTGCGGCCTATTTAAGGGATACAATAATTTTTGCCATCTTCTTTGGTTGGTCTTGCTTCTCAATTTCTATCCACATAAGAGTCTTATTACTCTCAATTTCTACTATCTAGAATATTGTTTCTTTAGTAATTTTTGTAAGAGAGTTGCTATAAATTTTTGCACTGCATTCTTTGAACAGAACTAGATATGGATTTGTGTTCAAGTCATATGTCTATTGTTACACTACATGGAGGTGAATTATCCGGTTGCATAAGTGGAGAACGTCTGGCTGGAACTCGAGTGGCTCGTGGTGGAGGCGTGGCCCAGGGATGCGCTCTTCTTTCCACTACAGCGGCCACAGCCTGCAGCTCCTCGCTGAGACCGAGCAGGACGTAGGACGACACCGGGTACGACGAGTGCATCGTGCCATGCGACCTCAACCTGATCAAAGGTGGGTGCTCCCTTTCTCTGTATTTCGTTGTGAGCGCTCAGGTCTGAACTCACTAACTCACACCCTATTCGTTTGATCGTTTCTATGGCTTATAAGCCGGCTGATGCTATTTTGTTGTGAGAGAAAATATTATATCATGGCTGATAAGCATGACTGATACGATCAAGCGAATAGGGTGTTAGTATCAAACAGTAGTTGCATAATTACTTGACTGAACAGTCATCTATTCTTGATTGAATGTAGCAATAATAATTGTTTGCAATATTGAAAAAGAGAGTCAAATCATGTGGCGGCTATAAGAACTACAAAGCATCTAATAGTCAGCATCATTGAATGCATGCACCATGTGACACCTTTTTGTTTTTACCCTTTTCACTATCGAATGCATGTACATTTTCTATATGCATATAAATATGTGCTGCCTAATTCAGTCATTCTGAGTTGTTATTTTCTTTTCCAGAATGCCAAGAATGCCAATGGGAAAGTCAAGTACTTGGTGTACAATACGGAGAATGCAACATTGCAACCCTAAATCTGCCACATGGTCTTTTTTTGCGCTCAAAATCTGCCACATGGTCAGGATCTGATGTTTTGTCTCATTGATTTTGTTGGTTTCAAATTAGGTAATATGTGAATTCAGGTGACAAAGATGATGACAAATGTACTACAAGGCCATTATCCTGAAATATTGGATGTGGCAATTATTTACAATGCTCTAAATTTCGTAGGATGATAGGTTTCATATCAGATACATCATGGTTGACCAATTTCATTTACCTCCCTGCATATATATGTAGACTCAAGTAAAAGATTGTTGTTACACTTTTGAATTTTCATCTCGATACTGGAGTAAGGCATATTTGTTTATGTACTTATTCAGGTGTGTTTGGATGAGCTTGCTGCTGAGCTGCAGGGCACCCGCCAGCCACAAATGAAACATTAGAGAGCAATTCAAGCAGAACCACAGCAGTCGCTGCAGGCTGCAGTAGCCAGCCGGATGTTGCCTTGTAATTTTGTTGTACATAAGTATCAGTTTCATATGTAACAAGCAAATAAAATGTCCGATGTTACTTTTAATTAACCATGAATTCAAGTAAATTAAACATTGCAGATGATATAGATGGGTAACTAACTTTGAGTCACCATCGCTTGCAATAATAATACATATGATTTAACTATTTCTATATATTGCTGAATGGTTAATCTTGCCAAATATACTCAATTGGATATCTTATTCTATAGTATATGTCTGCGTGAAATAGACCTAAAGCCACACATTTATACGGTGAGTATAACATACTTTGTTTTAAAGTTTTGTGAGATTTTTTAAGACATGTAGTATTACTCATGTGACAGACACTAATATTTACATATATACTCGAAATGTGTATAGGATGGTGTGGAGATATGGCGGAACTTATTCATGGATTTATTGACACGAAAAAATAGATATTGAAGATTACTTCCTACCGTTAAAAACATTATCTTAGCCATATCACGAAAGGTATATACAGTAGAGTTTGTGAGCCTGCGACACCGCGCTCTCCGTAACTGTGTTAATTTTATAAACTTTACTTTTTCAATTAAATAGTCACTTTAACATCAATATTTAATTTTACAGTATTGTTATCTTATCATACGATCCGTATGTTTTTAGTATAAAAGTTTAGTTATCCTGTAGCAATGCACGGGCACGAACCTAGTCAAATATAAACAAAATATAACTACTCTGAGGACCTGTTTGGAACGCAGGAATTTCACTAAGAACACTACACCATGCACACATTTGCCTACACTTATGTGTTGGAAAAAGGCAGGTTTGGACGATATATTATGTGTTGGCAATTGTATATCATTTTAATGTCTAATCATCTGTCGGCAATAAGACTGTAAGACTACAAATTATCTGTCGGCGTTTCTCTGTTGGCAGAAAAAGTGTCGGCAAAAATTAGAACACTTAGAAAGTGTCGGCATAGCCTATATAGGGCAACTGTGCAAGTGTTGGCCAAGAAGTACTCGCGTGTGGGAATAAGAAAGATGCACGGGCGGGAATCTACTATCATTAAGCCAGCTTGGTTTGGCCGCCTCTCACGCTGGTGAAAGCTCTAGTTTTATTTTGGTTAATTGATGAAAACTCTAAGTGCTAATCTAGTTTATCAAAGTGATTATAAGATAGGTAGCACTACTCCAACTGATGAAGCAATAGCGAAGATCATGACGATGGTGATGATCAAATGCTTGAACTTAAAAAGAAGAAAGAAAAAAACAAAAGGCTCAAGGCAAAGGTATAAATAGTAGGAGCCATTTTATTTCGGTGATCAAGACACTTAGCGAGTGTGATCACATTTAGGTTAGATAGTCGTACTATTAAGAGGGATAAAACTCGTATTGAAATGCTGTTATCAAAGTGCCACTAGATGCTCTAACTCATTGCATATGCATTTATGATCTAGTGGAGTGCTAACACCCTTGAAAATGCTTGTGAAAATATGTTAACACATGTGCACAAGGTGATACGCTTGGTGGTTGGCACATTTGAGCAAGGGTTGGAAACTTCACCAGCGGAGTGTCCGCCCGTAGAGTGCGAACAGTCTGACAGGTGCCACCGGCGTCCTATACAGAAAAGATAGGGGTTCACAAAGTGACCAGATGCTGGTGGTGCAGTGACCAGACGCTAGGGTTTAGAGTCCGGTCAGTGACAACAGTAAGCATACGGTCTCGGTCTTGTGACCAGACGTGGGCTTGTAAACTGACCGGACGCTCATGGTCTGAGTCCGGTTAGTGCTGACATACGCTGACGTGAGGCGCACAGAGGGAATGTTGAGGGACCAGATGCCGGGTGAGTCCGGTCGAGCATGATCGGACGTGTCCGATCATGAAATTTCATGTTTGGAACCTTCCTGGAAATGACCGGACGCTTGGGTCCTACATTCAGGTCACTTTCTAACTGATGCGTCCGGTCATCACTTGACCATTGAGATCGGGCGATCGGCGTTTGAAGCCGATGACATGTGGTAAGCATTGGGCTACCGGACACTGGGGTCCTGCGTCCGGTCGAACTGACCAGAGCGTCTGGTCACCCGAGTTGTACCTAGTGAAGGGGTACAACGGCTCTATTTCGTGGAGGCTTCTATTTAAGCCCTATGGCCGGCTCAAGCTTACTTCTCTTAGACATTTGCATTGAACATAGCAACCTTATAAGCTTAGGCAAAGCCCTCCCACTCATCTCGATCATTGTTTCATCATCATTATGAGATTGGGAGAGAATCTAAGTGCATTGCTTGAGTGATTGCATCTAGAAACACTTGGTGTTCGTGTTTTGTTGTAGGATTCACTTGTTGCTTTTGGTGGTTGCCACCACCTAGATGGTTTGGTGCAGCGGAGGAGGATTGGCATGAGTCGGTGATTGTTCGTAGCCATCTCCGGTGATTGTGAGGGGATTTGTATCCTTCCCCGGCGGAGCACCGAAAGGTAACTCTAGTGGATTGCTCGTTTCATTGAGTTACCTCACTTGTGGGTAGGTTCTTGCGGTGTCCAAATTATGTAGACGAGGTTTGTGCAACACCTCTTAGCCGCTGAACCACCAAGTGTTGGTCGACACAACAGGGACGTAGCGTGTTGGTAAGCACATAAACCTCGAGAGAAAATTGGTTCTCTTGCCATTTAGTATTCTCCCGGTGATTGATTTAATATTCTACTTGTGATTGGTTCACTCCTCTATACGGCGGTATAATCACCCTACTCACTCATTTATATTCTTGCAAACTAGTTGTAACAAGCTCTTTAGTGTAATTAGAATTGAGAGCTTGCTTTGTTATTTTAAATTCATCTAGTGGAGCTCTTTAGAGTAGCAAGATTGAGAGCTCTTAGTGAGTAGTAACATTACAAGTTATGTGCCTAGTAATCATTGTAACTAGAATTGTTAGATAGGTGGCTTGCAACCCTTGTAGAGCTAGAGCAAGTTTGTATTTCGCTATTTGTCACACTAATCAAATTGCTCTAGTTGATTTATAGATTTTTAAATAGGTTATTCACCCCCTCTAGCCATATTAGGACCTTTCAGCTGGTCACGTCGTTCGAAATCTTCTCAGCCATCAGATTCCGGGATCAACGCCCTAGGAACACCCCACCAGCAACTACTATGCGCTGGGTAAAAATATCTCCTCCCCTCCTCTCTCCCTCTTTTCGTCTCTTCCCTTCCTGTAGCACTCTCTCTCCCTCCCCAGCTCTCTCGACGCGACCACGGAGGCGCCACCGCACCTCGACAGCGCCGGCCCTCGACGCGGCAGTGGCTGCCCTCCTCCTCCTCCTCCTCCTCCTCCTACTCCTCCTTCTCCACGCCCTCCTTATGCCTCAGTGGCCACACAGGCCGACGGCGCCCCCCATTGGGTGTTGTGTCGGTGCGGAGGGTGGCCGCCCCAGCCACGGTCGACAGTGCCCCCTCCTCGGCGATGCGCCTAGGGCCCACCGGTGGCTACCGGCGTGGGTGCCACCCGACGCTGCCTCCTTCCACCGATCCGCCTATGCTACTGTGGTCGACAAAACCCTAGCTGCCTCATCTCAATGACGCCGGATGCATCACGAGTCACGACCGACGTAGGCTGGCCGACCAAGCCTGTGCGTGGCCTCGTCATCGCCGGCGGCGGTGGCGCCTTACCTCGCTCGCTAAATCTAGCGGTACGTCACCGTCTTCCTCTCCTCCTCGGTTCTCCTAACTCCTCCCCCTAGATCCTCTCTCCCTCCACCTTTTCCCCTTTGTGCAGGTGATTGGGCGGCGTTGGCTAGCACAACTACTCTCTCAGAGAAGAAGTGGGGATGAGAGGGCGCAGCAAAAGGAAAAAGATAAATGGTGAGACTATTTTCCACCCTTTCACTTCCATTATATTGTGTAATTCAATTGTGCCCCTAATGTTGAACCATGCTGAACATATGTAAATCGGGTGTGCCAGGTTCTAATATTCTTAGCTTCGGTATTACATTGCCAGAACAAGGTTGTGATATACGTCCTCAGTTTTGTGCTAAAGCTACAGACAAATTGTGGTGTGGTGTGCTTACCAGTTCTATAGGAACATTTGAGTAGTAGTCAGAAGTCCCATCAGATGTTGTACCAAAACCCAATTTTAAAGTTGACCTCAGCTTACATGCTGCGCCAAGTGACCCTTAAACATTCCTCCTACGACGCTGTAGCTTGCTAATAATTGATTTATTTGCTCTACATTCTTAGCTAAGTACTGCTCCAGTTTTATGTCCGTGGGAATGAACCGTGAACCAATTTTTATATATTGTTGCCATCTACAGTCTTGGGTTCCATCAAGAACACCATGCAATTCTAAGTTATTTTTAAATGCTCTATTGTTATACGTTTTTCCCTAAAAAGTGTTATGCATGAAATGCTTGTTCCGTTAAAATCTTGCTTAGGCGCTACTAACCGTTGCTTGCTTCTTACCAGATGTGGTGCAGGAGAATGACCCGCTTTACGTCGGTGATCACTTAGCGGTCAGAAAATATGGTTGATCTTCAATCTTAGCCTGTCAAAGACCTATGGTTTAGGTGAGAGTATAAACGATTTGATATGTGCCTCTTCCTTTATTCATGGTAATTCTTCGGTTTATTGCCTGCTGATCATGTGCTTTCCTAACTTCAGTTAGGTTTTGATTTGCCCTAACCTGAGCCTTCACATTGCAGCTCCAGTTCAAACAACTATGCTCCTACTGCTACGAATGTGCACTCTATTTTGCTGCAATGTTGAATCTAGATTGCCTAAAATGTTATGTTGGTAATTTCAATTCCTCTGCAATTTTTTAGTGACCTCTTCGCATGTCCATCTGGATCCAAATTAACTTGGCTGCAAATGGAGTATGGAGAGAGTTAGCTTTCCCTTTAATATAATGTTTATTTACCCTTGTGTTATGCATCATGTTTTCCACAGCAAAACTGAGTTGCTTATCGTTTAGCGTTTCATCCTCATAGTCAAATTTCATCCTCATAGTCAAATTTGAATATATTTGTGTTTGCTGCAGGCACTCCCATTTGTTCTCAGGATGCTAGGTATTTCAGTTCTTTAGTCCAAGTCCCTAAGCAGCTTCATCATGTGTCCTGATTATTTATCATACAGTTTTAGATACAAGTATCATACAGTTCTAATTATGTGCACTAGAATACATATTTTCCTGATTATTTGTCATATTGTATCATTCAGCTGCTCACTTGTTAGTGGTGTTTAAACAAGTGTTGTCAATATTTTGGCATACTGAGCTTAAGGAGATAGCAAGCTTAACTATACAAACTGCTTTTATTGACCTTTGTTATGTTATTAGCTACTTGCACTGTGATCATTTCTGATTGCTAGGTAATGGAACTTAGAGAATTGGTCTGTTTATTTCCTATTAGTGTTATTGGAACTGAATGCTCACACCATGTTTTTTCAGGTTTCAGTAGGCTTTCTAAATCCATCAGGAAGTATATTGTATATCAACAAGGCCATGTAGCTATGTCTTCAAAAATCTGCAGGTGATGACAGATGCTTGTAATTCAATATTTAGTGTAACCTGGATTAGCTTCTGTGTTGAAGCATCTCTTAGCCTTTTAATTTCTTTGGTTAAATGATAACTGGTGCTTGTAATTATACATGTAATCACCTGTATGAATTTATGAACCATGCATTTATCTTTACAACTCAAATGCATGCTACAAAATGTGTCGCAGGTTAGCAGTTTGCCTTTTTCATCAGCCCTTGTTATCTTCTTCTCTTGCAGGTAGAGAGTTTGGAGGACCTGCTAATTGATATGTAGTAAGACTAGATAGGTTCACTACAATAGTTTTTTATTTGTCCACATTTTGATCACTTTTCTGAACATGCAGGCTCAAAAATATGAGCTAATCATTCATGCAAGGAGCAGAGGCGGGAGCTGAACAAGGAGGCAATTGATATGCTCTAAAAGCTAAAGCTAAAGATACTATTGATATCATTTGATATAGCAAGTGTCAATGTTCTATAATAATGCTTTTATTTTAATGAACATACTGTTGGGCTGATTTTAAGTTTAGAGCTGCTAATGATAAATGAGAATACCTACAGGTGAAATTTGAATAGTATCTACAGGCTGATTTTACATTTGAGAAAGTTTGAACAAAATATAGTTCAAATTTCACAAGTGTGTGACATAGTTTCAGAAAGTCTATATGAGATTCAAGAATTTGTGACTAGTGTTTGATAAAAATTTCTCAAATGGAAAAATGAGCTATATAACAATTGTAAATCTTGCTGAGATGATCAAACTTGGTATTCAGAGTTTTTTCATCTGAGGTCATTTAGTGTCTCATTTGAGCAAGTTTGACCAAGTCAAATTTGGTCAAATGAAAAAAACAACACTTTGACTCTAGTATTATGAACTCTAAATGACTTTAAATTGAAAAGTTTTGAATACCAAGTTTGTTCAACTCATCAAGATCTACAATTGTTGTTTTGGTCAACTTTCCATTTGAGATAGTTTGGATGGTTCAAATTTGTGATTTTTAAATTTTGACGCCTATAAACTAGTTTTCCATTTGAGAAAGTTTGGACGGTTTAAATTTTGAAGCACTAAATGATTTCAAACGAAAAAGTTGTAAACAACAAAGTTTCATAACTTTTTGAGATCTACAATTTTTATTTTGATCATTTCTCCATCCAAGGTCGTTTGAATAATATCCGGATAATATCCGTTTTTAAATATCCGGATATATCCGATACTTAACCGGATTATCCGATATCCGCCGGATATCGATGATATTACATCCGTAT
This sequence comes from Miscanthus floridulus, assembly GCF_019320115.1. NCBI lineage: Eukaryota > Viridiplantae > Streptophyta > Magnoliopsida > Poales > Poaceae > Miscanthus > Miscanthus floridulus. The sequence goes on from NC_089591.1 coordinate 71,458,326, forward strand.
TTGATATCCGCCTAAGATATCCGTTTTAGTATCCATATCCGAAAAAAATTACGGATATCCGAGTAACTATCCAGATAAGTATTCATATTTGTTCGGTCGAACGGACGGTCGAATAAATATCCGTACCGTTTTCATCCATAAGCGCGACTGTTTCTAAACTGTCGGCAAAACTTTTCGCGGGAGGTTATCTGTCAGTAAAGGTGCCCTTTGCCTACAATAGAAAGTGTCGGCAAAAGTATGTTGTGTTATAGTGGAATCACGCAGGAATTTCATAGGAATCAGTTCAATTTCACTGGAAAAACAAAGGAACAGAGAAATTTTTCCGCGGTCCAAAAAGGCCCTAACCATTTATTGAAACCCAGTAGTTTGGATTCCTTCGTCTATCATTGTTTCCTTGGTGAAAAAATGGGGATAATAAAATTATACTGATTTCCAAGAATAAATTAATTTCTCTACCATGAACATCTTATTCTACTGTTTGAATATCTTTTGCCTTGAGCTGGGATATTATATTTTGATATATAAATTTTTCCATAAAATACAACCCTCGTCCTACATAATGGATGTTCTACGATGCAACTGATTGCTCTTTAACTCTTCTACATTGTCTCTGATAGCAATGACAACAACAAAGTTTTGGCGTCATTTTTGATTGGAGGACACTTTCTAGGAAGCATTGCACTGCATCACTTTGGGCTCATCAAAAGGAGAAATGAAAACATGGAGCGATAGTTGTTGTAATGACGATTGAGTCAATACCTGCGCATTGTGGAACAAAATCACATCTGCCACCCGAATACAAGAATTTGTCTTCGTAGAGGTTCACATCGAATATTGATGACATTAGCAAGATAGACCTGTTTATCTCCCTGATCAACTCTCCGGCTATTGAAAAGTTCAACTGTTTTGATTCCACCGCCTGTTGGACTTGAAAGGCATCAGTTTCCAGGTGAAGTTTAGATATGCCTAAATCAATCGCTGCTTGTAGACCTTGTAGGCATGCAATAACCTCGGCTTGGAAGGGATCCAAGATGTGAGATAATCGACCCCTCCCAGCTGAAATCAAATCACCTTCATCATCACGTATAATATAACCCCAGCCCCCAGCCCCGGACTCCCTTTGGAAGGCTGCATCACAGTTGACTTTCAGGAATGTTGGTGCAGGTCGCTGCCATTTCTGGACTGTCTACTTGCAGCGCTCGTCTCCTTTCTTGATGACTGAGCTAACTCCCCCAAATAGCATTCAATCAGCCTGACAATCACGTGGTCTGGTCTGTGCCTCCCCTCCTCTCTGATATTATTACGCTCCGACCACCACATCCACATACCAATTATCATCTTCAATTGAGGAAGCTTTGGCAGTCCCATAATATAGCGCATAGCTTCTCGTGCTGAATCAATCCCGGCAAGATGTTCTCGATGCTTTGACATACCCAGCGCCGCCCATATACTTCTCACCCTGTTGCATTTGAAGAACAGATGGCCACCATCCTCCCCCTTCTCATTGCAAATGACACAGCGATTATCAATGTCCATTCCCCTATATTCGAGATTAGACCTGAGCGGGTGGCTGTTGTGAGCTGCTCTCCATAAAAAATGTTTCACTTTATTTGGGCAGTCCATTTTCCAGATCCGTTTCCATAAATCTTCCCCACTATCTGCCGAGCCTGAGCTGCTGTTTTGCTTAAGGAGAAATTTCCTCCGACAGACCTTGTACGCATTCTTTACTGAAAACATCCCTTTTTATCATAGTGCCACGCCAACACATTCTCCCTTGCTGTATTGACCGGTAAGGCCAGGATCACTCTTGCATCATCATTCCAAAATGTGTCACGAACAAGCTGGGTGTCCCAGTCACCAGTGACCGGATTGACGAGATCAGAAACATATCGCATCAGATTGTTGCCCTTTGGTGTGATCGGCTTCCTGGTGTGCTCCTTCGGTAGCCAGGGCTCATTCCACATGTCAATCCCAGTACCGTCTCCAACTCTCCGAACCATTCCCTCCTTCAAAATCTCAATGCCTTTCAAAATGCTTCTCCATGTATATGATATTCCATCTTTAGGAACTCAAGCTAGGCATGATGAGTTCGGGAAATATTTAGCCATCAAAATGCGCGAACAGAGACTGTCCGGCTGTTGCACCAGGCGCCAACCTTGCTTAGCTAGCATTGCCAAATTGAAAGCATATATATCTCTAAACCCCAAACCTCCTTCACTCTTCGGTTTTATCATCTTTTCCCAGCTGAGCCAATGAACCTTATGTTTACCCTCCTGCTGATTCCACCAGTCCCTACATATCATGCTGCTAATTTGATCACACAAGCCTTTTGTGATTTCAAAGCAGCCCATAGCAAATGTGGGAATTGCTTGCGCCACAGCTTTGATGAGGACCTCCTTCCCTGCCCATGATAACATCTTCTCTTTCCAACCCTGAATGCGTTGCCACACTCGGTCCTTCAAATAGGCAAATTTGTCTCCCTTTGACCGATCCACATGAGCAGGCAAGCCGAGATATTTCTCATTCAAGGTTTCCTTCACAATTTGTAATTCCTGCTTTACTTCTTCTCTCTCCGTTGTGCTTGCACTAGCACTGAACAAGACAGCTGATTTTCCTTTATTAATTACCTGCCCCGAGCATTGCTCATATAAATCCAAGATTTCCTGTAAGTGTATAGCGTCCTCCTCCTTTGCACGAATGAGAATTAAAGAATCATCGGCAAAGAGTAAGTGAGAGACACTAGGAGCACCCTGGCAGATCTTAACACCAGCTATACGGCCTTCTTCCTCAGCATGATTGAGAAGAGCAGAAAAACCTTCCGCACAAATCAGGAACAAATATGGCGAGAGGAGGTCCCCTTGCCGCCCCCTCTCTGGCCTAAATCTCTCTGGAAGGTCACCATTAACCTTAATCCTATGGGAAACTGTGGAAACACATGTCATAATCAAATCAATCCACCTCCTATTAAAACCCAATTTGGTCATCATATCCTTCCAAAAACATCCACTCGTCGCGGTCATAAGCTTTACTCATGTCGAGCTTGATGGCTGCGTAGCTAGTCCCACCTTTCTCTTATTCATCAAATGGTGGGTCATCTCGTAAGCAATGAGAATATTATCTGAAATAAGACGACCTAGGACAAAAGCACTCTGACATGGAGATATAATTTGTGGAAGGATGATTTTCAGTCTGTTTGCGAGAATCTTAGACACAATCTTATAGAGAACATTGCACAAGCTAATAGGTCTCAAATCAGTGACGCTCTCTGGGCTTTTTACCTTAGGAATCAAGGCAATTGTAGTTTGGTTCCACTCCTCCGGCACCGGTCTATTCCCATTCAAAATCTGCAGCACTTCATCAGTAACTTTGTTCCCAACAATATCCCAGAATCTTTTATAGAAAATGGAGGGCATCCCATCAGGCCCGGGCGCCTTCAGATCACCAATGGAATTCAGGGCTGCAGTGACTTCTTCCTCGCTAAAAGGAGCCAGCAAGGATTCGTTCATCTCACTTGTAACTCGGGGAGCAACAACATTTAGGAGCTGTCGTGCATCATTTAGACCTTGAGACCGGAAAAGGTTTTTAAAGTGATTAACAATGAAATCCTGCTTCTCTACTTCTTCTTACACCCAACTCCCATCCTCCCTCTTCAAACTTCCTATTCTATTATGCCTTCTTCTCTCCTTGCAACACTGATGAAAGAAGGCGGTATTCCTATCTCCCTTCGTCAACCAATTCACATGAGCTCTTTGCTTCCAATAGATATCAATTTGCTCTTCTATTCTATCAACTTTAAACCGTAGGACCGCCTCCTTCGTCACTACCTCCTGTGATATGAACATCCGCCTAAAACCCTCCAGCTCCTGCTTGGCCTTCTTCAATCTCTTCTCCAAATCACCAAGGACATTGGAGCTCCAGTCCTGTGATGGTGATGGGATGGGTCATCGTCGACTTTAGCCTCCTCGCTCAGACCGGTCACAATCCTGTACTTATCCGAAGTGTTTTGGTCCATTACCGACTTTAGAAGCCGCGTGAACGAGAATATATACGTACCGATCGAGCTTCTTCATAGGCACGTGGCTGCCCAAACCATACTAACTTCTGAAATAATCTCCGTACGGAAACTACAATCTTCAAAGGCACGCGTGGGCGTGGCAGGACGAGGTCGAGGCGTCTGGCCAAGACGAGGGAGCGCGTAAATAAGGTTCTCTTCACTGACATGACTTTCTGTTGCAAACCTAAGTATATTGTTCTGAAGAACTACGAATCACTATAGGAACCTGGAAGTGCAACATATATACAAAATATATGATTATATAATTGAATAGCAGGCCCGTGCAGCATATAATGGCTCCGTTCGGCTTACCTTATAATCCGCACTATTCAGCTTATTTTTTCAGTTAGCACAGTATTTTTCTCTCACAACAATTCAGCTAGAACAGTGTTTTTTAGCCAATTCAGTCAAGTTTCAGCAAGTCGAACGGACCAATTTCAAGGGACGCATCGGAAACAGTGTAGGATTTAATATAATATATGGGCTAAACCCTCAAGCTTATATGCTGAAATTCTAATAAATCTTTAGTCTATTGCTGTATGTGCTTTGATGTTTAAGCCCACGAATGAAAAAAAAAAGACATAGTACCAATTAGGACTGTATTGCTAGTTGACGTGGCGGTAGAGGATTGTTCTCCATATATATACCAACCACCTATGACATGCATACTAGAACTACTACATGCCATGTGGGAAGTTCCTAGGCTTAAAAATCCGAAAGATTAGTTAATTGTATTTTTGTCCTTATCTCTACTCTATGTTGCGCTGTTGTTATCTATCCAACTATGTTTGCTATTATAATGTCATCTATCTATCTCTAGGTTTATTAACTGCTTATAGTCGTGTATATGCTGAATATGCTACTTTATATGAGGACTAGCAAATATGTCCGTGCGTTGCAACGGGTTAAAAAAACTATTAAATATTCATGCAAAATGATAACATGAATGGTACATATCTACTTATGTTTTATGCTTTTATAATTTATTTTGTGATGACCGTCACATCCATAACATAAGTTAATGCTAACAATAAATAACAATGTCCTATTAAAACTGTATCGAATTAAAATACACCTTGGTATATTTTTTCTTCCATTGCAAAGTGCATGATTATTTAGATATAAATATATCAGAACTTTAATTCTCCATACTACCCATGTGTTTCTAAGACGCAATATAGACCTTTGTAGCTTTTTTGACGCATCATATCAACCTCCTTAAATTTTTTGTTGATGTGTAAAGGATTGGTCTGTCCGCCAATGATTATGATGGGAGACCTCTCTTGATTTTTCACATGTCAGCCCTCGTCAGGAATTACATAAATATATTTGTTTAGATTTCATTAGGCAATAATCTACACAAGATTCCGGTTCACAAAATAATTAGTTGTAACATTGACTAATCCATATTTTAATAAAAGTAAGTTTTGTTTCTAATCAGAACTACATCAATTGTGTACATATTGCTCCTCAAAATTTAATGCGCAAACAAACTTAATAATTGTTGAAAAGTAGGGGTTATACACCGAACCGGACATCGAAAAGTTAGTGAAGGCTTCAGGAACACCGGCGACAAGGACATCCTCCTCGTACTCCTCGACCACCTCCACGTATTTCGAGTCTACCTCTCACACGTTCTCACAAGGACACTTAGAGCAACTCCAGCAATAGCCCCCAAAACAGGACCCCTACTTTTTATTTGGGTGCTCCCCCAACTTTTGTTGGCCCTGTTTTCTAGGTTGAACTCCAGCAGGAGCCCCCAAATCAAAGCCCCTATCTTAATTTCTCTATTTCCTCACACACATGAGCATATATGTATTTGAGAACATTGAAAGGATCTAACAATGCCTAGAGGGGGGGTGAATAGGCGTATCTAAAAATTTACTGCAAATGCTAAGTTCAAATCTGTCAGCCACTGTCGGAAGTCCCGACGTTTGGGTCGGAACTCCCGACGTTGTCAGAAGTTCCGGCGCAAACGTCAGCAGTTCCGACGCCTACGTGAACTACAAAAGCAGTGCCAAATTTAACTTTGCGGATAAATAAACTTACAACCTCACTTCCTAGTGGTTTGGTGAAGATGTTGGGTCACTCCCTTGACGCCGTAAAGCCTCCAAACCGTAGATCGAGTCCAAACCCTAAAATAGAGATTTTGGAGACAAGGAGACAAACACATACAAGTAATCTCAAGCAATCACAACGACAACAAGCACGCGGGACACACGGATTTATCCCGAGGTTCGGCAACCCCACAAAGGAGCTCCTACGTCCTCGTTGTTGAGGTGACCACTAAGGTCGGAGTCTTTTCCACCTCCTTGCCTCTCTCAAAGCGACCACAAAGGTCACTTGAGCTTTCCACTAAGAAATCGAAGGGTGATACAAACTTCCCAAGGCTCTTCCACAAGATGGAAGCTCTAGGGCAACACCTAGCCGGCTAGGGGCAAAGCCCCAAGAGTAATAGACGCAAAAACAACCGGCTTGACGAAGAAATCAAGTGCTCAAGCTTTCCAAAGTGATGCTCTCACTTAATCCACTCTCCTTTTACTCAAAAACTAAGGGAATCGAAGATTGGAGCAAAGGGGGAATGAGAGGGGTGCTTTGGTTGCTTGGGAGCTGTTCAGCACGAAGTGAGTCAACTGTGAAATGAGTCCGTAACGGTTAGAAGTGAAGAGAGGAGTATTTATACTCCAAGTGAAAATCCAACCGTTCAGATCTACGTCGGGAGTCCCGACGCAGATCCCGGGACTTCCGACGTTAGCATAAAATACTGTACCCAAAGGGTCAGAAGTCCACGGGTGAAAGTCAGTGTCGGAACTCCCGGCAAACGTCGGGACTTCCGACGGTCGGAACTCCCGACGATCGTCGGGATTTCCGACGTGCACAGTTAATCAAACAGCCAGCACTGCTGAGGCCGGGACTCCCGGCTTGGGTCAGGTCAGTGTCGGAACTCCCGGCGAACGTCGGGACTTCCGACGGTCGGAACTCCCGGCGAACGTCGGGACTTCCGACGTGCACAGACAGCGAGCAGTCAGAAGCACAGGTGCCGGGACCCCTGGCTTAGGTCGAGACTTCCGACACCGAAAGTCACAGAAAATTATTCTATGTGCTCGTGAAGTGCTAGAGTGACACAATTTTGATTTTATTTAAATGCTTGAGCACTCTATCTTCCTCAGACCAACCAAGCTTGCATCCCTCTTTATAGTGCGGCGGATCCTAAACTCAAAAACAAAATTAAAACCTTTGGAGATCGTTTTGAATTCGTCCGCCTTTACAGCTTCAAGAATTGAGGGATACCATTTCATCTTTATCAACTCTTTGAATCTTTCATGGGACTAATAGCTGCAACATATCTCATTAAGATCACATTAGTCCCTAATTTGGATGTCATTAATACACCAAAACCCACATAGGGGGCAAATGCACTTTCAATCTCCCCCTTTTTGGTAATTGATGACAACCAACTTAGGCTTTTATAAGAATGAAAGATTTTAAAACTTTTGAACCCCAAAATTTATGGAGAGCTCCCCCTTGATGTATGCATGAATTTCAATTTCAATTTAAAATCATGTATACATGATTGCATACACCGAGACAAAAGCTCCCCCTAAATTTTGTAATCCGTGGGGTGCAACAAGTGTGTGTGAACAAGTATATAGACGTGAAAAGAGATGCAATATGACATGTTATTTCACACAACAAGTAAATATGATGGCCAAGATTTCAAAGTAGAAACTTGAAGCAATACATGGCCATACAAAAAACATTCATCATGATAAGTAGAGATAAGCACAAGCAAATAAGATAAATTAAAACATTACTTATCCTACAATCATCCATCACACACATATAAATAGATAGTTGTCCATCACACGGTTGCCACCACACGACATAGTTCATACACGCTAAAGGTTTTAAAGTTCCAAAACATAAAGACCAACTAACTTATTACAATAAATCAAAGCCTAACACTCCCCCTTTGTCAACAAGTGCCAAAAGGGGTAGGCCTCATGAGAAACCAACTACTCATCATCAGAGTCATCATCATCGCCTTGGTCACTTTCCTCACCATCGTCGTCTTCTTCATCGTCTTCTTCCTCTTGATATTCCTCATCGTCTTCAGTTGCTTTCCCTTTGCCATGTGGGCGAGAAGAAGCATCATCGTCGTACGCCGCACAAGCCTCATCATATAAAGCCAACGGATCACGAGGAGGCACAAATGGCGGCGGAGGAGAAGATACAATTCCTGCTTGCTGTTCCAATCGATATAGCCTCTCTTGCATGTCGTGCTCACGCTGAGCACTAGCACAACACTGTCCAAACATGTAGGTCATGAGAAACTTGAACTTGCTGGGCTTCTTTCCGGAGGAGGACGAAGAGAGGGGCTCGTCACTGGATGACCTAGCAGCAGCAGCAGCAGCACCACGGCGAGAGCGAGAACCCGAAGGACCTTTCCCTGGGGCATGGGCTGCCCCAGCTTTTTCTTTGAGTTCATGAGCGGCAACGATAGAGGTTTTGTTGGATATCTTGAGGACCTTATGCTCAGAGTCATAGGGAAAACAGATGCCAGACACATGCTCTATGATATGCATGATGTACGGTGCATAGGGCAGGTGCTTCACCGGATCCTCAGAAGCATCATGAATCTTATACCAGATATAGCGGCTGATGGAGAACTTCTCAAACTCATCTCCAAAACGCTGAAGCACCTTCTGGGAATCATCACAAAGAAAGGTGGAGTCACCTACCTTCGGATACAATATCTGTCTCAGGATGTTGTTCAGAACATAATAATATGGCTTCAGAAAAGTGGTCTGTCCATCAGCCCTGTGACCCTCAAGATACATGTGTCGATATTCCTCCAAAGTAAGATCCTCATACTCAGTTAGCTGATTTGCAGTCCGGTCGCTGTGACCCAAACCTAGAAGGCGAGAGAAATTGACAAAGTCCACCTTATAGTGCTTGCCTTCAGTGGTCCAGTGAATAATGTCCACAGCACCGGTCTGATCTCTCTCATGATGATAAGAAGCATAAAACTGACAAATCAGCTCATTGTTCCAATTCTTCCTAAACTGTAGCAGGTAGTACAGCCCCATTGATTTTATATCTTGAACCATCTGCTCCAGCTCAGGTTCCTTGTACTTGCCAAGAGAATATGCATCAATGCACTTCATCTGAAGGACCGGTGGCTCCTTCTTCTTCAAAAACTTCCGATAAAGAATGGAATCATAGAAATCATAATGGAAGGGGTGCCAGAAACGATACTCAAGGCGGAGATCTTTCTCATCCTCTGCATACAAGTTCCTTGCCCTGTGGTACCGGATGTCCTTGACTCGGTGACGATAATCCACAGGAAGGGGAGGCGTCCATCCACCAGCCGGATTCGGAGCCATGGAGGGCTCCCGCATGACCGGCGACACATCGGTGAATGGAATAAGCTGAAATGTCCCCGGCGGACCACGAGTCGGGGTGCGAAGCGGTGGAACAGCAATGGTGCGTCCGGCACGGTCCAATGCTTCTTCTTCTTCATCAACCATCGGCTCAGCCCCAACAGGAGCAGGAGCAGGAGGAGGGGCAGCAGCAGAAGACCCCTGGTCACCACGGCCACGGCCACGGGAACCACCAGCACCACCACGCGAGTAAGACGCCTTGGTGCGGCCAGGCGGCTTGGGAACAGCGGCACGATCTTGAGTCTTCTTGGAACGCTTTTCCCGATGGCGCGAGGGACTACTACCACCTTCCATGACTACGTAGAACACAAAATGGAACTAAGAAACAAAACAAGGAGAGGTGAACGAACATCGAGAAGTGAAGAAACAGGAATGGAGTGGTCACCATAGGGTCGGTAGTCCCGGCCAAAGTCGGGACTTCCGACAGCCGGGAGTTCCGGCGTACGTCGGGACTTCCGACGGTCGGAACTCCCGACGGTCACCGGGACTTCCGGCGCACACGGTGACCATCCCATTCATGGGGCTTCAAATCACGACACACATCCAAACAAGGGAGATAGAGGAGTAGAGAGGAAGAAAGAATAGAGGCAAAACAAAAGGTACATTGGATGTAGGGTTAGAACACCATGGTAGTACCTTGAAACGAGAACGGAGGAGATGAAGAGAACCAAATCGCAGTCGACGATGAACAAATCCACGGGCACAATCTCCTCCACCAATGGAATCTCCTCCACACCAACGACAAGAACACCCCAATCCGAAGAAAACGAGGGCACGTGCGGTGGAAGGAGGAAGGGAGGGAGGGAGGGCGGTCGGCACTACCGGCAAAACCTCCGGCGGCGGTGGAAGAAAGAAGGAGGCCGGAGGACAAGGTGGGGCGGCGGTGGGAGGGGAGGGCGCGATGGGGCGGCGCGAGGAGGAGCCAGGGCGGCATCGGCGTCGGTAGAGGAAAAGAAACCGCAGTAAAAAAAACGGGGGCCGGTTATAAAGGAGGTGGGTAACGAATCCGGCGCAGTCAGATCTGCATCGGAACTCCCGGCGCACGCCGGGACTTCCGGTGGTCGGGACTTCCGGCACAAGCCGGGACTCCCGGCCGTCGGGACTTCCGACGAAAGTTGGGACTTCCGACGCAGGGAAACAGAAAAACACCATTAACCTGCACTCGCTCTATCATGTGGGGCAAAAATATGATGGACACTAAGATTTTCACAGGTGACTAGATTTCATTCATCCAATACAAAACAATAGTCACTCATGAAAATTACAAAGTAGATTTTGAAAGTGACATACAATGTTTTCACAATTCTTTTCTCTTAACTAGATCAAACAAAATGTGTGTGCAAGGGATCAAGCCACGTTACGAGAATCAATGATATTTAGTTCACTCCTCAAAGCACAAAATCTTGACTCATCTAGGGGCTTTGTGAAGATATCGGCTAATTGTTTTTCGGTGCTCACATGATGAATGGCTGATATCTCCTTTGGCTTCATGGTCTCTCAAAAAATGATGCCGAATGTCTATGTGCTTTGTTCGAGAGTGGTTTACGGGGTTGTTTGCCAACTTAATGGCACTCTCGTTGTCACACAAAAGTGGAATCTTGGTTAACTCACATCCAAAGTCCTTTAGTGTTTGCTTCATCCAAAGTAATTGGGCACAGCAAGCGCCGGCCGCCACATACTCGGCTTCGGCGGTGGACAAAGCAACGGAATTTTGCTTCTTAGAGCTCCAAGACACCAAGGAACGACCAATAAATTGGCAAGTTCCGGTAGTACTCTTTCGGGTTACTTTGCAACCGGCATAATCCGAATCGGAATAGCCAAGTAACTCAAAAGTGGAGCCCTTAGGATACCACAAGCCAAGATTAGGAGTGTGCACTAAATACCAAAAAATTCTCTTAACGGCCATCAAATGACATTCTTTCGGATTAGCTTGAAATCTTGCACACATGCACACGCTAAGCATAATATCGGGCCTAGATGCACAAAGGTAAAGGAGTGATCCAATCATGGAGCGATATACCTTTTGATCGACGTCCTTTCCTCCTTGATCAAGATCAAGATGTCCATTTGTTGGCATGGGTGTCTTGATGGGCTTGGCCTTGTCCAAGTTAAACTTGTTCAACATGTCATTGGTGTACTTGGTTTGACTTATGAACGTGCCATCCTTGAGTTGCTTGATTTGAAATCCAAGAAAGAACTTCAACTCTCCCATCATGGACATCTCGAACCTATTTGTCATAATCCTACTAAATTCCTCACAAAAAGCCACATTAGTACTACCAAATATTATGTCATCGACATATATTTGGCAAACAAAGATATCATTATTGACTTTGCGAGTAAACAAAGTAGCATCGGCCTTTCCTATCTCAAAACCTTGTTTGAGTAGGAAATCCTTTAAACAATCATACCAAGCTCTAGGGGCTTGTTTGAGCCCATAGAGCGCCTTGTCGAGCTTGTAGACGTGGTTTGGATACTTGGGGTCTTCAAAGCCCGGTGGTTGCTCCACATACACCAACTCAGATAGGGAGCCATTGAGAAATGCACTCTTCACGTCCATTTGATATAACTTGAAATCATGATGGGCGGCATAGGCAAGTAGAATACGAATTGATTCTAGCCTAGCCACCGGTGCATAGGTCTCCCCAAAATCCAAGCCTTCAATTTGAGTGAATCCTTGAGCCACCAACCTTGCCTTGTTCCTTGTTACCACGCCATGCTCATCTTGCTTGTTGCGGAAAACCCACTTGGTTCCAATCACATTTTGCTTGGGTCTTTCCACCAAGGACCAGACTTCATTTCGAGTGAAGTTATTTAACTCCTCTTGCATGGCTATCATCCAATCCGGATCATCAAGTGCCTCTTCCACCCTACGAGGTTCCAAAGGAGAAACAAACGAGTAATATTCACAAAAACTTGCTAAACGGGAACGTGTAGTTACCCCTCGTCGAATGCTCCCCAATATGTTATCAACGGGATGATCCCGTTGAATGGATTGATGCACTCTAGGATGTGGCACTTGAGTTGATCTTTGGATAGGGCCATCATCATCATCATCATCACAGTCATGATTGATTGGAAGATCACAATCATGAGCTTGCGGAGGGTTGACTTCACTTCTTTCTTCATTGTTGAGTTGTGGTTGAGCTCGCTCATTGTTAACACCATCTTCATGAGATTGACCTTGTGCTTCATTTGATCTCCCATCTTGATTATTTCTTGTTGCGGAGGCTTCACCATGTTCATTTGATGAAACATGATGAATGGTTGGATCAAGATCATTACGCACAACATGGTCTTCATCTTCGTCTTCAACAGGGCTTCACTTCACCAATAGCAAGCTTCTTGATTGCTTCATGTGGGGCTTCCTCATTACCTACATTCTCAACATTGACTTGCTCTTTTTGAGAGCCGTCGGTTTCATCAAAAGTCACGTCTACCGCTATCTCAATCAAACCGGTGGTTTTATTGAAAACACGATATCCATGTTCGTTAGTACCATAACCAAGCATGAAACCTTCATCAACCTTTGGTGCAAACTTAGAACTTTTGGATTTCTTGTTAAGTATGAAACACTTGGATCCAAAAACTCTAAAGTAGTGCACCTTAGGCTTTTTACCGGTTAGAAGTTCGTAGGCGGTCTTTTCTCTTATCTTGTGAAGATATAAGCGGTTGATGGCATGACATGCCGTGTTGACCGCTTCCGCCCAATAATTAGTTGGGGTCTTGTACTCATCCAACATTGCTCTTGCGGCTTCTATGAGCGTTCGGTTCTTCCTCTCCACAACACCATTTTGTTGTGGAGTGTATGGAACCGAAAACTCATGCTTGACTCCTTCTACATCAAGAAACTCTTCAATGTTGGTGTTCTTGAACTCCGTCCCGTTGTCACTTCTAACTCTCTTGATTTTGACATCAAACTCATTTTGGGCTCTTTTAGCAAACTTCTTGAAGATTCCTTAGGACTTCACTCTTTTCACGCAAAAAGAATACCCAAGTGAAACGAGAATAATCATCAACAATTACAAAACCATATTTGTTACCACCAATGCTTATATAAGCGACGGGTCCAAATATGTCCATGTGAAGCAATTCCAATGGCCTTTCGGTTGTCACAACATTCTTGACGGGATGTTTAGCTCCAACTTGTTTTCCCTGCTTGGCATGCGCTACAAATCCTATCTTTCTCAAAAGAAACATTTGTTAGTCCAAGGATGTGTTCGCCTTTTTGAAGTTTGGCCAAGTTCCTCATCCCAACATGGGCAAGTCGGCGATGCCATAACCAACCCATGCTAGATTTTGCCATTAAACAAGTCTCGGGATTTACTCTATTTGATGTGAAATCAACTAGATAGAGTTTCCCCTTTAAATGACCCGTAAATGCAATAGAGGAATCCTCCCTTCTATAGACTTCCACACCCTTATCCTGTAAAGAGACAATTGTAACCCATCTCACAAAGTTGTGAAACGGACAACAAATTGTATCTCAACTGAATTCACAAGTAAGACATTGGAAATGGAATTATCATTTGATATTGCAATTTTACCCAAACCGAGTACTTCACCTTTTCCATTGTCACCAAACACAATATTTCCACTTTGATCATGACTTGGTTGAATGATGTAAACATGTCCTTCTCTCCGGTCATATGATTGGTGCATCCACTATCCAACACCCAACTTGTTCCACCAGAGGAATATTCCTACAAAAACAAATTATGCTTTTGTTTTAGGTACCCAAAAAGATTTGGGTCCTAGAGGGTTAGTCACATAAAACTTGGGCACCCAAACACTCCTCATAATTTCCTTTCTCTTTTGGGCACCAACATACTTAACCTACAATCTTGCCATCCTTGCCCCAACAACACATATAGTCACTAGCATAGCACCGTGGAAGTGGTGCTTGTGGCTTGAGGACATCGGATTGCTTTGTCTTGATTGTCTTGGTATTTGTAGGTTGAATCTTTGGAATGTATACCTTGTTGTTGGCCTTGCATATAAGCTCATCAAGAGCAACGCCCTTGTTGAACTTCACACAAGGCACACCATTTATTATATTCCTTCCATTTGCTTTCCATCATACCTATTGTAGCCAATGCCTTCCTTGATCGATGGGTGCCTTGATGACTTGTATATAGTTTTGTTAGATTGCTCTTGACACTTACACCCATTCTTCAATATCATCTCCAACCTATGAATCTCCTTGTTTTTCTTCTCTAACTCAACAAGGTTAGTTGCATATGCATTTACATCAATTTTATAGCATCTTTTACAACCATCACTAGTGGAGACATTAGAGACTTCGGTTGCCTTAGGAGAAGTTGAAGTGCTAGCCCAAAGAGTACTATAGTTTAGCTCAAGATTTTGATATTTTTCTTTCAAGCTTGTGAGGCTTTCTTGAGTTATACTCTTTTCATTCTTAAGGCTAGCTATTTGATCATTAACCGTGGAATGTTCCTTAGTCAATTTCCCAATTGAGTCATTGGCTAAAGACAATTCAACGGTTAACTTCTCAACCTTCATCTTTTCCTCGGCGATAGATGCTTCAAGTGCAAGGTTTTTCTCTCTCTCTTGAGTAATTATATCTCCTTGCAACTCTAAGCATCTATCCCTCTTCTCTAATTTCTTCATTAGCATTTTTATTTTAGTGAATGCCTTTTTACCAAATTTCTTTATCATGGTTGCTTCAATTTCTTCTATGTTATCATCACAACTATCATACTCATCACTAGAGGAAACGGGTGTAGTATGTACCTTCTCCCCTTTTGCCATGAGACAAGTTGGAGTGTAGTAGTCGTTGTCGATGAGGTTGGAGAAGAGCCTCGGTGATGAAGATAAGTTGGCGAAGAGCTTTGGTGGTGAAGTTGAGTAGGGGAGGATCATGGTCGGTGACGAAGAGTGGTGGATGGCGATGTTTGCGGCTCCCTTCTTCTTCTTCTCATCATCACTTGAGTTACTATCACTTGACTCCCATTCTTCCCCAATATGAGCTTCACCTCTCTTCTTGCTTTTGTTCTTCTTATCTTCATCCTTGTCATGCTTGTGCTTCTTTTTCTCATTAGGACAATCGGCTATGAAGTGACCAACTTGACCACATCCATAGCAAAATCTCTTTTTGAACCTTCTCTTACCATCACCATAGGTCTTGCGATTGCTTTTCTTCTTCATAAACTTTCTAAGATTTCTAATCACAAATGCAACCTCCGCATCGGAATCTTCTTCTCCACTTGAGGAATCATCCTTCACTTTCTTCTTCTTTTCTTGACTTGAAACTTGACCTTCATGTTGTTGAGTTGCTTTAAGGGCGACACTCTTGTTGAATCCCATTGCATTAGGATTTTGATTGTGAGCATTGATTGCATCTTTATCTAGACACTCATGATGCTTGAGCTTTGAAAGAACTTCTTGAGGTGTCATCTCATCATAACCGGGCCTTTCCATGATCACGGACGCTAGCATGTTGTTCTTGGCTCTATAGGTTCTCAACATCTTTCTAGCAACTTTGTTGTCATCCCATTCGTTGCTACCAAGAGCTCTTATGCGGTTGATCAATGCCATGAGCCTATCAAACATGGATTGTGTTGTTTCATTTTGCAAGAATACAAATCTTTCCAATTCACCATGAAGTAACTCTATGTTGCCTTTCCTCACACTTATATCTCCTTCAAATGATACTTTCAAAGTATCCCAAATTTGCTTTGCACTTTCCATTCCATTTACTTTTCTAAACTCATCCAGGAGCTAAGCTTGACACAAGCAATGCTACGGCTTGTGCATTTTGATGAAGGTTGTGCACTTCTTCCGGAGTAATCTCTCTATCTTCATCGGTAGGAATCATCACACCAACATCCACAACTTCCCAAAGTCTTGCGGCTATTAGATGCATCTTCATCTTGTAAGACCAATCGGTGTATCTTGTTCCATCAAAGTGAGGTGGCTTGCCAATATTGACGGAACGGAGTATGGAGTGTTGAACTTTTCATGATTTGTCCATAGTCAAAACTCATGTGTGAATATATTCCTTTTCCATGAGCATGCTCACCGGCTCCAATATCACTAGCGGCATCTTTGTTTGCTTCATTCTTGTCACTAATATCATTCTTGCCACTTATTGCATCATCAACCTTCTTGCTCAACTTCTTCCTTCAACTTGCTCATCTCATCTTGCATCTTTTTCATTTCATCTTGAAAGAGCTTGACTTGAGTACTCATCAACTCTTCAGCTATTTTCTTGGCCATTTCGACTGGCAACGGCTTGCATCTTGTCGGTCTCCGACATTGTTTCTTCTCACGTGGTGAAACGCAAAGAGAAGACCTTGCTCTGATACCAATTGAAAGGATCTAACAATGCCTAGAGGGGGGGTGAATAGGCGTATCTAAAAATTTACTGCAAATGCTAAGTTCAAATCTGTCAGCCACTGTCGGAAGTCCCGACGTTTGGGTCGGAACTCCCGACGTTGTCAGAAGTTCCTGGCGCAAACGTCAGCAGTTCCGACGCCTACGTGAACTACAAAAGCAGTGCCAAATTTAACTTTGCGGATAAATAAACTTACAACCTCACTTCCTAGTGGTTTGGTGAAGATGTTGGGTCACTCCCTTGACGCCGTAAAGCCTCCAAACCGTAGATCGAGTCCAAACCCTAAAATGGAGATTTTGGAGACAAGGAGACAAACACATACAAGTAATCTCAAGCAATCACAACGACAACAAGCACGCGGGACACAAGGATTTATCCCGAGGTTCGGCAACCCCACAAAGGAGCTCCTACGTCCTCGTTGTTGAGGTGACCACTAAGGTCGGAGTCTTTTCCACCTCCTTGCCTCTCTCAAAGCGACCACAAAGGTCACTTGAGCTTTCCACTAAGAAATCGAAGGGTGATACAAACTTCCAAGGCTCTTCCACAAGATGGAAGCTCTAGGGCAACACCTAGCCGGCTAGGGGCAAAGCCCCAAGAGTAATAGACGCAAAAACAACCGGCTTGACGAAGAAATCAAGTGCTCAAGCTTTCCAAAGTGATGCTCTCACTTAATCCACTCTCCTTTTACTCAAAAACTAAGGGAATCGAAGATTGGAGCAAAGGGGGAATGAGAGGGGTGCTTTGGTTGCTTGGGAGCTGTTCAGCACGAAGTGAGTCAACTGTGAAATGAGTCCGTAACGGTTAGAAGTGAAGAGAGGAGTATTTATACTCCAAGTGGAAATCCAACCGTTCAGATCTACGTCGGGAGTCCCGACGTAGATCCCGGGACTTCCGACGTTAGCATAAAATACTGTACCCAAAGGGTCAGAAGTCCACGGGTGAAAGTCAGTGTCGGAACTCCCGGCAAACGTCGGGACTTCCGACGGTCGGAACTCCCGACGATTGTCGGGACTTTCCGACGTGCACAGTTAATCAAACAGCCAGCACTGCTGAGGCCGGGACTCCCGGCTTGGGTTAGGTCAGTGTCGGAACTCCCGGCGAACGTCGGGACTTCCGACGGTCGGAACTCCCGATGAACGTCGGGACTTCCGACGTGCACAGACAGCGAGCAGTCAGAAGCACAGGTGCCGGGACCCCTGGCTTAGGTCGGGACTTCCGACTGTCGGGAGTTCCGACTTACGTCGGGACTTCCGACACCGAAAGTCACAGAAAATTATTCTATGTGCTCGTGAAGTGCTAGAGTGACACAATTTTGATTTTATTTAAATGCTTGAGCACTCTATCTTCCTCAGACCAACCAAGCTTGCATCCCTCTTTATAGTGCGACGGATCCTAAACTCAAAAACAAAATTAAAACCTTTGGAGATCGTTTTGAATTCGTCCGCCTTTACAGCTTCAAGAATTGAGGGATACCATTTCATCTTTATCAACTCTTTGAATCTTTCATGGGACTAATAGCTGCAACATATCTCATTAAGATCACATTAGTCCCTAATTTGGATGTCATTAATACACCAAAACCCACATAGGGGGCAAATGCACTTTCAAACATCATATATATAATAATTTATTTGAACTATATCAATAAAGCACCATGCATAAAATAATAAACGAAAAATGCTAATATTCAAATTTAAATTCAAACATAAATTTGGTTTAGATTTGACGACATCCAAAAGAATAGAGCTGCAGCAATAGTTCAAAAGCCTCTGCAATAAACTAGAACTGCAATGAACTAAAACTAGAGGTGCAAGCCTACGACTTGCATTGACTGATTGTGCTACTTCAGTGAGGCACTAGATCCCAAAATCAATAGGCATAGTAATAGTTCATTACATCATTATCAAATGAAAACACTAATAGCCTGCAACCTGCTACCATGTCCTCCACCGCTTCAATATCAAATTTCTCCTCCACCACTAGCTTCATGTCCTCCACTGCTACCAGCAAAAGCGCTGTTGAAGGCCACCATCTTTTGTGCTGCAATCTGAGCCCTCATTGCTATCACATATGTCTTCTGGGAGGGGTCTAATTTCTCAAGGTCACAAAACATAATCTTTTGTTCTTTCTCCCATAGCGTTTTGTCCTCCTCATTTACAATCTTGCGCTCTTCAAGTGCTAATCTGCGCTCATGCATCATCTTGTTCTCTTGCCACCTATCCTCTCTAACTTTCTCTTTGTCTGAAAGAAATTTCTCTATCAAGCTATAATCCATTTGTTCTCCTCCTTTCTTCAGCTTCTCCTTAGCTTGCTTCCTCCCCATAGGCCTTTTACTGCTAGGCATAGCAGAGTCAGGGGTTTGGCTCTTATTACTCTCACCATCTTCTAGATCAAACACATCCACTGTTCCTGGTGGTGAATTGCTTTCCCTAGGCCTTTTGTTGGTGACAGGGGGCACAAACTTCTCGCTATGCCTAATCATCTGCCAACAATGAAGGAAAGGAAAGCACTGCTTCTTCTTTCCACCAGCATATAATTTTTGAGCTTCTAGCAACTGAAATCAAAGATGCAGCAGCTTAATAAAGATAATGATGCAGCAGCTTAACAAAATCAAAGATGCAGCAACTTCTAGCAACAATGATGCAGCAACTAATAAATTTCTCACATGTTCCTGGTATGGCACTCCACTAGGATGGCGGCACTCAACCTTATCATATAAGCCTTGAAACTTCTGGCACTCTTTGTGAATTGTCGCCCACCGATGCTCAAGAGAGTTCGCATTCCTATCAGATGCAAATTTTTTGTTCGCATGAAAGTTATCATGAATTCGCTTCCAATAGGCCTTGCCAGGTTGCTCATTTCCAGTGATAGGATCCAAACTTATGTTCTCCCAAGATTCACACAATTGGATGTCTTCATCCAGAGAGTAGTTAGCAGCACGGTTTGCCTTCTTCTTTGGTGCACTAGGTTGACTAGGTGAAATTCCAATGTCATCAATCTCAAATTCGCCGGAAACCATCCGTGACCAAGGACCTCCCTGCGGCATATCACAAACTGTATACAAAAAAACACACATAATTAATGTTTTGGGCTCCCAACCATCTAGACTTTGCATAAATGTGTGGAGTAACAAGCTGAAAGTAGTTATTTTAGTACATATGGACAACACCTGCAGCAAGCCAGTTTAATTTCACACTACTACTACTACTAGGATCCAAATTGGATAGGATTAAAAAAACATCACATCATACAGTGCCACACTAGTAGGATCCAAATTGGATACAGCTCATTCAGGCTTGTAACGTAGAAAGGAAGCAGCAGAGCAGCATGTTCTCCACGCGTGCGCTCCCTACTGCAATACACCTCTCCCTACGCGCGCCATACATGGCTACGAGCCTATGACTAAGCAGCCTGCTGCATATGCCTCTATTCTGCGCGAGCTCGAAAGGACCAGGAAGCAACGGCTTCAGTCGTACCTTCGATGGGAGAGTTGCTGGAGACGGAGGTCGCGCCTCGCAGGGGATTCGTAGGGGGCGGTGGCCGCATCTTGCCGGGGAAGTCACCGGACGCTCGCGGCGCTGAGGGTCACGCCTCGCAGGGGGATTCGCAGGGGGCGGAGGTCGCAGCTCGCCGAGGGGATCGAGGGACGCTCGCACAAGAAGCCGAGTGGAGGATTGACGGTGTGCTGCGAACCCTAGCGGCGCGAGCTGGGGAAAAATGACGCGCGAGTGGGCGGGAGGGGCGAGCGTGGGAAGAAATCGCGCGCGCGGGCAAAAAACCAGACGAAACTGCCGGATCGGGGCTGAAGCTAACCCAACAAATCTGTTGGCTGTGGGGTGGATTTTGTTGACCCAACAAATTTGGGGTCCATAGTAGGGGTCCTGCTGGAGTGAGATTTTTGGTCTAAGACCCCATATTTAGTTATGAGGGCTCAAGTAGGGGCCCTGCTGGAGATGCTCTTACAAGTTTAATGGCCATCAATTTGTTCTCATCTTCAATCATCTTATTCTACAATAAACCAATAAAATAGTGGATGAGAGTAAGAATTAAAAAGAACCACATGCTCAAATAGAATTCATAATACAGAATCATTAGTCAGATTAAGCTCGTACATTTGTCACACGCCTTTCTCAGTGCTCCATCTTCGGCATCAACAAAACAACCAATATCAGAATTTATTCCTACAACATCAACCACATTGAGATCGACTAATTGAGTAGATTGATACCAGTTTTCCATTCAGATTTGTTAGTCCATTATCAAGTGCCTCCTCAATCATGATCAGGTCTTTGGGTTGCAGGGAGTTTAGATCTTCACCTTCAGGTGCCTGTACCGTCACACATGAGATCACATTCTCCATAAATATCAACATGAAACTGAAGAAGTAAATTCCTAAAAAGAAAAGACAACCTCTTCTAGCTTAAAAGATTACTATGAGACCACACACACTCTTCAAATTAAACTTAATATGAAGACAATTTATTGAAGTTCAAGCATCTCTTTCTTTATACGATCAATCTCTGCACTAAGGCTCTGAAATGGTTCATGTGCGCGCATCAAATAGTTAGTCAATATGTTCAACTAATTCTCCGAGGCTAGCAAAATGAATAAATAATAGTTAAGCTCTAAAAAAGGGGTTCCCATTCTGTCTGGAAATCAAATATTACCTTGTGTTTCTCATCCCACAATATCTTTTCAGAGGTGTCCTGGTAATTCTCCAAGATTTTTGTTAGACTACGGCATACCAAAACGATATCAAAGATACATGCATGAATATTGATAGTGTGTCAGTTCAACACATACCAATCGAATCAAAATTATTCAAGTCATAATGATTTTAGTAAAGAAAAGAGAAGGATCGGTGGTTTACCTATACAAATAGAAAAATATACTTTAACCATACAAGAAACCATTTAGGCAAAAATCTTAGGAATTGTACAAGCTCGTTCTTGACAAATAGATGAGAAAAGTAGTAGTACCGGCAAGGGGAGGGACGCTCGGAGCCTGGGACGAAGGTGTGTTGTACCTGTATACGAGTGCGGAGAGGGCGGTGAGGTGGGACGGAATGGATTCAGTTGCCGCATCTCGGACCCGTGTCGCTGCCGCATCTCGAGGGTGCGCCCCCACATCTTGAGCCCGCCCATGGCCGCCTCCTGGACACGCACCACTGCATCCAGCAGTCCTCGCAGCGTTAGACGCGGTCCCTGCCGGCGCCGGTCGTCGGGGGCTATCCGCGGGATACCGTGGGGGAGAGTAGGCGGCCCCGCCTGGCTTCGCGCCTCGTCAGACGACAGCGCCCTGCCACAGCCTCGCCTAGCCTAGAGGCGGCACGCCCCACCGCGTTCTCGCCTCGCCCGGTGGCGGCCCCTAGCGGCCCGACGGTGGCGGCGGCCAGCGCGTCCCTGAGGTCGCGCGATGTGGCCGTGGCCTCGAGCCCCTCGACGGAGGCGACGTCGGCGGGGGCAAAGAAGGGTCATGGCCTCCTCGTCCTCACGGATCTTGACCGCTGCTGGGGATGGGGCGGGAGAGGAGCAATCGCATGTGGGGGAGAGGAGTGGCGCTGGGGGCGGTTAGGGTTCCAACCCTAATCCCTGGTGCTGGGCGTGGGGGAGAGGAGTCAGCGCGCGGGGGGAGGAGGGGTTGGCGAGGTGGATCGCGTGGCAGGGAAGGCGGGGGGCGGCGTTGGCGTAGGGCGGGCGTGGGCGGCGGCGGCACACCGAGCTACGCGCGACCCAGAGGGGGGTGGGGGAGATCGGGTCGGGGGGGGGGGGGGGGGGTCGCAAGGGAAGGGCAGACCGACGACCGTTTCATTTGTCGCACGGGACCGGCGCGAAGGTGAGGTGAAGTTTTTGTAGCACCAAAACGGTGTCTCCTCTTTAGTCTTTTTAGTTGTGAGAGATGAGAGATATAGAATAACACATGTTCAATATTTCAAAAAAAAAGCACCAGATGTAATCAGGAGGGCCAGCCGGCCAGCTGTCCTCCGGCGGATCAGATATACTTCCCTCCGTTTGTGTTTACTTATCAGCAACTTTTTACTGTAGCAAATTTGACCATCTGTTTTTTCTTCTAAAAAAATCTTAGATACTTCGATGTATATAACACTAATGAAGTATATTCAATAAAGAATTATATATGTGAAAACTTGATGTATCTAAAAAAAATCTTTTGCAGAAAAAACATATGGTCAAAATTGCTACAGTAAAAAAATCGATGACAAAGTAAACGAAAGCGGAGGTAGTAATAGCTAGCGCGGGTAACCTAGCTAGCTTTGCGATGAGCGTCAGAGAGCACACCGTACGACATGTATGTACATGATGATCGACAGACGACAGCGTATATATATTGCTGTACGTAAGCGTGCAGCCAGCCGGCCACTGAGTCACACCTCCCTGGGGTCCACGAAGATGGAGCGAGCAGCAGAGGCCGACCTCAGCCGTGGCCCTGTTCGATAGGACTAGAAAATAAATAAAAATATTGTTCCGAATGATGGGTGTGAGAAGAAAAAACATTCCACCTGAAAACAATGTTTATGTAAACAGTGCTTTGATGGGTGGGCTGGCCAGCCAGCCGAACAGTGCTTTGGTGAGTGGGCTGCCCAGTCCCAGCCGTCCGCGTGGCCGCCGCCGAGCCGCTTCATGCACCACACGTCCTCGGTGTCCATGGCCTCCACCTCCACTGCCACGGCTGCCGCCCTGCCGCGCGCCATGCTGACGATGGACGCGAACACCGCCTCCGCGCCCAGCGCAGCGTCGCGTCCTCCGCTCCCGGCGAACGGGCGGAACAGGTCGGGCACGGACGGCACGCGCAGCCACTTGGCGACGCGGTCCAGCGCGCGGCTGGCGGCGGCGGCGCCGCGCACCTCGAGGCGGAACACGCCGCCGCAGTCCCACGCGCTCGCCACGGCCCACGACTCCGGCGGGGACGCCAGGAAGCGGTCGACGTCACCGCCCCACTCGACAATCGCCAGGAACGTGCCGCGGGAGAGCGCGTTGTCCAGGACGTGGCCGATGTCCGCGGGGAAGAACTCGACGTGCGCGACGAACCGGCTGCGGTACAGCCGCTCGGCGTCGCGGGCGCCGAGGCGAACGACCGTGGCGCGGCGCGGCGCCTTGAGCCGGTGCGAGCGCACTGGGTGCACGAGCAGGGACAGCGAACGGAACTCGGTGATGCCCGCAGCGTCCGGTGAAGAGACGCAGCGACGCCTCGTTGGACCTGTCGGTAGCCATGTACGCGTACTCGGCGCTCATGAGCTCGAACCACTTCTCCAGCTGACGCACCAGCTGCAGCGCGACGCCCATCCGCCTGGATGCGATGCATGCACCAGTTTATTTGACACAGGAGCATGGATGGATCAGTAAAATCGATGCTAGCGACCGTAGATGTCAGGAGCCCTAACAAATACTTAGGGACAGCATGCATTGCAACTTAACCTGTGGGTGGCCGCGACGCGGAGGCCTAGGATGTAGCCGACTTTGGCCAAGGCCGGTGCGCCAGGGCGGCTCTTGGCGGAGGCGACGGACTTGACGGTTCGCCGGATGAGGCCGACGATCCGGCGGCCCGGCCCGGACGTCTCAGCGACCCGCAGTTCATGCAGCAGCGAGACTTGAAAAAGCAGCCCAGCACCAGCAAATAAATTGGAGATCGATGCAGATAAACAGCAAACGTCCAACCGTGCAACTACGCGAGGATCTATCAGAGGTCGGTCGGAGCACACGTACGTACCAGCATGAGGTAGTGCGGCGAGTGGCGGATGCGCGCGACGGGGTCGCCGAGCAGGTCGGCGTGCAGCGACATCCCGCCGGCCTGGCCGACATACCCAGACACTACTGCTCATTTGTACATGCCTGCTCCGCCCGTGCTTGCCATCCATGCTGCCGCTCCACCCGGCCGTGGGCGCTGCCCACGGAAGATCATTCCGGCCCCATCGCGCCACAGCTCCCGCCTTGCCGGAAAGGAACCAGACATCAATACTGTTAGAGCAGGTAGCAGGTATGCTCTAGAACTGTGGGCTTCTGTGTTCGAAAAGAAAGGATGACGGGGTTAAATCTAAAGCGAGACTGTTGGCAACGCAACGCAAGGACATGTATCTAGTATATACGTCCGGCCAGCCGCCACCTCGGGAGAGCCAGAGAGAGAGAGAGAGAGAGAGGGAACGTGTGGCCACGGCTGTCCGGTGTGTCCACGAGGAGCTACTTCGGGGAGACGTGGCTACACGTGGGAATTGCGGGTGACGTGGCCACTGCAAGGCGCCGGAGTGAAACATAGGAGTGAAGAGGTGAATACAAGAGTGCCAAGATCTGGGTGTCTAGCCCGAGAGGGGACGACAGCATCGTCCAGTTGGCACCAATTCACGTTTGGTAGCGCCGCGCGTGTTTTGATAATCTGGGCCGCTATATCCCTTTCTTTTGACCTCCCACCGCCGCCCCTCCTCATCATCAGCCAACCAGGCCAACCACCTACAAGGCTACAAGGTCGCTTCAGCCCACCTCGCCCCCCCTGCTCCAGCCCGGGCAACCTCAGGCCAGCTTTATGGCTTTGGACCTGAGTTGAACGATCGATTCGTTGGTTATGACACCTACTACTGTGGGGTCATCAACCTCATTTAGTGTTCGTATGGCCAGATCATGTATGACTATACTAGGACACCTACAGCACCTAAAGCCTGTTTGGTTGGCTAGTTCGTATCGTTGCTGGTTCGTAAAGAAGTATTGTTGGCTAGTTTGTGTGAAAGAAAAATATTATTCTGACTGAAAATTTACGATCGTTTACGACAAGCCAAAGCCAAACGAACAGGCTGCTAATCCAGGGCTTCAAACAATCTACATTAGTAGTCTACAGTCTATATTATTATAATCCTATTTATCATTCAGAATATAATAATCCAAAGATGATCCAGACATATCTTTAGCTCCTATCATTTTTCCTTTTTCTTTTTTTAAAAACACATCTTGAGCGATCCGGCGTCAACGTAGATGTGCGAGCATGGTCAATGGTAGCCATTTCCCTTTTCCTTTGCACTCGGAGACTACGAGATGGATATGCCAGCATTCTCAATGTCTATCAACAAGTTGAAAAAGTGCACACCAATTGACTTTTCGGCTTTCCCCCTTTCCCTTTCCCTTTCTTTCAGAACGCATCCTATTATGTTTTCTAATTTCTACGGGTGGCTGAATAGCAGGTTGACAGGTTCATGGAGTATAATCCGTTCCTAAATAAAAAATGAAGGCTGAAGCTATGTTCCATCGCTCACGCACACCGAAATCTAGAACTCACAGATTTGTATCTTCCACGGTTTGACTTTGACACCGCTCTAAGATATCAATAAATCACCTTTTTTTTTTCTTTCAACATGCTGTGCATGTGTATGGTACAACTGGAGTCGGGAGCCCAATATTTGTATCGGCTTGCTAAAATTTAACTGAATTACTTGAAAAACACTGCGCTGACTGAATTGTTGTGAAAAAAATTATAGTTTTGACTAAAAAAATAAATCGAACGGGGCCGTCATGTGTTTTTTTTAAAGTGTTACCGTCACGTTGTTATTAAAAAGCCATTCAGTTCGCATCGCATCCGTTTAGCGAGAGCCCCGAAACCTGATCCGTTTCCTTATCCCCTTTGGAAGCCAGCAGAGCAGAGGAGGGCAGCAGCAGCATAACCCGGGAGCTCGCTCTCGCTCCCTGCTCCCTGCTCCCTGCTCCCACCTCTACCTCCCTCCCCTTTTGACCCTCCCTCCCAGCTGCAAAACCGCGGGCCGCATCCCGCCCGCGCCGCCCACCGGCGGCCACCGCCGCCTACATAACCACCACACGCCGAACCAAGCCACCCACCCGCACGCAATGGCGTCCTCCCTCCTCTCCACCCCGTCCCGAACCCTAGCCCCGGCCCCCGCCGGCCTCCGGGGGCGGGCGCCGGCCCAGGCGCACCTCCCGCGCGGCGGCCTCGGCCTCGGAGTCGCCCCCCGCCGCAGCCGCGCGCTCCGCGTGCGCGCGTCGGTGGCGATCGAGAAGGAGACGCCGGAGAGCGAGCCGCCGCCGACGTTCCTCCGCGAGGACGGGCAAGGCGCCGGGTCCGGGTCCGTGCGGGCGCGGTTCGAGGCCATGATCCGCCGGGTGCAGGGGGAGGTCTGCGCCGCGCTCGAGGAGGCCGACGGCGGCGGCGCGCGCTTCGTCGAGGACGTCTGGTCGCGCCCCGGCGGCGGCGGGGGCATCAGCCGCGTCCTGCAGGACGGTCGCGTCTTCGAGAAGGCCGGGGTCAACGTCTCCGTCGTCTACGGCGTCATGCCGCCCGACGCCTACCGCGCCGCCAAGGGGGAGGCCGGCAAGAACGGGGCCGCCGCCGCGGATGCCCAGAAGCCTGGCCCCGTGCCATTCTTCGCCGCGGGGATTAGTTCGGTAAGTGGCTTTCCTGCTGCATTGACCTGACGGACCTAGATCTCTTCTCCATTTTGGCTATCGTTATGTAGATTCTTCAGTTGCATGCAGACACTGCAATGCCATAACTTAGAGCATCTCCAAGAGTTTCCTACTTTTTTCTTCTAAAAACTTGTAGTTTGGCAACTCCTAAAAAGATTTAGGGAGGAAAAAAGAAGATCATCTCCAAGAGTTTCTAATAAATGGCATCTAAAAAATTAAATTTAAGACCCACATGAATTATGTTGCCGGCCTGTACCATCATCTGATGGACAAGCACATCATCAGTAGCCGGCCACAACCAGCCGCAGGGCACAGCGAGCCATGAATGGCCACAGCCACAGGAATTCAGAATGCTGCTACTGGCAAGCAGGAGTTGAGACACCGACATGGGTGGATACACTGCCTGCATTCGTGCAGGAGCTGAGTCTTCATTCGTGCAGATTCACGTTGACATGCAAAGCCTGCAGCTAGGTGTCGAGCACCTCGGAGCAGATCTTGCCCATGGTCCCGTAGAAGGCGGCGAGGTCGGAGAGCTGGTTGACGGTCATCTCCGCCATGAGCGCCCGCGCCGCCGCCTCGCGCACGCCGCTCACCTGGAGGCTGTTGAGGTACCCCGACGCGTTCCGCACCGTGGCGCCCATCTGCTTCAGCCGCTTCTCCTGCTGCACGCTCAGCGACGCCGTGTTCGATTGCACGCACGAACGTCCACACAGGTGTCAGCAGTGTTAGCAACGCGTACGGTTCGGACTTGGCTTTGCCTGGTGTGAGCGCAAGCGAATTTGAGTGATATTACCTCGAGGAACTCGGCGCCGGCTTCGAGGTCACGCTGCTCCGCCGGGTTGGTGCGGCCGCCGGAGAGGTACATGTCCTTGGCGAGCGAGAAGCTGCGGGAGATGACCTTGCGTCGCCTCTCCATCTCCTTGCTCAGCTTCGGCGGCACGGGGATGGGGTTGCCACGGGGCAAGTGCGGACCCGCCACCGTCTTCTCCTGGTACGCGACCACGGCACGGGCGAACTCCTGGTACGCCCTGGCGCAGCCGGGGTAGTCAAACTCGTCGCCGGAGCCGCCGGGCTTGCGCATGCGCTCCGGGTGGAACCGCGCGGGAGAAGGATCCGCGCGACTCAATACCCTCGTAAAGTTACGCGGAACTGGCTCAGTTTTCCCAAGTGCCTAAATATTAGGAGGACGGATTAGGAACTGTTGGAGAGAGATTTTTTCTCATTTTCCTAAAAACCAAGTATTAGGAAGGCAAATAGAGAACTCTTGGAGATGCTCTTAGGGAATTTAGTGTTTAGCTGCCCCTTGCTCCCAGTTATCCAGTATATGTAGTACTCATGCATTTGTATAATTGACGCAAGGAATCAGGATGCTTGTGGACCTGTTGGCACCTTAGCAATTTTTTGCTGTTTTGGCTTTTCGAGCCCATTCATAGTGTGTAGATTCCCATTAGTTCTAAATATTGCTAGTTGCATGCTATAGTCGGATAATGACCCTATTGTAGCTATATATGGTGCATCTTTTTACTGCTACAACTTGACCCTATGTACATGCCTTTTTTGTGATACTGATAATGCTCATCTGCTACTATTCATGTTTATGAATTTTTTTCACTCAACTTAGGCAATACTTTAATCTTCTAGTGTTAACCTATGATGATACATGGACTAAAGATAGTTTTTCTTTTTCCTTTTCCAGGTGCTTCACCCCAAGAATCCATTTGCTCCAACATTGCATTTTAACTACCGTTACTTTGAGACGGATGCACCAAAAGGTATCCTTCTATCCTAGTAAATCGTGAAGTATTATGATGTAATTAATATCCTGCACACCAAGTGGATTTTGTGCTTCAATATGTGTGCCACCCTCATATACAAAGACCCATGTATAAACTAGATGTTTTATGCTTTGCATTTAGTGAGTATAGGCTTAAAATAGATAAACTCCTCTAGATATTAGTAAGAGAAATGGGCCCATACTGTTTACTTTAACAAGGTACCCAAGTTGATCATGTCTATTACAATCATTTTGCGTATTGTAAATGTCTTGTTGGGAAATGGTATTTTCAATACTCATCTGTTATGACATCCAACTGCAGATACACCTGGTGCACCAAGACAATGGTGGTTTGGCGGTGGTACTGACTTGACTCCTTCATACATCATCGAAGAGGATGTGAATCATTTCCATTCTGTATGTACCACCCCCTACATGTTGCAAAACCATGCACCCAATACTGTTTTGTGTTCTACTTTGATGTCTTGGACAATGCTTAATTGTTTCCTAGACAGTATTATGCTCGGCTAGCCTATGGAGTTGGTACTATTTTTATGCTCTTCCATTTCTAGATGTGAACTAGCCAAGGGTCTTCGATGTCAAGTGCTGTGTTAAATGTAGTTAAAGAATCAATTAGGTTCTCGATATAGTTTACAGTTGCTCTGCTCTCAAAAAGGGTGTCTTCCAGTCCAATATGTGGGCACTTCACCTCAGTACTAGTACATGCAAAACAGAATTCCATGCAGTTACACACCTTTTGTAGTTTAGGGTTTCTTACGGGCAAAGTCCTTGTGCTAATCTTGAGAGAGGAATCAGAACAGAGAAAATAGTAATAAGTTACTCCCTCCGTTCCAAATTATAAGTCGCTTTGACTTTTTTGGTACATCCATTTTGCTATGCATCTAGATAAATAATATGTCTAGATACATAGCAAAATGGATGAACCAAAAAAGTCAAAGCGACTTATAATTTAGAATGGAGGGAGTAGTTAATAACTATTGCTAGTTAGCACTTCAGTTTCTGCTTTGTATTTGTTGTCACTATTCACTAACATATTTTTTGTCTGATTTCAGGTTCAAAAGCTAGCATGTGATAAATTTGATCCAAGTTTTCACCCAAGATTCAAAAAATGGTGTGATGATTATTTTTATATATTAAGGTACTTTAAATTCTTTCATTTGTTACTTTAGAAACTACGAAAGGAGTCAATTCTACAGTTTAGACCACATGGTTCCCTTTTTACAATGACAAGATTTTGCATTTGCTGACTTGATCCAGATACCTCCAGTTTTCCTCAATGAAAGAAAGAAATTCCTGACATTTTTTTTGGGTTTATGGACATGCTATTTTAGCAATCCTGGAGAAGATACTAGTTGCCTTTTCTTAAACTTTGGATGAACCGGATGATGTTTCAACATAGAGTTTCTGGGATCCTGTGTTGAATTCTCATGTTTTGTCTCTCAATGCAGCACCGTAATGAGCGGCGTGGGCTTGGTGGAATATTTTTTGATGACCTTAATGATTATGATCAAGAGATGCTTCTCAACTTTGCTACAGGTGAAACCATTTGCTAGAATGATTGGATGAAATTATTTGTATTCAGGTAGCTTGGTACAGTGGTCTCTAAATGTGTTCATTTATGGGATGGAATTTCCATTTCTATTTAAGTGTGTAGGATGGGTTCAAGTTCTTGCCAGATATTAGCTTTGACTTCTGTTTCCTTTTTTACGAGCTATATTCAGCTTATTAGATGTTGCATTTCAGTGTTTAGATTGCTGTGCAATATGCGCAGTTAGAGGTGAGTTGTAGTTACAGTTATGATAACCAAAGTGATTTTCTTTCTCTACAGAATGTGCGGACTCTGTACTTCCTGCGTACATACCAATCATAGAACGGCGGAAGGACACTCCATTCAATGAGGATCACAAGGCATGGCAGCAATTGCGAAGAGGCCGTTATGTGGAGTTCAACCTTGTAAGTGGTTTTAAGCGAATACATCCAGTGTCTTGCTTGGATAGTTGGATGCCTATCTTCTGGCTTTAACATACTCGTCTTTTTGAAGGTCTATGACCGTGGTACGACATTCGGCCTAAAGACTGGAGGAAGGATTGAGAGCATACTCGTGTCCCTTCCACTTACAGCACGGTGGGAGTATGATCATGTAAGCTATTTCACTCAGTGGACTCGATACATATCGACATGTCTTAGTTTTTCCACCAGAGAATGCTCAAAAGTTCTTGGAAAAAAGCAAAATAAATGAAGAAAACGTACTGCTGATATTGCTATATTCTTAGGCCTTGTTTGGATGCGCATGTATCCATCTCAATCCACATGTGTTGAGGTGGATTAGAGTGGAATTAAACTAAATTCCATTCCATTCCAATCAAACACATGTAGATTGAGGTGGATACCCATGGATCCAAACAAGGCCTCAGTAATTATCATTTACTCTACATCTTACTTATAACTTGGGCAACTGTTCCTCGACACTAAGCATGCAACTTCATTTGCAGAAACCGGAAGAAGGGACTGAGGAATGGAAACTTCTGGACGCATGCATAAATCCGAAGGATTGGATCTGATTAGCCGAAGTTTGTTTGTTCTTGAGATCTTTTGTTAGAGTTTTCCCTTCTGTAGCGCCAAAGATATCAGATCACGTGTAGTTTCATTATTTCTTTTGTATCTGTAGAGTCGTGAATAAATATGATGTAGTAATGCTGTAGCTGTCTGTATCTATCTGCTGTTTTTTAACACGTGTGAATGAGAGAACCATTGCCTTCTGTATTTACAAAGGATTCAGGTTTCATAAACACTACCATTTCCCTCCTACTATGGGGAAATACTCACTGATGCAGGCAGGTCTGTATGCACCCGCGGTTACATGGATGTTATGAGTGTGAAATTTTCGTATTTTGATCTCTTTTGAAAACAATTTCTAGAAAAATACCAACGCCAAAACAATTTCTGAAAATAGACCATTTTTAGGCGTCTTAGCACATGACGCCGATATATGCGGCTCGGCGTCGTGTCACGCCACGCCGAGGTACTGCCACGTCACTGGAGACCGGGGTCGTCGTCGTCATGTTGGCGCGTGGGTCCGAGACGTCGGCGTCGTGTCAGCCGACGCCATGTACCCAACATCGGCGCAGTCCGACCGAGCGCCGAGCTCTGGCCCCATCCGGAGCGCGGCCCAGGCGGCCTAACAAAGAACGGTGGCCCAGAAGCTCGGCGTTGGGTCACTTAACGCCGAGCCTCCAGACCTCGGCGCGGCCCGACTCAACGCCGAGGTCTGGACCCTTTAGGCCGCGCCGAGGCCTCTTCTTCTTCTTCCCTCCCCTCCTCCATTCCCCCACGGCTCCGAAATCCCCCACGGCCCCCACGAAACTCTAACCTCCAAAATCGACCCCCGGTGCCCGGATCTCGTCTCCCGAAGCTTCCTCGAGGTAATGGTCCCTCCCCTCCTCCATTCTATCCGCGTAGATGTGCTTACATTGTCCCTAATCATTTGGAATCACGGTTGTTTGGTGATTTGGTATATTTGTGTTTGCATTTGCAAAATGTATGGCTTAGGATGATTGAGTGCATTGTTGTTTAACTGTTATATGTGATGAACATGTTAGGTTAGTTTGGTTTCTAGTTATTTTGGTCATTAGGGTTATTTGTTTATTGTAGGTATCATTAGGGTTAGTTATTTGTTGGTCATTAGGGTTACTATGTATTTTATTAATTTGTTGGTCATTACATTTCATTTTGTTATGACCAAGGCGTTTTCTTCGTAACGTTAGGATGCCAAGGCGTGGTAAAGCTCGTATTCCAAGGTAATCCCAATGTTTATTCATTATCTGTGCAACAAATAGAAAACCCTAGGTTTAGGTTTGGTTCTCCGTTAATATGACTAAATGCTTTCAATTGTAGCTATGGTCGCCAGAGGGCAAATCCCTACGACCTAAAGCCTCTCCCTGAAGGTGTTCCTCGACCAATGTGCTTTTGTGGTGATCCTTGCAAGGTAGACATCTCTGAAGATGAGGAAACATATAGGTAGAGGTACTGGATGTGTCCCAATTATGCATGGGAACCTACAAAGCAACAACGCCGTGCATCGTTTGTGAGGAATTTTTATTTTGTTAATTAATTTTCTTGTGATATTAAGTATTGCTTATTTATTTGTTTTGTAACAATTTGTTTTTCTTGTAGACCGTTCCACCACTGTGTGACTTTGAGCAGTGGATTGACACTGAGATCAAGGAGTCGGACAAGCAGCGTCTAGAAGGCCTGAAGGAGTGGGATGCGGAGGTTAAGGAGAGGTTTGAGCAGAGACGCAGACTGGAGGCTATAGAAAAGGAGCATAAGGAAGAGGAGGAAAGGAGGCGTGTTGCTGCGTACCGGGCGGAGAGGGAGAAGAAGATTGAGCGTGTGCGCCGAGCGAAGGCAGTGATGGAGGAGAATCCCGATGCCGAGAGGAAGGGAAAGTGGCCTCGTTGCACTCAGTAGGTATTTGGTTCATTCACGAGCGATGTCGTGTAGCCCTGGACTTTTTTTACTATGTTGTAATGCACTCTGCTTTTATTTCAGATGAACTTATTCCCTGGAATTTTTTTATTATGTTGTAATGCACTATGATTTTATTTCAGATGGTCTTATGCCATGTACTTCGTTAACTATCCGAAGACTGTAGTGGTACTGTTTGTATCACTGAAAAGACTACTTGTGTTGTTGCAGTCACTGAAAGGGCTACAAGTACTGTTGCAGTCACTGAAAGGGGTACTTGTCTATTTGAAAACTCACTGAAAAGCCTAGATTCGTTTACTGTTGTATCTGTAGACGCAATGAATTAATATCAGAGTGATGTACTGCATTTAGATGTAGTGACAAAACACAGGTGTAGCCTTTTCAGATGAAATGACCAGTCATGGTTGTAGGCTTTTCAGATGAAGCATCTAGCCTTTTCAGATTCAATAAATGAGTAGGCACACATGTTTTTTGTCACGTAGCATTCATGGTGAACCTGCCTTCATATCTATATATAGTGCTCCATGTCTTGCTCCACATCCACACAACTTGTTTTCTGGTTTAGTTTTAGCAAATGTCGAGCGGAGGTTCCTCGAGTGGAAAGGGTTTAGGTGGAGGGAGAGGAAAGGGGGTGAGGAAGGGACCTCCGATTGTGTGGGAGGGTTCTCTGGGTCCTGATTCTTTTGAAGAAGCAATAGAGGAATTTCCTTTGGAGAGGAAGAGTGACTTCACCCGTGAGAGACCTCTTAGATCATACGATAAGCGCATTGAAGATTGGCCAAAATGCCGCCACGGTTTGGATTGCGTTGTGCAGATGTACAACGACTGTGACGGTGGAGGCCGTCGTTTCTTCAGATGCCCGCGAGGATTTGTATTGCCTTTGAACTCTCTCCTTTTTTAGATTTGCATGTAGTTTCTAGTAGTACTTATTGGTAGATGGGTTTTCAGGATTCAAGCTGTCCAGATAACTGTGGCTTCACTAGATGGGTCGACCCTCCTCCTATCTATCCCCATCAACAATACATCACATATCTACAGGGACGCATCTTTGACCTAGAGTATGGCCCTGGAAGTGGTAACAGGGACAAGTCGGACGACGACAACAGCAATGATGCAGAGGAGGCACTATGCAATAATCCGTACTGCGAGTGCACGAACCATAAGAAGGACGGACCTCCTTCTCCACCGCCACCGCCACCGCCACCACCACCGCCTCCGTCAACTGGAGGATACTATGGGGAAGGCGCAACTCAGTTCAATATGTGGGAGCATTATTAGGACCAACATTTGTTAGTCAATCCGAATGTGGAATGCTTGTATGAGTTGTTCTTTTTAATCTCGTAAGGCATGCTAGGTTTAGTTTGCAACATGCCATTGTTAGTTTTTATTTGAGTGTGTTCCCTTTGTAATGTCTGTATCACTCGTTTCTTTCAATCCCCTAAGGCATGCTAGGTTTAGTTTGCGACATGCCATTGTTACTTTTGATGTGAGTGTAATCGTTGTGCCTCCGCTATTTCATAAATTGTAGTTTACCTACCTCTAAGTTACATGTACTATGGTTGATTCCCAAACTGAAAAAAGATTTGAGTCTCCCTAAAAATAGGGGATTGAAATCGAACCAACAATCGGTTTTTCCTGCAGGAACAAATATACAAACATAAATATAACTTGTCTACTCTTATTAGTATAACTCGTGTTAGTCGAAGAGGAATCGTTGAGAAAGATTTTTCATTTGAATCATGCAAATAGGATCGCAACATATACCAAATGGTTTGGGTCGGCGTTTACGTGTTGAGCTGAGGCTCCCCTAGGGTTTGGGGTGTGTGAGGTGGGCTGAGGCTCGGCGTTGAGTCGGCCCACGCCGACCCTAGGGTTTGGCGGCCGTGTGTGAGGTGGGCTGAGGCTCGGCGTTGAGTCGGCCCACGCCGACCCTAGGGCACGCCGACCCTCGGGTTTGGCGGCCGTGTGGTGGGCTGAGGGTCGGCGTTGAGTCGTACCACGCCGACCCTAGGGTTTGGCTCGGCCCGCTGCGAGCTGGGCTGAGGCTCGGCGTTGAGGCGGCCCACGCCAA
The DNA here is from genome assembly GCF_019320115.1 of Miscanthus floridulus. Lineage (NCBI taxonomy): Eukaryota > Viridiplantae > Streptophyta > Magnoliopsida > Poales > Poaceae > Miscanthus > Miscanthus floridulus. The sequence continues at coordinate 71,493,950 of NC_089591.1, forward strand.
TCCTAGGGTTTGGAAACGGCCGTGGCCCGGTTTGGGCCGAACCTCGGCGCTTAGTCATAACACGCCGAGCTTGGGCACCTCGGCGCTTCGATGCAAAGGTTTCCAGTAAGCACCAGGGGTCGGCGTGAAATGACTAAACGCTGAGCTTGGGCACCTCGGCGCTTCGATGAATTGCTTTCCAGTACGTACCAGGGGTCGGCGTCAAATGACTAAACGCCGAGCCCCTGGGTTAACAAATATATCATCTCTTCTTTGCGTGCTTCGTCCCCTTTGCGTCCCCTTCGCTAGCTCCCCGACTCTCCTAACATGTCACCGTGGATCTTCTTTGCGTGCTTCGTCCCCTTTGCGTCCCCTTCGCTAGCTCCCCGACTCTCCTAACATGTCACCGTGGATCCAACAGAGGTTGATCGTAACATGAAGGATGGGGATGATGACACCCCTTCTTCCTTGTGAGTTGCGACGGAGGCCCTTAATAGCTAGAAACATGAAACATGGCGACGTTCCACACATTCACATAACACATGACCACACCGACAGACACATTCATTCAACATCCGTACATACAAAAGGTCCAACACATTAAGCATCCAACATAGTCCAACACATTCAACATCCAACATAGTCCATACATATGCTTCATCAATCAACAAACATAGTCCAAACATAGTACAAGGTCCAATGCATACATAGTCCATGCACAAAATAAAGCATATGAAGTCTTTGGATCTTTTATCGCTCCTTGTACCTTAACGTGGACGGCGAGCGTAACGCTTTCCCCTCCCAAATGGATAGGTACCTGGAGTGTACCTGTCCACTGGTCTGAGCGTCCTATGTGGACGTCCAGAATCGGAGGGGCCTTCAGTTCCTTGGGGTGCATCTCCAAGCTGGGACATGCCAATCTCATCATACTCATGATCATACTCTCCCTGTCCTTCATCAACTTCATCATCATAATGACCATGTCCTTGACCACCCTCTGTAGTAGTTGCTGCACCATGTGAAGAAGAAGTCATGCCACCATGTGCACCATGTGAAGATGAAGTCCCTCCAACATGTGCAGTAGAAGGTCCAGCACCAAGCTGTTGTGGGACTGCCACATCCGAGGAACGTCTACATCCAAGGCGTGCAGCTACCTTTCGTAGGCGATGCATGGCACGCTGCATTTTGAAAGCACTATTAGTAAGGTCGCAAAACTATATAAAGATGTAACATCAACTGAATGAGAGAAGACTACCTGAATGTGTTGTCATAACATGGAGGCCTCATCAGGATCACCCACAGGAATCATCAATGCCCTTCCTTGGTCGGCCACTGTCCTCATTATCTCCATGCTCTATGCAACAAAAACAATAATTTAAGTCTCTATCACAGTAAAGACCTCAGAGATTGAAATAGTTGTATCACTTACAGCTCTGGCTAACGCAGGGGCGATCTCAACTTGCCTGCCTTCTCGGGTAGCTTGGTCATATGGGTTGTTGCCCTCATCCTCGCTCGCAATGTCAGCAATGTCTTGCTCCGTCCAAGCGGGCCTCAATTGAAGCCTTGTTCGTTGACCAAACCAAACAAGGTAATCATAGAATGCCTTGTCACGATGGACGGCGTGGATGCCCATGTTGTTCTGCTCCATCAACATCCACTCATCAATGTAGCGATGGTGCTCCAGTTGCCAGTTGGTGATCTTCTTATTTTTTTGTCTGTTGAACCTGCAAATTTTACACCAAATCGGCAATATGAAGGCCTACTCAATGATTCTTTCATGTGAAACGAACAAAATATTGTATGTTACGTACTTGTGGAGCTGCCAACCGGTGGAGAAATCATCGGGCGGAGAAGGCTGCAGCCTACCAAACTGCCGTGCTACACGGTGAGGGAGATGGTACTCAACTGCATAGAAACAAATAAGGGGGGTCCTCATCGTCCAGACGTCCTCGTCTGCCATGCACAAGGCGCTCAAGTTGAGATCTGTTACTTGCCTCCGCCGATATGGGCTCCATTGAACCTGTACACAACGTCGTCATCAACTAGTCGACGCTCAATTTGTGCACATATCCTCGATTAGGGCAAAAGGGTGGGAAACTTACATGCTGTGGCAAAAGGGTGTCCAGCTCGTTGGTGAAGCTGATGTACGCGTGGCGTGACACGTGGTATGTTCCATGGGCTCGCTCGTAGAGGTGTGCCACGGTAGGGGCGACAACTGCGTCTCCTTGAGGAAACCATGGTTGTGGGGGATCAAGCTGATGCGGTCTCCCAACTGGAAGCCTCTCCCACATCCAAATCTGCAAAAAAAGAGTGGAAACATGAATGTTAATCACTTTTGTTAAGAAAATACATTGAATTGTAGTGGTAACTTGTACAACTTTGCTTTATTACCTGCAATAGTGTGATGCAGCCTGACATTGTAGCGTGCGAGCCTCCAGGACGACGGCAAGCCTCACAAAGCTGACGGTACAGGAAGGCAAGTATAGCCGAGCCCCAACTCCTATTGCCGGCATCCTCCCAGTTCAAAAGGCACGGGATGTACATCCAGGACGCCGTGTCTCTAGTGCCGTCAGGGAAGAGAACCGTACCTAACATGTGGAGGACGTAGGCCCGACAGTAGTATGTCACGGTCTCGGCGTCTACGTTGGGTGGGCACTCCCGAAACTGCTGACGAAGCCACCTCAGGGACACCCCACTGCTGCGCCGTTTCTTGCCAGCCTCAACTGCCGCTAGGGGCCGTCCCAAGAAGTGCTCAACCCGCTGCTGCCATCCTTCAGACTCCGTGTCTCCTGTCACTGGGAATCCTCGGATTTTGACTCCAAGGATCATGGCAACGTCCTCGAGAGTGATCGTCATCTCCCCGCATGGTAGGTGAAAGCTGTGTGTCTCCGGACGCCACCGATCTATCAACGCCGTCAGCGCCGCTGGGTTGAAAGGTGGCGTGCCTCGTCGACAAACACGAGCAATGGTAGCAAGGTTCGCCACCTTCAGGAGGGGCGTGTACCTCTCGTCGTAGACCATGGTCGTAGAGGCCTCATGTGTCATTGGCCTCAGCACATTCAAAACCTGCAAAAAAAAACAAGCATGAAAAAGTATTAGTTCATGTCACTTTATAAAGAGCATGGACTATAGAGCAAAACATGAACAATGCAGTGTTTTCATACGAATTATTGAATATACCTCTCCGTTCTCGATCCTCCGAGCCCGGTGGTGCTCATCGAACCTTGGATCAAGAAGGGGGAACCGATCCATCCTGCAACATAAGCAATGACAAACCATTAGTGTCAGTTAAAGCATGTGTATGTGGTACGAAGTAACATAAAAATAAAAAAAACAAAAGTAAACCAATGTACCATTACACAAAGCAATTCTAGTAGCTAGTTTGATGGATACCTGTTGTCTAAGTAGTTCAGGACATTTTCTCTTATTGTGGCCCGGCTTATGGCAACCAGAGCAACGGCTCTTTTGGGTGTCCTCTACAAAATGTCTCCCAACCTTACTCGTGGTTGATCTACCTTTCATGGCTCGGTCCATGTCCATCCTGAACCGCTTCCGCCGCCTAGGTCCTCTACTCTTCCAGAGTAAACCAAGATCAGCCACATACTTGGGGCCATCATAAGTAGGCCATTGACTCTCGTCAAGATATGGCTCGAACTGAGGATTCTAGGTGCTCATTAGGTTCCTCAAAGAGAACTCCGCGGCCATACGGGGAGGGACCTCAGGGTCAACACGTCTAAGGCGACAGGCTGTAATCATGTGGGAGCAAGGCCTATGGTATATGATCAGTTTTCCACACGTACACTTGTTCTCATTGATCACTACTTTATGTTTTCGAGCACCACGGTCTTCACCACCAATGTTAGTTCCGCCACCCTCTAGAATCTCATATCCATGGTTGATCGGATTGAAACATGAACCCTTCTGTCGTTTAGACTTTTTCTTTGAGAAAGCTAGTTCCTGAGATGCTAAAAGTGGCCAAGCTTTGCCTTGTGTCCATAGAGACCTCGCATGCTTCTTCCTCGAAACGAACCAAGAATTCAACTTGTAGAAGGTGAATGAGGCAATAGCAGTCACAGGCAGACCACGACAACCTCTTAGAAGGCTGTTGAACATCTCTGCCATGTTACTAGTCATGAAGCCCCATCTCCAACCACCCGTGTCATATGCAAGTGACCACTTATCCTTCGACGCCATCAACTCGCTCAAGAATTGCCTGCCATCAACATTTGTGGCTAACTTCAGGGCATCTAACTTGTCTTTGAATAATTGAACCTCTTGCTGCCTGCAAACCTCCTCAAATAATTTGAAGTTGTCCTTTGTGTGATCACGCCTTATAAGATTCTGAGCAAGGTGTCTGGTGCACCACCGGTGATGTATTTGGCCGTAACCAGGAATCTCTTGTTCTACAGCATTCAGAATGCCAGCATGCCTATCGGATATCACACAAACATCACGTCCCAGACCAATTACCACTTGTCTTACTAGCCTGAGAAACCAACACCAACTATCCGTGTCCTCCTTCCGAACAATCGCAAAGGCCAATGGCACAAGCTGGTCCTCTGCATCTGTCCCAATACAAATAAGCATTGTGCCTTCAAATTTCCCTGTAAGAAAGGTCCCGTCAATTGAGACGACGGGCCTGCAATGCTTGAATGCTTCGATGCTCTGCCCGAACGCCCAAAACGCCCTTCCAAAAACCTGGCTACCATTCCTTGTTTCACCCTCCTTAGGTAAATACTCGAAGTGCATCCCAGGATTTACGGCCCTCATTGCGTTCAACATTACAGGGAGGCGCTCATAAGCTTCTTCCCAATTTCCAAATATTATTTCCAGTGCACGCTGCTTTGCCCTCCATGCTTTCCCATACTTGACATAGTAATTGTACCGTTGGAAGATGATCTCAACCAACGCAGACACCGTAATGGTTGGCATATGCTTCACCACGGGGCATAATTGCCTTGCAATGAATCTAGAATTGAGCTGCAGATGGTTCTCTTCTGCCTCAGCAGTGGCACAAACATGTGGTTGCTTCACTAAGGTAATCTTCCATTTGCCTGCCTTCGTCTTCCTACCACATACTCTCCAACCACACTGTTGTTCTTCACAAGCAACAGTGTACCTCTTCTCCTTGAATGAATTGATGACCCTAAAAGGTCAGTTGTGTACAATGGAGTACTCTTGCAACCATGATTTCAACTCATCCATGGTAGCAAACAATATGCCTTTCCGTATGATGAGGCAACCGCTAACATCAGGCACAGTTGTATCACTTAGCCCACCATCAGCTACTGCCCTATGACCATGGCTAAGGTCCTCGAAATCACCAACTAGTGGATCTCTCCAAGGCAAGACCCTAGACAATATCTCTATTTCCCTTAAATTCAGACGACCAACAGGGCGATCGTCATCAGAGTCTTCGGCTATCTCCTCTACGAAGGACTCATTATCTCCAGCTATCTCCATGTCAAAACGGTTCGTAGCCCTAGCATCACCAAAGTCTTCTTCACTACTAAGATCATCTTCGTCGCTAAGCTCATCCTCAATAGAAAAGTCTCCGCTACCGTCGTCCAAACCTTCTTCTGCATCAACAATTACATAATCATCATCCTCTTCATCACTATCATGATTGCCCTTACCATCGGCAACCGGATTCTCTTCCTCATCTCCACCGTAGCCTAGTTGTGTGACAAGTATTTCTTCTTCAGGCAAAGGACCATAACCTATGTGAGCGGGGGAAGATGGCCATGCTTCGAAGTTATCATTTCCTAAGCCGGACTCCTTACTTACTACTAAATCCAAAGATCGCACTTCTGAGGCCAATACAACTGCCTTGTAATCATTCCATTCAGACTCGTTTGTAATTTTGAGCAACCGCTTGATCCGAGGACCCTTCGACGACCCAACATCTATGACACCTTCAAACTGAACATGCACGTCTCCTTCATTCCAGCATAACTTAACCTTCACTCGCTCCACTAACTGGGTCAAAGATGGTGTTTCAGAAAAAATCAACAACTCCTCACACATGTCCAGAAATTCCAAACTATCATCTCTTGTCCTAACAATACAGCCTCCATGATGCAACCTCACTAATTTATCCATCTACAGCCATCACACAACAAGTAGTGTAACATATGAATATATTTCAATCCAATAAGTAGAAACTAAAATATATCATTTCATCGTTTTTCAACCCCAACAACATAATCATTTCTAGTCATAACAAATTGAAATGTAATGACCAACAAATTAATAAAATACATAGTAACCCTAATGACCAACAAATAACTAACCCTAATGACACCTACAATAAACAAATAACCCTAATGACCAAAATAACTAGAAACCAAACTAACCTAACATGTTCATCACATATAACAGTTAAACAACAATGCACTCAATCATCCTAAGCCATACATTTTGCAAATGCAAACACAAATATACCAAATCACCAAACAACCATGATTCCAAATGATTAGGGACAATGTAAGCACATCTACGCGGATAGAATGGAGGAGGGGAGAGACCATTACCTCGAGGAACCTTCGGGAGCCGAGATCGTGGCACCGGGGGTTGATTTTAGGGGTTAGGGTTTGGTGGCGGCGCGGGGGAGAAGAGAAAGAGAGGGAGGCCGGCGGTTTCAGAATGAAGGGAGGAAGAAGAAGGGGCCTCGGCGCGGCCTAAAGGGTCCAGACCTCGGCGTTGAGTCGGGTCACGCCGAGGTCTGGAGGCTCGGCGTTAAGTGACCCAACGCCGAGCTTCTGGGCCACCGTTCTCTGTTGGGCCGCCTGGGCCGCGCTCCGGATGGGGCCAGAGCTCGGCGCTCGGTCGGACCGCGCCGATGTTGGGTACATGGCGTCGGCTGACACGACGCCGACGTCTCGGACCCACGCGCCAACGTGGCGACGACGACCCCGGTCTCCCGTGACGTGGCAGTACCTCGGCGTGGCGTGACACGACGCCGAGCCGCATATCTCGGCGTCATGTGCTAAGACGCCTAAAAATGGTCTATTTTCAGAAATTGTTTTGGCGTTGGTATTTTTCTAGAAATTGTTTTCAAAAGAGATCAAAATACGAAAATTTCACGTTATGAGTTGCAGCCCGATCTAGTTGGCCCAAAGGCCCCCAAAACACACACAGGGCCCGTTGACCATCGTGCTGGCGCATCTCTGCGCTTCTCCCATCTCCACCACTTGATGCATCGTACTCGTACCCATCTGATTTCAAGCGCGCTCGCAATGGCTTTCGAACAACGGCCGGCAACGTTGTTCGCGGTCCGACGGCGATTGGTTGGCAGCTGGTACGGAGTGGTCGCTTTGTTCTTTCCTTAAAAAGAAGAGTATCAACTGGAGGCCCGGAGCAGCTTTGCTTTCATGTTAACTTTCTGCTTCGCTTTTTTTTTTTTGACAAGCACCTGCTTCGCATTAGATACAGCTAAGGAACAAAACATCTACCGGTCCCCATGTGCCGAAACTGCTCGAGCTTGCAGTTCAAAAAAAAAAAAAAAAAAGAAGAAGGGAAACTGCTCGAGTTTGCCAATCACTTTCCTCACATGGGATATTCCTGAGTGAGCTTATATTAATCGAATTCCTGGGAATTGGAGCACTGAAGCCCACGAGAATGACCTAAAACTGACATGATGCATTAGTTTGCCAAATCCATCGACTTGTGTTACCGCAACGGTCTAGTAATTTTAAAAGGCAAAAGTCTCAGAAAATTTATGTATAAACTTAGAACATACTTCTAATAAAAAAATATTGTATTTGCTTTGTATCGTTTGGTCATATTCTAATAACACAACTCTTAAATACTTTATTCCTAGTACTTTATGTTTTTCTGAGATAGAATTGAGTTACAATTACTTTATCTACTTATCTACTTTTTTATCCTTGTTCATATCCCCCCCCCCCCCCCCCCAATAATATATCTATTTGGGTCTTACATTTAGGGGTCACTTTAGGTTATTTTTATCAATAGTAGATGTTGGAAATTTCATGCAAATTTAGAGGCTATTTTATTTTTTCTAATGGTATATATGAGTAATGAAGAGGTAATTTAAGTTGTTTACATAATGACAGCGATGATGAATTTAGATTAAGATTTAGGGGATTACTTTACTATCTTATAATGGAAAATATAGACAATTTTATAAAAATAGAACATATCCGATGGCTATTATTGTCTACGATGATCAGCATCCTTCAAGTAGATGACGAGATGTCACTGATTTTTATAAGAAATTTTATAATTTATCTTTTTTTAGTTTATCTTGTGTAAATATACTAAAGATACGCACGCACAGACATAACACTAAAGATACGCACGCACAGACATAATTATACTAACACCCTAAAAAGTGATAAACCAGCCACACCACCAGTTTACACTCCAAAATTATGCCTCTCAGCAATAATTCTCATTGCTGCTCCTGTGCCGGGAAAAAGCACAAGCACTCGAGTGATTATCCTCCTATATGTGCATGCATGCCGTACCGCTATATATTCTGCTCACCCCTTTGATTGTTTATTTGCCATCGAGCTATAGCACTTAACCCCTCATCACAATTGCGCATGGCCCCACCCACATGAGATACTTGCCTGTGCCTCGAACTTTGAGCTAGTGGACTATTGAGGCATAGAACACTGACATGCTAGATCTTCCCAAATCTTCCTCGCTAGCAATAGTAATTCTTTATATGGGATTGCTTATACTAATGGCTACCGCTGCTTTCGTCATATTCGCTTAGCTTATAAATCGTATTTTTTCAGCCAATAAATATTATTTTTCTCTCACAACAAATCAATCAACAGTACTTTCAGCTATGACTTATCAGCCAAGAGAATATGGCATTTGCTCGTGAATTGTGATTTGCCCGGAGTAGAAAGATATGAGGCTAGGGACATTTGGACAGTCTAGCTAGGTTAGCGCACAAAGCAAAGAGACACACCGAATCTAGGTTTAACAATCTTTCAGGCATAAACAACTCATGTGCACATGCACGAAGGAATGGAGTGGCAATCGAAAAAAAAAGAAGGAATGGAGTGGCGCTGATGAACTGATTTTACTGATAGTGATAGGCCAAGCTAAAGCAGCTGGATGGTGTGTATAAAAACTAAAATGAATCGGATTGGAACCAAGACTGCATGCATGAGTGTCATCACTGGAAAAGTTACTCATGTGCCAAGTGCTCAACGTGGGTCATGGGTGCCCAATAATATACTCAAAACACCGCATCATTTCCCGCTCGCTTCAAAGTGCTCTATTTTTTTTTAATAATTAGTATGTGCTACGGAGTAGTATTAGTGCATGACATTGTGCACTATGTTGGACCTTTATCTAAAAAAAAATACAATTCTAGATTTAGACAAGTCAAACTTTTTTTTTACATCGGGCAAGTTTATAGGAAATAATATCAGCATTTATGTTACAAAATAGGTTTACTGACAAAATATATTTTATAATTAATGAAATAGTATTTATTAAGTATAATAAATAGGAGTATTAGCATTTTTTTATAAAATTTCATAAAATTAATATTGTTTGACTTATTAGGAAGCAAGAATTGTATTTTTTTTACGGAGCGAGTATGAATTTGCAAGGTCGCCAGACAACCCCTATTAATAAACAGAAAAGCTATATTTTGTCCGTGTGAAATTTTTGCCCCCGTCACACTGTTTTTTTGGCTGTCGGATCTTTTGTTCCTTTGATCTCGGCGCTCTGTCTCGGTGCCGTCTCTTCCTCCCGCGATACCGGTTGTTTTAGCAGCCGGCAGCACCCAATTTTTTTGTGGCCACTGGATCAACAATGCAGCGTTTGATATGTTTCGGTGTGTTTCAGTTGCTTTTCCTATGATGTGCAGGCCCACTCTGAGCGTTATTGTTCAAAATTGGGAGTCGCACAATATACGCATTTCCGCGACACTTTATCTGTTGAACATGTCGCCTTTTCGTAGGACAACATTCTGCACCATACAACATAGCAGGTCTAATCGTCGTCCTATAAAACTTGCCTTTTAACTTCTGTGGTACCATTTTGTCACATAGGACACCAGATGCTTGCCACTTCATTCACCCTGCTTTGATTCTATGGCTAATATCTTCATCAATATCCCCGTCTCTCTGTAGCATTGATCCTAAATATCGAAAGGTATCCTTCCTATGCACTACTTGACCTTCCTAAACTAATATCTTACTCCTCCCGAGTAGTAGTGTTGAAGTCACATCTCATATACTCAGTTTTAGTTCTACTGAGTCTAAAACATTTGGACTCCAAAGTCTTCCCGTCATAACTTCAGTTTCTAATTCACTCCTGTCCGGCTTTCATCAACTAGCACTACATCGTCCATGAAAAGCATACACCAAGGGATGTCCCCTTGTATGTCTCTTGTGACCTCATCCATCACTAAGGCAAACAGATAAGAGCTCAAAGCTGACTCTTGATGTAGTCCCTATCCGAATCGGAAAGTCATCCGTGTCTCCATCACTTGTTTGAACACTAGTCACAACATTGTTGTACATGTCCTTAATGAGCCCGACGTACTTTCGTTGGGACTTTATGTTTGTACAAAGCCCACCACATAGCATTCCTTAGTATTTTATCATAAGCCTTCTCGAAGTCAATAAAAATCATGTGTAGGTCCTTCTTCTTCTCCCTATACCGCTCCATAACTTGTCTTATTAAGAAAATGGCTTCATGGTTGACCTTTCGGGTATGAAACCAAATTGGTTCATAGAGACCCGCGTTATTGCTCTCAAGCGATGCTCGAGAAGAATATGTGTTGACATTAGTTCTAGCACTGTATATTTGCTTTGAATCAATACTTTGCCTGTGAAATGGTTATTCTGTTTGTCCAATAATTAAAAGGACATATAGTGGTATTTATCTTTTATTCAGTACTCGAAATTAGTAGTTCACTATACCTGTGCTAATGCTTGTACTACTAGTGTTTTTTCCATTGGCTTTCTCTATGTGTAATCATGCTTCAATTTGATATTTGTGATAGATGCCTAGAAAGAGGTGTCCTGGTTTTGTGAGATATCGAGCTCTGATGATTTAGAAGGCCAGGATGTTGAAGATGTTCAGTGCTCACAGTTTCTAAGTGTTGATTCTGATATCTATCGCTCCATCTCTAGCCCTGAAACTAATTATTACTATGATGTAAGTGTACTATATTTGTTCTTGATTTTTGTCCTTCTGTATGTTGAAGGGCAAGCCCTGGTGCAAGCGGTAGAGTTTTACCGCATGTGACCGGAAGATTCCGGGTTCGAGTCGTAGTCTCCTTGCATTGCACAGGCGAGGGTAAGGCTTGCCACTGATACCCTTCTCCAGACCCCGCACAGAGCGGAAGCTCTCTACACTGGGTACACCCTTTTTTTTGTATGTTGGTGCACACAACCACAACATGCAGGCTTAAGTTGGTAATACTGAATTGATAGCTTTGACTCAACATGTTTTTTCCTACATTGTTGGGCAATAGCCTTGTTTGACTTTATGTGGCATGCCTTTCCGACCAGTAGTAGAATTGTAGGTTCTTTAATCTGGGTGTGAACCTTTTCTTTTTTTTTGAATTTAGGCTTATTGTTGAGTGAGAAATGTGACCATTTTCTTTGTTTCTGCACCTGCCATCCTTTTGACAGATTTCAGCAAATGTCCCTGTGTATGGACTTAACATGGAAGAACCGCCAGTATAACCTTATATCAATATATCATACACTAGTTCACTTGTCCTAATGTCAAATATGAAATATATGTACTATAATTTTCTCTTTTATTTTTGTACATCATGGAAGGCACTGTATATCTAGTCCATACATTTGGTATTATTGACTGTGCCTGTCAATGGTGTGTGCACTCGTATGCATGCCTATGTTTGTATTACTGTTACTAGGTATTATAATGATAAGTGTCGAGCTGTCAATTATGATTACTTGAGTAGAGGGCAGTGTGATCCCTTCGCTTATATTATTAACTGTTATTGTTTTAGGTGCTATAACAATACTTTTTTCTAGACTTTATTCTATTTTTGGGCTTCCTAGAGCTAATTGTTTTTTTTTCTTTTGAGCCTATCGGTTGTGCTGCTGCACCTTTTAATATTCTTTTTTTTCTTTTTCACTCTTCTGTTAGTCTGTGAACAATTTATCCTCTATTTTTTTTACTGGTGCACCTTTTTCATCTAGATGTTCGTTTCCATTGACACTTTATTTGCATGCATTGTTTGTAGGGGGCTCTTAACTCCTTCAGAGACTTTACTGGTAGGGATATGATCTGAATGCAACTGGGACACCCAAGCCTGATATACAAATGATTAAAGGGTAAGTTCCTATCTATGCAAAAGAATACCTTTTGCTTAGGCCAACACTTATATATTACTAGCATTAAGTTTATATCCTAGTATGCACTGTAAATTTTTGTACTTGATGATGTAATTTGAGTATATCTTATTAATGTGGCATATATATATGTCTCTAGGATCTGCAATCCTTTACCTAGCAGTTTGAGCAAATGGATTAAGGCAGTTTCAGGTACTGCAAATGTCAAGTTTGTTGATTCAAGTTTTTTTAGTATGCTGATTTAGTACATTTTTCTTGCTGAGTTCATATGAAGTTGTATGGGTTTGGCTTTCATCTTTATACAGCTTCTAGTTATGAAGTTTTCCGTTCGCTTGGAGGAGTATAGAACTGTTTATGAATATTCTAGACTGCCAATATTCTGCTCCCTGATTTGCTTTGACTTGCAATTTTATCATGTTGTCATTTAACTTACCATGGTGCTGCCATTGACACCATTTAAAATGAATTGTTTGAAGATGGCTACCACCTGAGTAGACTCTTTTTGTTAGAGACGCCATGTCCGATACAAATGGTGAAACAGTATGTTCCTCTCTATTCAAAAGAGTTCCTTTTTGCTTGTGTCGACAATTATATATTACTACAAGTAGTTTTATATTCTAGGATGGAATGTAGATTTTTCTCATTACAGATGTAATAGTAGTATAATGTTAGTATAAAGTTTGCATTCTAAGTCATTTGCTCTTGCTAGCACAGAGCATATGAACGTGCACTGTTTGAATCATGTTTATAGGACCTGTTCTATTTTTGTAAGGAATGTGCCATATATGTCTCTGGTATCTGCAATCCATAAAAAATAATTTATAAAATATGTTTTTTTTTCTGAACATTATGGCATATATGTCTCTGAGATCTACAATCCTTAGAAATAATTTATAATTTTAGTTTTCTGAACAACTTGGCATATATGTCTAGTGAGATCTGCAATCCATAGAACTTATTCGTAAGATAGGTTTTTTTTAAATTGTGGCATTTGTTTTTGGCATCTGCACTCCTTTGAGAGATAGAGAGAGAGTTTGTCAGGAACTATGACGTCCGTTTGCAGTATGTTGTTGAGCAATATGTTTGTCAGGAACTATGAATAAAAAATATTTGCCTTTTTTGTTTCTGTAAAATGTGCCAAATGTGGTCTGTCATTTCCATTCCATTTTTTTGGAATATATGGTATGTTTTCTGAGTTCTGCAATCCATATAGAGGAAATCAGTGGTGTGCTCTGCTTGTGTGCTCTGTTCAATGTGGTAATAGTCTGAGTGTTTTGTTGAGCAAACGAACATACCACAGTTGTTATGACTGAATGTTTATGTTATCATGTAAAAAGTGTTAGCTATTTTAGAAAGTTGTTTCATAGAACTGCTACCTGTATAGATTATGAATGGCCCTGTTTTCGTGTTTCTGCTCTATGTTTTTTCTGCCGAGAACATTGAAGCTACTTGAACTTTGAGATATTTCTAGTTACTAGAGATGTTGTCTGTTCCCTAGTATTGAACTTAGTTTCCCAGCCACAGTCTTGTGAGTTGTTGCCTTCTTGCAATCTAGCTATTGCTACTATTTTACTTGAATATCCCTCTACTCTTCAGTTTTTTGGTTGTATGCAATGCCTAATTGATGGTAGTTAGCTTTTCTTTGTGCTTTCTCTATCAATTTTTTATATTAGTTGAATTTTAGGAGGATGTGATCTTTTTGGTTTCTATTGCTTTGTAGTCTTTACCTTGCTAGTTTTTCTAAAATTTGTTGTTACATGTGCAGCCACCTAAGATTAAACTTATATGAATTGCACCACCAAATTCAAAAGCCTGAAGCCACACTTTTCCTGATAATGCACTTACACTAGAGTTCAACTACACTTACAGTGGTTAATATGGTGTAATTCCTGGGTATTATTGATGTAACTAGTATTAGATGAAAAAAAATTGTTAGGCTCATGTTTGGGTAATATATTTTGAAAGGTCTATGTTAGCTTTTCTGTGTTTTTTATTGAGGCAATGCCCTCAGATCTTCTTTAGTTTGAAACTTTGAATTGCCTTTTTTTTGCAGTGCTATGAGAAATTTTGCTTTGCTATTCTACCTGTTTTTTCAATGTCAAATTACTCAGAATTGTTTTGGTTTTGATTTCCATATTAAAATTCATGTCATAGTTTCTCTGCTACATTTATCCATTTAGTTTGGATTTATTTTGTATTAACTTTGTAGTTACAGTAGAGTTCAACTTTAATTATAGTTGTTCATCACGTGTAATTTATAGGTAATTTCTATGTAACTAGTACTAAGTTTAAGTTAGCAGGCCTTGTCAATTTTTCTTAGTGAATTATGTCTTTTATTTGCTCTGCTTTTAGTGTTTATTCCTGTATTTCTACCCCCTTGCCAATGTGGCTTGTGGGCAGTCCAAGTAGTACCTCAAATTTAGTGTTAATTTTCTAGTTGGCCTGATTTTTGTAGTTGTGTTAAATTTCATTTGGCATGTTGTAGTTTGTCATGCAGATTTACTTGATCATCAGAAAAGTTGTAAAAGGTGTTCCAGGTAACTTAGTTAGGTGGCCTAGTTGATTTTTGTAGTTGGTCGAGTTGATTTTTAGAATAATTGCTAAAATAAATTCAATTACAGTGCTTTGTAATTAGATTTACAGTCTATTTTCATTGTAATTTATTGTATTGAGTGCTGTAATTTAATGGTAATGTCCTTATTTTGATTAGATGATTGTACTCCTGGTTGATGTTGATCTGATTCTTTATTTTCCTTGTTTTTCTTCTTCCTATGTTGATATTTGAGTTGTACAGATGTTCAAGCAGAGGCTGAGATGGGCGGGGCGGTTGGTGATGGCCCTTCTGTGTCATTGGTTAGTTTTTATAATCTAAGGTACTTCTCTACTCCTAAAATCATCACATTTGTGCTCTGTACTTCTATAATCATCCCAATTTAGGTTAGAATTTGTTCATCCAGCTGCCAGTTTTCTTCTTTGTCTATTGTTATATTCTAGAATCTGTGCTACTTCTTTATCTCTAAATAATGGTTTTCTGGTTATAGGTATCCTAGTTACATTAGAGTTCAACTTCACTTTACAGTTGTTCATTAGGTGTAATTATAGGTATTATTTATGTAAGTAGTACTAAGTGCAAAAAGTTCATTACTTGTTTCTATGATTTTTACTTTTTTGAATTATCATTCTTTGAAGTTTGTTTGATTAATATAATGACCTCATAATTGTTTTGGTTTAGCTTTCTATATTATGAATATGTTGTTTGGTATGTTTGTAGGAGGCAGTACCCTCAGAATCTTTGTGATTTTGCATTTCATAAAAAAATTTCTGGTTTTTATTTTGTTTTTATTTTGTTTTGTTTTTGGTATGTATGTCAGATGCAGTCCCTCGTAATCTTTGTGATTTTGTATTTCATAGAAAATTTTTGGTTTTTTATTTTGTTTTTTATTTTTGTATTTTTTATGGTCTTTGGTATGTTTGTTAGAGGCAGTTCCCTCACAATCTTTGTGATTTTGCATTCCATAGCGAATTTCTGGTTTTTGATTTTGTTTTTTGTTTAATTATTTTTTGGTTTCCATTTTTTGGTTGTGTTTGTGCGTGAAGGTGGATGGTGGTCTTTGGTAATCCGAGTGAAATTCACGGTTGTTTCACTCGATTTTTTTTATTTGGTTATTTGTGTGTTTTATGCTATATGATTACTCGCGTGAGCATTAGGCTTCAATCAAACAATTTTTGTTTCTTGTCTCATTTGTGCGGTTCATCCTCTCAAATTGCTTGAGTGTTCAAATGGGTCAAATCACCCAAGTTCCAAATAGACAGATCCTTAATAAAACAATGGCAAAGCTTTTGCCGTTCTTTTAAAAAGCCAGACATAAGCCTGTTCGCTTGCTCGTAAACGATCGTAAATTCCCAGCTCAGAACAGTGTTTTTCTCTCACATCAAATCAGCCAGCAGTAAATAATCCACGATACGATACGGCCTCCCGAACAGGCTGCCCTGTAAAAGATGGGGAGCTTTCCCGTACTCAGGCTTCTCAACGTAGAGGCAGTAGTAGTATAATTCGGTCCCAGCTGGGCGGCCGGTGGTGAGTCCGGGATGAGATAAACGGCCACCGCCCCAGTGGTCCACTGCAAGCTAGGCCACCGCCCGCCGTTCGCAGGCATGCTCCCCTCTGTGCTCCCATCTCTGTCTGTTGCCGTATTGAGACTACTCTTATCTTATCTGACCTGACCACGCATGTCCCTCCATCGCTTTACAGATCGAGCTGCACCCCAGTGTGTGTATGTGCGTGCCAAGCAAAAGGTCGTCGCGAGTTGCATGCCTGCGGCCGTGGACCAACTGCAATCATGGGGAGGGGAGCATGGCGATCGTCGCGGTTGCGAGTTGTTGCAGCGCACGGCACCCGTGTGATAACTCCTTTGTCCGGTCCGGTTCACACAAGGGCCAATGAAGGAAGAAGCTAGAACTGATTTCCCAATCGGCAGACTCGATCTATTACGCATATCGTTTATGCTCATTCCTTTTGTTGATGGAGCTAGGGAAGTACTAGATCTGAAAAGCACCTGTTGTGGAGCGTGGCCGACATCGGCACACCTCGATGCTGCCTTGCCCCGCTGTTGGATCATTTTTTTCTTTGATTCTTTGCAGTTTGCACGACAGTCTGCCAGGTCTCCTCTCGTTTTTTCACAAGGTAATGTGATTGGGATGTATGGAGATGATGATTCTTCAGGCATGGGAGGATGAGGTAGGTAATGCTGCATGGGTCCTCTCTGTCTGAATGAGAGCTACTAGTCGTCTTTGTTGGCAAAAGTAGGGAGTTCACCCATATTTCACACCCACAGCGACCCAACTAGAGCTGATGTTGCTGATTGATGTCAGGTTTGTCCATCGAATCTCGATTTTCGAATTGATGCTAACTGCTAACCAATGGATTCGTATCTGAACTTTTAGAACTCCACTATAGTGTTTGTGGGAATAATCAACGCATAGAGAGCTCTAGCAAGCTATATATGAGAACATATGCATACAAACTTTTGATCCAATAGAAAATTATGTACAACAGATTAATGATAAAAAAAAGTAGGTGAGCTGATGATCGACCTTTGTTTGCAAATCACTATTAGTTTTTTTATAAAAGGCAAATCAGTATTAGTTTGGATAACCAACCAATCAGTGGCACACTGCATGGCGCCCCCATACAACTTGCAACAAGTTTATGCCACTTCCCAATATTATAAAACGTTTCTGGTATAGGCATAACTGGAGTTGACGGGAAAAATGCACAAATATATTGGAAGGCGCCACCACCCGCCCCTAACATTTTTATATTCACTGTTCTTTATATGCGTATATTTGGAACTCAAGAAATTTTGGAGGGATTTTGGAGGAATCTGGATGAATCTAGAGGAATTTGTGAGAGGAAAACACTGTTCCAGATGAAAAAAGAAGTGGATCAAGTCGGGTTTAAGAGCACGCAAACGGGTTAGGAGTATAGAACTGTTTATGAATATTCTAGATTGCCAATATTCTGCTCCCTGATTTGCTTTGACTTGCAATTTTATCATGTTGTCATTTAACTTACCATGGTGCTGCCATTGACACCTTTTAAAATGAATTGTTTGAAGATGGCTACCACCTGAGTAGACTCTTTTTGTTAGAGACGCCATGTCCGATACAAATGATGAAACAGTATGTTCCTCTCTATTCAAAAGAGTTCCTTTTGCTTGTGTCGACAATTATATATTACTACAAGTAGTTTTATATTCTAGGATGGAATGTAAATTTTTCTCATTGCAGATGTAATAGTAGTATAATGTTAGTATAAAGTTTGCATTCTAAGTCATTTGCTCTTGCTAGCACAGAGCATATGAGCGTGCACTATTTGAATCATGTTTATACGACCTGTTCTATTTTTGTAAGGAATGTGCCATATATGTCTCTGGTATCTGCAATCCATAAAAAATAATTTGTAAAATATGTTTTTTTTTCTAAACATTATGGCATATATGTCTCTGAGATCTACAATCCTTAGAAATAATTTGTAATTTTGTTTTCTGAACAACTTGGCATATATGTCTGTGAGATCTGCAATCCCTAGAACTTATTCGTAAGATAGGTTTTTTTTTAAATTGTGGCATTTGTTTTTGGCATCTGCACTCCTTTGAGAGATAGAGAGAGAGTTTGTCAGGAACTATGGCGTCCGTTTGCAGTATGTTGTTGAGCAATATGTTTGTCAGGAACTATGAATAAAAAATATTTGCCTTTTTTGTTTCTGTAAAATGTGCCAAATGTGGTCTGTCATTTCCATTCCATTTTTTTGGAATATATGGTATGTTTTCTAAGTTCTGCAATCCATATAGAGGAAAATCAGTGGTGTGCTCTGCTTGTGTGCTCTGTTCAATGTGGTAATAGTCTGAGTGTTTTGTTGAGCAAACGAACAGACCACAATTGTTATGACTGAATGTTTATGTTATCATGTAAAAAGTGTTAGCTATTTTAGAAAGTTGTTTCATAGAACTGCTACCTGTATAGATTATGAATGGCCCGTTTTCGTGTTTCTGCTCTATGTTTTTTCTGCCGAGAACATTGAAGCTATTGAACTTTGAGATATTTCTAGTTACTAGAGATGTTGTCTGTTCCCTAGTATTGAACTTAGTTTCCCAGCCACATCTTGTGAGTTGTTGCCTTCTTGCAATCTAGCTATTGCTACTATTTTACTTGAATATCCCTCTACTCTTCAGTTTTTTGGTTGTATGCAATGCCTAATTGATGGTAGTTAGCTTTTCTTTGTGCTTTCTCTATCAATTTTTTATATTAGTTGAATTTTAGGAGGATGTGATCTTTTTGGTTTCTATTGCTTTGTAGTCTTTACCTTGCTATTTTTTCTAAAATTTGTTGTTACATGTGCAGCCACCTAAGATTAAACTTATATGAATTGCACCACCAAATTCAAAAGCTGAAGCCACACTTTTCCTGATAATGCACTTACACTAGAGTTCAACTACACTTACAGTGGTTAATATGGTGTAATTCCTAGGTATTATTGATGTAACTAGTATTAGATGAAAAAAAAATTGTTAGGCTCATGTTTGGGTAATATATTTTGAAAGGTCTATGTTAGCTTTTATGTGTTTTTTATTGAGGCAATGCCCTCAGATCCTCTTTAGTTTGAAACTTTGAATTGCCTTTTTTTTGCAGTGCTATGAGAAATTTTGCTTTGCTATTCTACCTGTTTTTTCAATGTCAAATTACTCAGAATTGTTTTGGTTTTGATTTCCATATTAAAATTCATGTCATAGTTTCTCTTGCTACATTTATCCATTTAGTTTGGATTTATTTTGTATTAACTTTG
Organism: Miscanthus floridulus; assembly: GCF_019320115.1. Lineage (NCBI taxonomy): Eukaryota > Viridiplantae > Streptophyta > Magnoliopsida > Poales > Poaceae > Miscanthus > Miscanthus floridulus. The sequence continues at coordinate 71,513,603 of NC_089591.1, forward strand.
TAGTTACAGTAGAGTTCAACTTTAATTATAGTTGTTCATCACGTGTAATTTATAGGTAATTTCTATGTAACTAGTACTAAGTTTAAGTTAGCAGGCCTTGTCATTTTTTCTTAGTGAATTATGTCTTTTATTTGCTCTGCTTTTAGTGTTTATTCCTGTATTTCTACCCCCTTGCCAATGTGGCTTGTGGGCAGTCCAAGTAGTACCTCAAATTTAGTGTTAATTTTCTAGTTGGCCTGATTTTTATAGTTGTGTTAAATTTCATTTGGCATGTTGTAGTTTGTCCTGCATATTTACTTGATCATCAGAAAAGTTGTAAAAGGTGTTCCAGGTAACTTAGTTAGGTGGCCTAGTTGATTTTTGTAGTTGGTCCAGTTGATTTTTAGAATAATTGCTAAAATAAATTCAATTACAGTGCTTTGTAATTAGATTTACCGTCTGTTTTCATTGTAATTTATTGTACTGAGTGTTGTAATTTAATGGTAATGTCCTTATTTTGATTAGATGTTGTACTCTTGGTTGATGTTGATCTAATTCTATGTTTTCCTTGTTTTTCTTCTTCCTGTGTTGATATTTGAGTTGTACAGATGTTCAAGCAGAGGCTGAGATGGGCGGGGCGGTTGGTGATGGTCCTTCTGTGTCATTGGTTAGTTTTTATAATCTAAGGTACTTCTCTACTCCTAAAATCATCACATTTGTGCTCTGTACTTCTATAATCATCCCAATTTAGGTTAGAATTTGTTCATCCAGCTGCCAGTTTTCTTCTTTGTCTATTGTTATATTCTAGAATCTGTGCTACTTCTTTATCTCTAAATAATGGTTTTCTGGTTATAGGTATCCTAGTTACATTAGAGTTCAACTTCATTTACAGTTGTTCATTAGGTGTAATTATAGGTATTATTTATGTAAGTAGTACTAAGTGCAAAAAGTTCATTACTTGTTTCTATGATTTTTACTTTTTTGAATTATCATTCTTTGAAGTTTGTTTGATTAATATAATGACCTCATAATTGTTTTGGTTTAGCTTTCTATATTATGAATATGTTGTTTGGTATGTTTGTAGGAGGCAGTACCCTCAGAATCTTTGTGATTTTGCATTTCATAAAAAAATTTCTGGTTTTTTATTTTGTTTTTTATTTTGTTTTTGTTTTTTGGTACGTTTGTCAGATGTAGTTCCCTCATAATCTTTGTGATTTTGCATTTCATAGAAAATTTTTAGTTTTTTATTTTGTTTTTTACTTTTTGTATTTTTTATGGTCTTTGGTACGTTTGTTAGAGGCAGTTCCCTCACAATCTTTGTGATTTTGCATTCCATAGCGAATTTCTGGTTTTTTATTTTGTTTTTTGTTTAATTATTTTTTTGTTTCCATTTTTTTGTTGTGTTTGTGCGTGGAGGTGGATGGTGGTCTTTGGTAATCCGAGTGAAATTCACGGTTGTTTCACTCGAATTTTTTTATTTGGTTATTTGTGTGTTTTATGCTGTATGATTACTCGCGTGAGCATTAGGCTTCAATCAAACAAATTTTGTTTCTTGTCTCATTTGTGTGGTTCGTCCTCTCAAATTGCTTGAGTGTTCAAATGGGTCAAATCACCCAAGTTCCAAATAGACAGATCCTTAATAAAACAATGGCAAAGCTTTTGCCGTTCTTTTAAAAAGCCAGACAAACCCTGTAAAAGATGGGGAGCTTTCCCGTACTCAGGCTTCTCAACGTAGAGGCAGTAGTAGTAGAATTCGGTCCCAGCTGGGCGGCCGGTGGTGAGTCCGGGATGAGATAAACGGCCACCGCCCCAGTGGTCCACTGCAAGCTAGGCCACCGCCCGCCGTTCGCAGGCATGCTCCCCTCTGTGCTCCCATCTCTGTCTGTTGCCGTATTGAGACTACTCTTATCTTATCTGACCTGACCACGCATGTCCCTCCATCGCTTTACAGATCGAGCTGCACCCCAGTGTGTGTATGTGCGTGCCAAGCAAAAGGTCGTCGCGAGTTGCATGCCTGCGGCCGTGGACCAACTGCAATCATGGGGAGGGGAGCATGGCGATCGTCGCGGTTGCGAGTTGTTGCAGCGCACGGCACCCTGTGATAACGCCTTTGTCCGGTCCGGTTCACACAAGGGCCAATGAAGGAAGAAGCTAGAACTGGTTTCCCAATCGGCAGACTCGATCTATTACGCATATCGTTTATGCTCATTCCTTTTGTTGATGGAGCTAGGGAAGTACTAGATCTGAAAAGCGCCTGTTGTGGAGCGTGGCCGACATCGGCACACCTCGATGCTGCCTTGCCCCGCTGTTGGATCATTTTTTTCTTTGATTCTTTGCAGTTTGCACGACAGTCTGCCAGGTCTCCTCTCGTTTTTTCACAAGGTAATGTGATTGGGATGTATGGAGATGATGATTCTTCAGGCATGGGAGGATGAGGTAGGTAATGCTGCATGGGTCCTCTCTGTCTGAATGAGAGCTACTAGTCGTCTTTGTTGGCAAAAGTAGGGAGTTCCATATTTCACACCCACAGCGACCCAACTAGAGCTGATGTTGCTGATTGATGTCAGGTTTGTCCATCGAATCTCGATTTTCGAATTGATGCTAACTGCTAACCAATGGATTTGTATCTGAACTTTTAGAACTCCACTATAGTGTTTGTGGGAATAATCAACGCATAGAGAGCTCTAGCAAGCTATATATGAGAACATATGCATACAAACTTTTGATCCAATAGAAAATTATGTACAACAGATTAATGATAAAAAAAAGTAGGTGAGCTGATGATCGACCTTTGTTTGCAAATCACTATTAGTTTTTTTATAAAAGGCAAATCAGTATTAGTTTGGATAACCAACCAATCAGTGGCACACTGCATGGCGCCCCCATACAACTTGCAACAAGTTTATGCCACTTCCCAATATTATAAAACGTTTCTGGTATAGGCATAACTGGAGTTGACGGGAAAAATGCACAAATATATTGGAAGGCGCCACCACCCGCCCCTAACATTTTTATATTCACTGTTCTTTATATGCGTATATTTGGAACTCAAGAATCTGTATATGTTTTAGAAATGCAAAGTTGGTTGAAGTTTCCAGAGAGAGACCAATCATTGACTTGCCCAAACGAAAATTTGCAAACTTCTTTACCTTGAACGCTTGCCCGGGGAAGTACACAGGAGCAAACTTGCCATTAATTGCCCTCATTAGGTATAGCGTATAGTGTATGTATGCCATCTAACAAGCTAAGAATAATTTATAGAACCCGAGATTACAGTCTGAAAAATAATGTAACTTGCAGCATTGTCTGGTTTATTTTTCTTAGCTAGAAAAATCTTGCAACATTGCACAATGATGGGGGGAAATCATTGCTCGTGATACCAAAAGCAGATGACCTTTATAATCATAACTGAGATATGATTTCCCAACAAAAACGATAAGGTGACAACCCCAGCTTTGCCAGCCTTTGCCTTGCCGCTTCCCAAGCAGAACTAGATAAAACTCAAGCATTCTGATCCGCCGGGGCGTTTATGGCTTCCTAAAGCAAAGCAACGCAGAGATGGCCTATTCCAAGACCTATGCAATGTAGTATTGCCTACTAACCTATCAGGCCCTCCTGCAAACACTCACCTAGAATTGGCCCAGTTCAAATTAGTTTTGTTCGTAGAGCGATGATCAGCTAGCCTAGAGGTGGTACCCTAAAAGTGAAGGAGGCCAGCCAAAAATAGACTTCTTGCTTACTATTTGTGTGCACTAGTTCCAAAGGCATCGATAATGACTCGGTTCCCAAGTCCAATATGCAACCACCTTGCATCACATGCCTAGCTCCACTGAGGTGCCTGTTTATCTTGATGGCCTCCATCAGCTGCATCATTAAGAATTGGGCAGCTAATGGCAGCCACTAGCAGTCAAGTTGCGATATTATATATTAGTGTGGTTTGTTGCGTCACCAGAAGCAAAATGCTTTGCTGATTGGCGAGGGTATGCAAAATAGGCTCTAAGACGGTGCTTGGCCAGTTTTTGAGAATACAGTGGTTGTTAACACCACTTGGTCATGGCAAGTTTGTTGGTTTAAAGAACTATTTACCTGTTCGGCTGGCTAGAAAAACGGCTGATGATGCTGATTTATATAGAGAGAAAAATATTATTATTTTACTAAACGGTACGGCTGATAAGTTCAAACAATCAGGCCCTGTATACGACGCCCATCTTTTTCGAGCAACTCACTAGTGACTGCCGACTACAGTGTTTTATGCCATAACCATCAGCGTTTAGCACCCTAGAAATGTCAATATTTGCAGCGCACACCGTCCATGTGAAGCTCCAAAAAATCTGGTCATGAGAAACATCCGTTTTATTGCAGATAAAAGATCCTGCATCAAAGTATCACGGGAAGACAAAAACTTACAGCCTGTTCGTTTCATCGTAAACGATCATGTATTATTTACTACTGGCTGGTTTGGTATGAGAGAAAAATACTATTTCAGCTTATAATCCATGATCGTATACGAGCAAGCGAACAAGCTCTTAATGAAAGAAAAAACTTTGCAAAAAGGATGACAGGAACTCGAGAAAGGGTTTGCAACAGAAGCATTTAGGTGAGAGCATCTTACATGGATCTTCCTTCGGTACTGTTTTTAAGCCGTTCGGCTTATCTTATAATTCGCACTATTTAACTTATTTTTTCAACCAGAACAGTATTTTTCTCTCATAACAATTCAGCCAGAACAGTATTTTTCAGCCAAGTTTCAGCAAGGCGAACGGGGCCAGGCTCACGGGCTTCTCCCGATCATTTTAATGCTATTCGTAAGTATCATTTTTTCCCTCTCAAAGTAGTGGTGATCACAGTAGACTTAGGTCCTTTCAAATTTCGTAACAGTATAACAGCACGTCTCCCAAGGCACGAAGCAGTGCCTTTTGTTTAACATACTGTGAAAGCAAGCAAGTTTGTTTTTTTTTTTGGTTTTGTTTTTTGAAAGGTAGCAAGCAAGTTGAGTAGTGTGCTATACACCGTGGTGGTAAGCCAACTTATCATAAAAGTGAAATTTAGTGATCTATTGGACACAAAGCCAGCTACAAGAAGACGATAACATATTTTTGCAAATAGCCCTTCACATTAAGAGTGCATGAATCAAGGATTTTACCAACCTCAACTATGTTACAACCTTGGATAGTTGGCAATGAATATCATGAAACTGCACTGAAACTTTTACAATATTACAAAGAACATTGAGTTGAGCGTCTGCTTGCCTCATCTCGCTGAGCAAGGCTAACTTTGCCAAGGCAGGAGAGCCAATTTAGCTCACCTAAACTAGCAAGGAAAATTCTTGCTTTCGGAGGCAATGAGCACAAGGATCTCAATGCATCAATTGTTCTTGCTTTCAGAGGCATTGAGACAATGAGCACAAGGATCTCAATGCATCAATTGTTCCAACTCTTTGCTTAGCTAGGCAAGGCGAGGGATAGCTGAGAATCCAAACGGCCCTAAATTATCGAAGGAGGATTATTTAACTGTATCAAGAATATAGAAAATCAAGTAGTTCTTATTAGAAATGTTCTTTGTGGCAGAAGTTTTTAATAATCCTTCAGAAACGTATATGCTATGAGCGGCAAAATCATAGTTAGGACTCTAACTCCATAGATGCAAGTAAAATGTTCATATGAAATGAATTGTTTTGATGTAGAGATATAGAGCCCCAATGGAGAACCAAGACTAGGATAAGCACGTAAATTATACTTGATCATGGGTCACCTGGCCCGACCAACCCACTCGAGAAAACACGACCTGTCACGCTAGTGCGTCGAGTCTGGTGAGGGCCATGATTTTTTACCCATGACCCAACCCAACCCCAAAAATTCGACCCAAATTAGAAAAATCCGAGAAATAGCCCAACCCACCAATGCGTTAGGGTATGCTCGAGCCAAATATTTTAACCCAAATGAAAGCATGGATAAAATTGGACACGCGTTGCTCAAGGGTGGAGAACGTTGTTTCCCACGTAGGCGATCCTACGGTAAATCAGGGTTCAAAGTTTTTTATTAGTTTCGGGGGTGGCTGGAAGAAAATCCAAAAATTTATATTACACTAGCACATGTGATTTACTATAAATATATAACCTTAAGCTACTGTTTATGTTGCATGCATATTCTTGAACTCAATAGATGAGTAGTCCTTAATCATGTTAATCTTTTGTTTAGGTCTAAATTTTTTAGAAAAAAAAAACACACTTCATGTCTATCTTCAGAAAATTTCGGCAGGGTTTTGCAAAATTCGGTAATTCCAGAGGCGGCCTAAAGAATTCCAATCCTGAGATTGAAAACCTACGGTAAATCATAATGCTGACTTAATTTAACATGTCAAATACGCATCTTATACCATTTTTTGTCGACTGCACATTGTGAACAACATTTGACATATGGATTGAGGATTTCTAAAAACAACTGGAACCAGATCGCTAGATTGCTACGGTTTAGGTGCGGGACAGTTGTAACTTTGCACTGCAATCTAGAGATGCTAGCTAGAAAATACTAAATTAACCTAGATGTTTCTTTGAGCTTCGAATCGTTCGTAACAATGTAATGAACTACTATTAGAACATGTTTGGATCTCACGAACTAAAATCAATATCTGAAAAATGGTTCCTATTTCATTATTAAATTACTTTTCAAATTCTCTCGGTCCCTAGGAACCAACCTTCCCGTTACCAAAATAGAATCTCTGTATTCCCATGTTTCACCTTCCACCAGCTGAAAGCTGAAAGCTGAGACGCGCCCGCTGCCCGCAACTTGCTCTGCAGACTTCAGCGCACCCCATGTCCCCATCCTCCACCTAGATTTCACCTGTCGAGCACCACGCACGCATGTGCCGACTACAGCAGACCGCGCCGGCGCCGCGCATGGGAACCGTGGATGGTATGGAACGCCGCGCGCGCGGGGTCCCCGGCTGCAGCCAGCCGCCCAAGCCAAAAGACGGCGCGGACCGCGGGTGGGCGAATCACGGGGCCGGGCACGTTCCATTCCACCGAGGCCCCGCACGGCGCACCCCCACGTCCGTCGAGCTGACTCGGGCGCCCCGCGCGCGACGGGTGTCCCGCCTCGGCACACGCACAGGCTCCGGGGCGCCGCTGCCGCGGGAGGAAGGAGCGCGTTTTCCCGTCGTCTCGCGCGGCCTGCCCGTGGGCCGTGGGTGTGTCAATGGAAGTGGAAGTGGAGGAAAGTAGGCGGCTGCTTTTTTGCTTGCGTGCCCTCGTGGAGTTGCCGATTTGGGTAATTGGGTTGGGGGTGCTTTCAGCGTGCATGGCTACTTGGCAACTTGGCTAGGCTCTGTTTGAACTTATTGTGATGATTAAAATAATCTAATTGTAATTCAACAAGTAGGATAGAGTATTATAATCAAAATCTTATATTATATTAATCCTATAATCCTAATGAAACCCTTTTTTTGAAAAAAAAATATTGACATTTCTTTTTTTAATCAACGATAAACCACATTAACAATCCATGGATCCAAACACTCTTATTATTATCTATAGTCATAATTATAACAATTCCATACATAATATATTATAATAATTCGGTTGTAATCCAAAATAGGGCCTTAATATGATGGTTGCTCTTTTCTTTTTCGAAACACTCGCATATGCTCGTATACACGCTAAACGTGTACCTGGAACTGGAACAAAATGCACTTACACCTAACCAGTATAACCATTTGTGAGAGACTGAGTCACTGAGTTGGTAGATTTTAAGCTTGATGAAGTAGCGTTGACATCTCGCTAGTGACTACACATACACACTTGCGGCTGTAAAGCAGAGGTACGCACGCCGTACACAGCCCGGGTCCTGTTAATTTAGTGACCCGGAGCGGAGCTCGAAAGATGGGCCCTTATAATTCAAATAATATAATGATGTTTCTAATAAATATAATGTACATAAAATATTTTTTTCTTGTGTGATTGTATCAAGTCTTCTATCCTCTCTTCTTTTTTCTTTTCTCACTTCCAGATGCGTGTAAATTTGGAAATTAGTAAGTAATTTAAAAAATTATGCAATACTCAATTCAATTTCAGAATTTCAGAAAATCTAATGTCATACTAAACATGCATGCCGCACCGTACGGGATTGCTAAATCCCAAATCTAAAGAATATACTTGCATACCACATACACAAACACAATCAAAGGGCTTAGGGCAATTTCTTACCTTCGTTACTCCATACGTACGTAGGAATGGAGAGTGAGCCGTGACCGCCGTCGGCCGGTGAAAGCTCTAGTTTGGTTTTGGTTAATTGATGAAACCCTAAGTGCTAACCTAGTTTATCAAGATGATTATGAGATAGGTAGCACTACTCCAAGTGATGAAGCAATGACGAAGATCATGACAATGGTGATGATCAAATGCTTAAAAACTTGGAAAAGAAGAAAGAGAAAAACAAAAGGCTCAAGGCAAAGGTATAAAATGTAGGAGCCATTTTAATTTAGTGATCAAGACACTTAGTGAGTGTGATCACATTTAGGATAGATAGCCGTACTATTAAGAGGAGTGAAACTCATATCAGAATGCGGTTATCAAAGTGCCACTAGATGCTCTAACTTATTGCATATGTATTTAGGATCTAGTAGAGTGCTAACACCCTTGAAAATGTTTGTGAAAATATGCTAACACTTGTGCACAAGGTGATACACTTGGTGGTGTTGGCACATCTACAAAGGAGGTGGTGTTTGCAGGGTTGAGATGGGTTTGGGTCTCTCTCCCTCCCGCCGAGCAAGCTCGGCGGGATTTGGCGCTTTCGAGAAAATGGAATGCCTATTTTCTATTGCGTCGGATGCAAATTCTTGTGGTTGGCTCATTGGAGCAAGGGTGAAGAAGTTAGAAGTGAAAACAAGTTGATCGTGAAGACGCTGGCGTCGGTCAACTAACCGGACGCTGGACCTGAGATGCACCGGACGCTGATTTCTGCGTCCGGTCAAACTGACATGGCGACACAGTGACTAGGGTTTAGCACCGGACGCTGGACCTGAGATGCACCGGACGCTGATTTCTACGTCCGGTCAAACTGACATGGCAACACAGTGACTAGGGTTTAGCACCAGACGTTGGTCTGTGTCCGGTCAAGGTGGACCGGACGCGTCCGATCGAAGAAAACCGGATTTGGACCCTTACTGTAAACGACCGGACGCTGGTGGTTCAGCGTCCGGTCAGTTTTGCCGGAGCGTCCGGTCAGTTAATAGCCATTGTGTTCTGGCGACTCAAGTTTAATTCAGAATGACATGTGGCTTACATCTGTGGACCGGACGCTGTGTCCAGGGTCCGGTCAGTATGGCTGGAGCGTCCGATCAAAGCGCGTTTTGTCCAGTGAAGGGGTATAACGGCTCTATTTGATTGGGGCTCTATTTATAGCCCCATGGCCGGCTCAAGGGAGCCCTCTTGCACATTTTTATTGATATAGCAACCTTGTGAGCTTAGCAAAAGTTCTTTCAATCATTTTCATCATTGATTTATCATCTTTGTGAGATTGGAAGAGAATCCAAGTGCATTGCTTGAGTGATTGCATCTAGAGGCACTTGGTATTCGTGTTGCGCTGCGGATTTCGCTTGTTACTCTTGGTGGTTGCCACCACCTAGATGGCTCGGTGCAGCGGTGGAGCATCGGCATGAGTTGGTGATTATTCGTGGCCGTCTCCGGTGATTGTGAGGGGAGTTGTACCTTCCCCGGCGGAGCGCCGAAAGGTAACTCTAGTAAATTGCTCGTGTCATTGAGTTACCTCACTTGTGGGTCGGTTCTTGCGGTGTCCTATCGTGTGGACGAGGTTTGTGAAACACCTCTTAGCCACCGAACTACCAAGTGTTGGTCGACACAACGGGGACATAGCGTGTTGGCAAGCACGTGAAACTCGGGAGAAAATCGATTGTCTCTTGTCTTTAGAATTCTCCCGGTGATTGGCTATATATTCTTCTTGTGATTGGTTCATCCCCTACATGTCGGTATAATCACCCTACTCACTTATTTACATTCTTGCAAACTAGTTGATACAAGCTCTTTAGTGTAATTAGAATTGAGAGCTTGCTTTATTATTTACATTCATCTAGTTGAGCTCTTTAGAGTAGCAAGATTGAGAGCTCTTAGTGAGTAACTACATTGGAAGTTGTGTGCCTAAGTAATCATTGCAACTAGAATTGTTGGATAGGTGGCTTGCAACCCTTATAGAGCTAGAGCAAGTTTGCATTACGCTATTTGTCATACTAATCAAATTGCTCTAGTTGATTTATAGATTTTTAAATAGGCTATTCACCCCTAGCCATATTAGGACCTTTCAGCCGGCGGCCGGTCGCTGGTTCTGGTTGTTGCCGCGATCACGTGACGCACAGGCGCACAGGGCACAGCCGATTGCGGTGGCAGCACGACGCGCAGTCTCGCAGAGTCGCATGTCGCAGCGGTGAAGAAGGCAATCGCGGCCGCGCGGGGAAGGGCAGAACGTGGTCGCGGACGCGGAAGCCGATTAGCTGAATCGACGCTAGGGATGACAAATCGGCAGCCACATGCCTTACCTGCTTCCTGGGCTCTAACTTTATTTGGGGCCATAGAAAGGATATAGTATACCTACTTCTCAATCGAGGGCCCTGTTGGCGTCGAGGGCCCTGTTCGGCTGAACAGCTCGAAACCCCCCTAGGCCGGGCCTGGCCGTACATCCTAGATTTATGAGCACTTACGAAAAATTGTATTTGTAGATCTTAAAATTAACAAAATCATATAATATATATGCCTCGCTATATATCAATGAAAATATCTTCCAGTGCCTTTATTCTTAAAATTTTGACATTATCCCAGAGGACGGCAAGGTGGGAGTAGCCCGGGCATAGGCCTTCTAGCCGGTAGCCCAGCGTCGCAATTTTTTGATCAATGTCTAATATAACAATTTAGCTTATAGTACACTAGGGAGGGTTTGAATGTCAATGTATAATTTTTTTTGACCCTAGGGAGTCGCTAAGACGTGTTGTATTGAACTTTTTCTATATCTTATTACAAAGACTTCAAACATTTTGTGTGGTCGAGATTTTTTTTTTTTTTTGACATTCTAGAATTCAAGAATTGTGAGCGAAACGTTCCGTTATAGGCTTCTACGCTTAGACATTCAACGGAGCCCATGCATGTATATTAAATCAACCCCACCTTCTAACCTTCATCAGATCCCTCGTGAATAGATTGTTTCTTACTGGAATAAGCCTTCGTTAATCTCAGAAACCGTCAACAGACTCCAGAAGCTGCCCAAAAAAAATTGGACACGTTTATGTTCACACAATAAAATGTACTGCCACCTCTATTTTAAATTATACGATGGTTTGATATTTTTATATTTATATTTTTATGCATTCTACACTACTACACTAGGTCTAGACGGGAAGAAGAAGATGCATATTAAAAGTAATATATCTAGAAAAGTTAAAAAGTCTTATAATTTAGAATATATGGAGCATTTTTTCTTAGAATGCAATTCTGTTTTTTTTACAAGTCAAGTAGTTCAAAGTTTGACTAGACCTACATAAATAAGTATTAATATTTTTTATATCAAGTAAGTATCATTAATTAAATTAATTATGAAATAATTTTTATATTATACCTACTGAAATCATAAATGTAAATATTTTTTCTTTAATTAAACTTAAGGAAGTTAGATTACTAAAGGAAGTTTGACTTAATATAACCGAAAATTTGGATGGAGGTAAGAAGAACGTACTACGTATTAGAGGGAGCAATAAGCCAATACTAGTCAATACATGAGTCTAGGCGGATAAGTATACGGCTGCTATACGGGATATATACGGCTACCGACCTACCGTGCTATACGTTATTTAAAGCCAGTAGTGTATATAAGAAAAGAAGGCGATAACAACAGGTAGGCATAATAAAGGAAAAACTCAACAGAAAATAAGCAACGCAAAAGGACCTAGTTGCAAGTTGCAACCCCTGCGCAGCTGCGCTGAAGTTTTTCAACTCCTTTCACACGCCCAGCTCCCAGCACCAGCTCACATCTCTCCTCCTTCCTCTCCAATCCCCGGATCGAGCAACACAAGCAACCACCAGCCGGGCAACGACCGACGTATCGCTCCATGCATAAGGTCTCCGCCAGCCATGCCGCACCGCCGCCGAGCTCTTAACCCGACGCTGCCCCCGCCACCTCCCGCCGCCACCGCGTTCGGCCACCTCGGCACGGACGAGGCGCGGCTGCCGCTCCTCGCGGACTACGCGCTGCTCCACCAGCCCTCCGCCGCCTCCGTCTCCGTCGTCGACGCGCCCGCCGTGGCCCCGGCGTCGTCCGAGTGGAGCGCCGGGAGCTCCTTCACCGCCACCTCCGACGCGGCCACCACCACCGCCTCCTCCACCGCCACGGCGCCGGGCTCCTCCTCGCAGCTGCTGACCGCCGCCGAAGCCGCCGGCGGGAGGGAGAGGGACACGTGGGTCCGCCGCGCCAGGGAGGGGTACTACCTCCAGCTCTCCCTCGCCATCCGCCTCACCTCGCAGGCCTTCCTCGCCGGCTCCCCGCCCGCGCCCGAGCTCCTCTTTGGCTGCGGTTCCGGAGTCGTCGCCGACCACCACGCTGATGGCGACGGCGCGGATGATCCAGAGGCCATCTCCTACCGGTTCTGGGTACGTGCATACATACATACACACTGAATGCATATATGGGTCGCACGGACATGGTAGAACACACGAGCACATGCATATGATCTATGGTGCAATGCTTGTAGAGAGACAAAGCACAAACTCCTGTACACGTTTTTCAACTCTTCTTGCCTCTGTGAGACTATGACACAACAAGATTTCAAATTTGTTTGGTTTCTATTGTGACTGAATCATTTCTGGGTACTGGGTTGCATTAGTTTCTTGCTTGCTCCTTAATTTGCTGGAAAAAAGGTTGGGAAAGAGAAAATTCTGTGTTTAATGAAAGTTGGTGATGTTGTTCGTTCCTTTCATACTATCAGGCTGCTCATTGGTCGGTTGGGAAGGAAAATATTATACCATGACTGATAAACCCTAACTGAAATCAACGAGCGAACATGTTGTATAAGTGGTTTAGGAGTGGTGGTGATCACTTAGTGGCCATATCTCCATGCTGGTCAATGATGTCATCGCTTAAAAGCTGATATTATATTCATGCGCATAATCAAATAACAAGCACATTACTGATTGCAAATGATGCCGAGACTCTTCTCCGCTGAACAGTTCATATATTTTTTATGGGCTCTAATTTATCCTTCAGCTTATTAGGGGGTGTTTGTTCGAGGTACTAAACTTTATTAGCTACTAAATGGTTTAGTTATTTTTAGTAACTCCAGAGTTACTAGAGAGGACTAAAACCCTTTTAGTAGCTTTTAGTCATAGCGTTTGGTTAAAAATTTACTAAAGTGACTAAAAACTACTAAATTTAGTAGCAACTAGGCGAACCAAACCGAACCTTAATCCTAGTGAACAGTGATCAACAGTGGCGATCTAGCGCGTGCAACTGTGCTTATTTATTGATTGCTACTAGTAGGCAGTAGCAAGCATTGTAATTAAGGAGCTAGTAAGACCTGAGGGAGCTAGGAAGCTGACAGCTAGCAATGGCGATGTGCATTTGTTCTGCGGTGCGCAGGTGAACGGGTGCCTGTCGTGGGGCGACAAGATCGCGCACGGGTTCTACAACATCATGGGCATCGACCCGCACCTGTGGGCCATGTGCAACGTCGCGGAGGAGGGCCGCCGGCTGCCGTCGCTGGCGGCGCTGCGGGCGGTGGACGCCACCGAGTCCTCGCTGGAGGTGGTGCTCGTCGACAAGGGCGCCGACTGGGTGCTCCTCGACCTCGAGCGCCGCGCCCTCGACCTCGTCCGCGCGCTCGGCGTCACTCTCGACCTCGCCCGCAGCCTCGCCGTCCTCGTCTCCGACCACATGGGGTGAGCACAACTGACCGCGCTGCCTGCCTGCATGGGCGTGTCGCCCGTGTCCCTGCCTTTACTTCGCTTCAGAAAAGCTAGCTGTGCTGGTAAATATCAGCGCCGCCGTACATGCCACGCTCGTGCGCATGCACCGGTCCATGTGCTAGATCAATCGCTAGGCTGGTGGTAGACTGTAGCAGAATCCGAAAATTTTTTATTTTTTAGCCTTTTTTTTTAAAAGTTTTTCACAAATACGTCCCTAGAGGAAAGATTTTAGAATCTTTACCCTTAGCTCGGCGCCATCGATGCTGGCGCCGAGCTAACACGTTTCGGCGCCAGCGTCCCTAGCGTCGAGCTCTTAGGCTCGACGCTGACGTGACGCTGATTTGGCAGGCATCTCGGCATCGTCGACTCTGACGCCGAGCTTGGCGCCGTCGACTCTGGCGTCCAGCTTGGCGTCAGGAGTATGACGCCGAGCGTGGAGTGAGCGCTGGCAGTGGCAGGACGCTGCGGCGCGCTCGAGGTAGGCACGACGGTGACCGCTCTGGGAGCTAGCAGTAGCTGGGACACAGACATGGCGCGAGCCCAGACAGCCTCTTAGTCTGTTGCGGCTCGCGCTGTCAAGTTCATACGGCCCTGGCCATTGGAGTATCAACTATCAAGTTCGTACGGCCCTGGCCTGCACTTCACCCAATCTTCATCCTAGCTCATCGATCAAGCATGCATGTCCCCTCTCGCCAGTCACACACCGAAGTGTCCGTATATACGACCATGGTGCATGCATCTCCGTACCGTATCAACAGGCAGTTGTTAGTGACAGTGAGCAGTGCACTCAGTACTGCTACGGGCGCACGGAGCTAGTCTAGACGTGTCCGGCGGATGGGCCATGCCTTGGGGTGACAGTGACGCACGTCGGCGGGCATGGGCCGCACCGCAGCGTTCGCACAGAAGCTCCCTCGTCACTTCCATCATCAGATCGTCGTACAGAACTAGTAGAACTAAGAGTCTGTTTATCTAATGCTCGGGTGTTTTAGCATCTGGGAACACACGAATTTTTTCCCCATGGATATTGTTTATCTTCCTCCTCTCTGCTCTTTTTCCTTGGCACAAATCATAAATCATAAGTAACAATTTTTTCTACGAAAGGACAAAGAAAATTTGGTGACGACGCTGGAGTTGGGGAAGAAGAAGCTCGCCGGAATTGGGGAAGATGTCGGGCGCGGCGGCGGCGGCGCGGGGACAGGCGGGCGCAGGCACAACGGCGTAGGCACGGCAGCGACGTGGGCACAACGGCGCAGGCGCGGTAAAAAAATCGTGTGCCACCGGGTGATAAAACACCTGGTTGGTGTATAGCATTCCGTAGAACTAAACGTATCTCATCGATTCACCACGCATGAATGGCCGGCGGTGCAGGCGACGGGGGCAGGTGTGCGTGCGTGTGATGGATCTGCGTGCGTGATCCGGTCCAGATGGACGTCAACGTCGCCCGTGGCTCATGTCCCACGTCCCACAAGAGCAGAGCACGTGCAGGGCGACAGCCGGTAAGGCATGGCCATGTCGACTCATCGTGTCACCCGGCTCGCAGCAAGCGACAAATACGGCAGGTCTATAGAGGAAGAGAAACGTTCATTGCATACGTACAGAGGAAGAGAAACGGAAGTGGGGTGAGTACGTAGGGCAACCGGCCGGCCGCCGCACGCCGGCCTCTCTCATAAATGCAAAAAAGGAGCAACAGAGAGTGGTGCGCGTCCGAACAGGACTACTACAGCCAACACAGGAGGTCCCAATCATCCGCGACACAGCGGCTTGTAGGGCGGACCGTACATATGAGCAGTTTCAGGCGCATGCATGCATGGACGCAGAAGGAGTACAACTACAACGCAAGCCGTAGCAGACTGAGAGGCTGTCCGAGGCTCGCGCCATGTCTTTTCCCTGCTACTGCTAGCTCCCTGAGCGGTCGTCGTCATGCCTGCCCTGAGCATTCCGCAACGTCCTGCCATTGCCAATGCTCACGCCACGCTCGGCGCCATACGTCCTGGCGCCAAGCTCGGCGCCAGAGTCAACGGTGCCGAGATGCCTGCCAAATCAGCGCTACGTCAGCGTCGAGCCCAAGAGCTCGACACCAGGGAAGCTGACGTCGAGACGTGTTAGCTCGGCGCCAGCATTGATGGCGCCGAGCTAAGGGTCCAAATTCTAAAATCTTTCCTCCAACGGCGTATTTGTGAAAAACTTTCATAAAAGAGCTAAAAATAAAAATTTTGGCAGCAGAATCGACCAATTTATAAGAGCATAAGTACAATGACAGCCCGTAAGTGATCATACTGTCATACTTGAGCCCATATACACCCGGTAGTCCATCGAGTACCACGAAAGGTCTCGATTCAACCAACATACAACCAACATCGTACATGATTCAACATACATGTCACACGTTATATAAAGTTCACAAATATAGTTTATCCATCAGAGTACAAATTAAAGTTATTACAAACCATGTTCAGGTAAGATAGTAGTGGATGCAAATTAAAAGTTTGAAATCAACATCTGTAACATTGTTTAAATATAGTGCCAGCTCACGATCACACTTCCACAAAAGCATAAGAGAGGGATTAATAAGAGATGCTTACCCAGGGCTTACTCCTCGTCCACAGCAGGATAGAAGCAGTTCTTGCAATAACCATGATAAACTGTACCATCTACAACAATGAAAATAAAACCCTGAATACAAGAAGGTACTCAGCTAGACTTACTCGTCATAAACAAAAAATAAAGTGACTCCAAGGATTATGCAAGGCTTTATAAGTGTAGCTAGCTTGACAACATTTTACATAAAAAGTCACTAATTCAGCTATACATTTTATAATTCGGTCATCAAGTTAATTATAGCTATTCATCTCTAAATTAGCAACTAATCTATGCCAAACATGTGGTATATCATTTCGTAGCATAACAATAGTAACCATAGCCGGTATAATAATTCTATGTTCATCATAACCATCATTCCATAATATAGTTACTACGATGTTGGTACTAACCAAGTTTCTCACTGTCCGGGAGAGACGGCGATTCGAATCGATTTCATCCAGCTGAAAATTTATTCCTAACACAAACTTAGGCAGACCAAATCAACGGTCACCTTTGGTACAACTCAGGTCCATATTTCACGGGTTCGCCCAGCGCCGCACAATCAGGGACAACCAGCTGTTAGAACGTCCAGGCCTGCCCTGCCCTTAGGCTCACGTCTGGCTCCCCGCACATCCTTACTACCATCCAGAGTGTGCACTTTTACAGAATGGGGACCGACCTGAGTTGAGCTACTCGGCTTTATAATCGGAACGAGTTATAAGTAAGAGACATGCATTTAATCCTGTCAGAAGCGCCAACAATGGTACGGTCCTTAATCAGCACAGATGGATTTACATGAGTCAACCTACACATAGACTCCGTCCGGTCTCCATTTATATTACCCCATGGTTCTTTTCCACGATAGCAAATATAGCCAACCGTGATTCGGTATCCACCTATATCTCGCAGGTGACAGAAAATCACCCGACTTCTACCGGTCTAAGTATGGCTAAGCATGTATTCGATTATGGACCTACACAAGCTTAAAGGTATATATATCTAGACAAGGTAGTTCTATGCATCAAGTGGTTTTAATTCAACTCTTATCACCTAATGCATCAAACATAAAAGGACTTAAGTGAAGTTTTATAAAACATAGGAGACTTAGAATTCTCCGGGACTTACCTTTGAGGAAAGAGGTTGGCCTGTGGTCTGGGCACTCGGGTAAGTCTTTGAGAGTTTCCTACTGTTCTTCAAGAGTTTCCTACTATTCCTCTCCTTCTGGATCTACGGCCTGAGGTGTCTCCTACTGATCTCCTTCTTCTTCGTCGAACTCTAAAAGAGTTATTCCCTCGGACGATCCTATATGCATGATCATAGAATAAGATATTGTGAATGCATACATAACGACATGTATGATATGGTGGGGTATGATGAAATGCATTCTCATAGGTGTTTTCAATAGCATTGTATTAAGATGATAACAAGTTACATCTTATTTTATTAAGTAGGTGCATATCTCTTCTCTAGTAACTAAATAAATTCTAATCTAAGCAATTTTTTGGACTGCAAGACAACAACCACTTGTTTTGACCAAAACTGGAGTTATACACATCTAAATAATATGGTTGTGGATATTATAAAAAGCTTATGAAATTGCCTACAACTTTCTTTTAATCATCTTAATATGATTCAGCAGTTATTTAGGTCAAACAATTCAATCTTTCAGATCTATCTAGAGAGAGAGAGCAAGCATTTCTGACAGCAGACTTCTAACAGCTATAATTCTTAAACCATATGGCATGTAACTATGAAATTTTAACACATGGTAGATAAGTAAGTTATCTATAACTTTGTTATTAACAAGTTTCACAGAAAAGGTCATTATCATCATAAAATTATTACCGCAACAGAAACTACACACGCAACCATCTAAGTGAATTATAAAACAATAATTAGCTAGTTGTCTACAACCAATCATTCCTAAGCCTATCTAATAACATCAACAAGCTATATGCATTACAAACACCACATAAAATATCATGGTTAAGCCCAACTAATTTATTTATTTTCATTTATTAATTTCTTTATATACCAATGTGATTTAAAGGATAAATATTTTCAATGCTCAATAAATTCTAAAACAAATGCAGTAGTCTACATATGACCCTAATAGTCTACTGTATAAATTTTATACCATTTGGATAAGTATAGCCATCTCTACTAAAATGACATATTATATAGGCTTATTTTATTAAAAATAGTTTAGCCTAATAAAAAGTGTCAAGCAATAGATTTAATATTTTTCTTACTTTCCCCCTAGAATAAAAATACTGTGTAAAAATTTGCATGATCATATGTTATGTATCCTTACCCCAATTAATTTCACTAGAAACTAGCAATTAATTAAGATTAAATAGGAAGGTCATATTTAAAGTATACTTACTATAGGTTTAATATTTTTTCTAGCTACAGCATGTCGACACAAGACCAGTAAAATTGGAATCATAATTTTATCACCTTTCTAACTTAAGTTATGCAATTTACAATATATAAACACATTTAAAAGCACTTATCTTGCTCAATTTAATTCTACCAGAAAAATACCCTAAGAAGTAGATTTCATATTTTTATCAAATATTACACTTCATGATGAATTTAACAAAATTTGGTTCACCTTATTTGGACTATCCTAGCTCCAGATATGAATTTTTGAAGTTTGTATTCAAATCTGTGAAAATAATTCAAAAACAACTAAACCCTAAATGCTAGGTGCACCCAACGTATACACCACAGAGGCGCTGACGACTGGGCCCCACGGGTCAACTGACCCCACACGACAGAGAGACAGAGGTAGGGGCCGGCTTTGACTGGCGAGAACTCGCCTACAACGAGGTCACCGGCGACGAGGTACCCTAGGTTTGTTCAGAGGATCACCGGAGCTAGCTCGCCGATGAGCATGGCGGCTCGGCGGCGGTGCGCGGTGGTGCTTTGGCCATCCCCGGCGATGGCATGGCCAGGCGAGCGCGGCTACGGCATCTACAAACCCTAGCGAAGCTCTACGACGTGGATTAGGTCCGGGTGGAGCGGCGGCGAAGCTTGGCCGCGTGCATGGCGGCACGACGGTGCGCAGTTGCATTCCGGCGTCGGTGTGCCGGCGTTGGCTCAACGGCCAGCGGCGTGACCTAATCTTAACCCTAGACTATCCCTAACAAGCGAAACATGTGAGCGAGATGGCTCGGTGGAGAACGGCCATAGCGAGCGCAAACTCGGCGGCGCTCCGGCAAGGGTGTGGCAATGACGGACTTGCCCTTAGGCGTTTACCTTGGCTCGGGCTAAGGCGTTGGGTGGTCGGTGAGGTGAAGGGGGAAATGGCCGAGCGGTGTGCACGAGCTATCGAGGAATGGTGCTGCGACGGTGGAGGGCGAGCTCGGCGGAGCTCGACGATGATGGCGCGATGCTCGGTGGCTTTGCTCTAGCGCGGTGAGAGAGAGGCGAAGTGAGGCAGAGGAGCATGAATGCGGGCGAGCGAGGGAGGGCAGCGGCGTCGCATGGCTTTGTTGCCCGCATCGGGCTGACCAATGGGGCCGGCGCCGGCGTACGGCCACCACGCGGCGCGCACGGCCTGCACCGGTCGACCAAGACGCGCGTGCGCGGCGCCGATTCAGACGTCGTTGAACCCGACTGATAGCGCGACTTCGTGACTTTATAACTCCTAATCTGTGGCGAATTTTTGAAAACTTCCTTAATCAAATTTGTAGAGCTAAGTGAGTACTACAAAAATGCTTAAAGGAGTTTGGCATAATTCCCAACGGTTTTCAAACTACAAAAACTGTAGTAAGCACATGACTTAGCAAGATTTTCTAAGTTTCAAAACAACATTTTGTTGATTTTTGTGAACCCTATTTGACTAAGTTAGACATTGATTCAGCTCATGACCCTTAAATAAAGTTTGTTACTCTTGATGTGAACTACAATTTTTATTTAGGTCACACAGCCTTGTAAACACTCTAAGGTATTGTTCAACTTTGGTCAAACTAGCATTATGAAAATGACATTTCAAAATACACCAACACTTAGAAGCAAAATTGGTCCATGCCATGAATACAAAAGTTGTTCCATTCATCATTCTAGATGTGTCTAAGGTATATTGGTGCCCTTACAACCATTTCATACATTGGCCATACATGATTGCAAGCATAAGCATATATATAAAATCAAAATTTCATGTGATAAGGTATAAGAATGAGATGAAATTTCATATGCTCATGTTCATGAATGCTTGGATGATGCTTGTGCTCATAAAATGCAGGTGTCAAATGCAAAGCTTAACATTGCGGTGTTACATAGGCTTTGCAGTTGCAAGATGTTCCGTGAACCCGGTGGTTTGAGTGCACCACCTTCATGAATGTGACGTTCTCTCTTTGTTATTTTTCCCTTTTTCCCTCTGAAGAGGTGCTTTGCGATCGGAGGATGGGAACCTGTACCAGCGGTGGAAGGCGGTGAGCAAGAAGCTGAAGAAGAGGCAGAAGTGCCTCGTCGTCCCCATCGGCGGCCTGTCCATAGGCTTCTGCCGGCACCGTGCCATTCTTTTCAAGGTAGTACTAGTTACCACGGTCAGAGATCCAGCACCGGCCATGGTGCAATGCAACTTGTTATAGTATGTTTTAAGCTAGAGTGCCATCTTTCTTCTCCGAAAACATTCAGGTACTCGCAGACTTCATCGGCCTGCCATGCCGGATCGCGCAAGGTTGCAAGTACTGCTCTGCGCCTCACCGATCATCTTGCCTTGTCAAAGTCGACAGTGAGAGGA
Organism: Miscanthus floridulus; assembly: GCF_019320115.1. Lineage (NCBI taxonomy): Eukaryota > Viridiplantae > Streptophyta > Magnoliopsida > Poales > Poaceae > Miscanthus > Miscanthus floridulus. The sequence goes on from NC_089591.1 coordinate 71,534,869, forward strand.
GATATGTAAGGTCTGTGCTCGTTCATGTTCCTTTCCCTCTCTTCTGCAGATATATTGTAGAATAGCAGAGCTTTAGACAATTAATACTGCTCTTTTAATTTGTAGCTTCTCCTCTTGTGAAGTTTGAGCATTTCAATGCCTTCATATAATCTGACGTTGGTGCATGCCGATGCACACTGAACTTTTTGCAGCTGCCACACTTTTTTTTGGTCACACATCGCCTCAATCTGTCTAGTAATCCTGCTTGTGGTTTCAGGGAATTCGTCGTGGACCTTGTAGTTGAGCCAGGAAGCATCAGCAGCCCAGATTCATCCATCAACGGCCAGCTGCTGTCCACCGTGCCTTCACCTTTCAAGACTTCGTGTGCAGTTGGCTCGGGGAACTACACCACACCAGTTGCAGCCTGGAATCAAGCAATAGCAGATGAACGTCGCAACATGGTATTGTCAAATTCCCAGTATTCAGGTACGCTACCTACTATTGCGCAACTCACCATATCTAGGTAATTCAACCGTACTGTTGCCCAAAATAGTCCAATACTGTGCTACTTGTAGTTGCTAGGTGCCGCATTGTGGAGAACAACTCTGTTCAGGTGGCCAGCAAAGAAGACCTGCTGCCAAAGTGTGGGCTGATCACACAGAATGGAAACTGCAATGGTGTATCCATGTTACAAGTGTCAGCGCAATTGAAGGCAATGGACATCGGTGCTGAGAATGGCAACACGGAGAACGTCCCTGGTGCTAATCTTCCGAAACCCTTGAGCATTGAGCCGCCTTTTGCTGTAGACTGGCTGGAGATATCATGGGAGGAGCTTGACCTCAAGGAACGCGTAGGCGCCGGTACTCCTTTGCCTCCAGGATTTCAACTAATTTACTGTGTGCTCTGAATCTGATCATTGTTCTTTTTTTTGCAAATAGAATCTGATCATTGTTGGGGTACAATGCAGGTTGTTTCGGCACTGTTTATCGTGCAGACTGGCATGGTTCAGTAAGCATCTCAAACTTGCATTCTGAAACCCGTTTTATATGTACTTTTGTGGTGAGTTGTCCTTTGGAGACCATAAATTAAAGATTGTAGATTGGGGTCTGCAGGATGTTGCAGTAAAGGTGCTTACAGATCAGGATGTCGGCGAAGCTCAGCTGAAGGAATTCCTAAGAGAGGTCACTTTACCACCCTAGTTTTAAGTTCTCCTGTCTAACTAGCAATCATAACCTGAACATATGCGCATGGTTTCCAGATTGCTATTATGAAACGAGTCCGCCATCCGAATGTGGTATTGTTCATGGGTGCGGTGACAAAGTGCCCACATTTGTCAATAGTGACAGAGTATTTGCCCAGGTAAAATTTTCATCAATTTCGGCTGTCGGACTTGTTACTGATATTTGGTTATCATTGAGAAAATAAGAACCCTGCTGGTGTAAACAGAGGGAGCCTCTTCCGCCTCATCAACAAGGCAGCTAATGGAGAAATGCTGGGTCTAAAGCGTCGTTTGCGCATGGCACTAGACGTTGTATGTATCATATTGTGTTCCACATGTGAGAAACTCCTGAAATGTCACTGATATCTCTACGTGCTGTATGTACAATGCAGGCAAAAGGCATCAACTATCTCCACTGCTTGAATCCTCCTATTGTGCATTGGGATCTCAAGACACCAAACATGCTGGTTGACCGGAACTGGTCTGTGAAGGTTAGTCCACCTCCCAGATAGCATAGCATGGTCCAGATCCACTGTTCTACTTTTGTTTCTTTACTTTCCTTGATGATATGACTACAGGTAGGTGACTTTGGCTTGTCCAGATTTAAAGCAAACACCTTCATATCATCCAAATCAGTTGCTGGAACAGTAAGTTTCGTAGTTTTGTCCCCAAACAGCAATCTGGCACTGAATTTATTGTTTTCTTACCACCCAAGTACTCTTGTGCTGCAGCCAGAATGGATGGCACCCGAATTTCTCCGTGGCGAGCCATCCAACGAGAAGTGTGATGTTTACAGCTTCGGCGTGATCTTGTGGGAGCTCCTGACAATGCAGCAACCATGGAGTGGCCTAGGCCCTGCACAGGTAACCTTCCATCTCTTAATCTCGATGTCCTGCTGATGTGGAAAATAGTGGTCGTTTCTGATTTGGTAAGGTCACATCTGCAGGTAGTAGGAGCTGTAGCATTTCAGAACAGAAGGCTTCCAATTCCGAAAGATACCGACCCAGAACTTGCTGCTCTTGTTGAATCCTGCTGGGATGAGTAAGCCTTTCCAACAGCCAGAAGTTATTATAATCAAAATAGACCAAATTTGTGCATGACAGTATGCTCTTTTCAGGGAAAAGAACTTTATCACTGATGCTATCTTTGCTTTCAATATTGTTCAGCGATCCAAGGCAGCGGCCTTCGTTTTCGAGCATTGTGGATACGCTGAAGAAGTTACTGAAGGCGCTTCTTGGAGGTTCATGAGGACTCTTGCTGGCTGTCTTGGCTGGGCCTTTGCCACTCCTTTTTTTTTAACGCAATAGAAGGAGCTCTGCCTTTCAATTAAGATAGGAAAAGAAAGTTTATGTACAAGCAAAGGCACTCGAGATTAGGGCTTCAAACCCCCATAAGCATGTAAAGAAGGGAAACGCACGGCCCAAAGGGGGGGGGGGGACAACAGCTAAACATAAGCGAGTGCAGTCTTCCTTTGCTCTATGTCTTCTTTTATCCTTGCAGCATCGTTTCTATCTTGTTGTCGAAAATTCTCCTGTTTCTCTCTTTCCAAATATTCCAAAAAGTGTAGATTACTACCCCGTTAAGCTGTCTACGCTCAGATCTTGGCACTTTCCTTGCCGCCTCTTCCCACCATGACCTGATATGGGTGGGGTCTACCTGGGGTTGTTGTCGAAGTTGAGTGAAGTTTTCCCACGAGAGGATTTGATCCCAAACCGCCTTTGCAAAAGGGCAACATAGGCATAGGTCTAGGGCGGTCTCTAAGGGACCGTTGCACAACACGCATTGTTGTTGGTGTGGCCACCCTCTCCTTTGTAGGTTTTGTGCCGTTAGAATTTTATCCTGTACTAAGATCCAGGCGAAGATTTTGCATCTGTTCTCCACATGCGCTTTCCAAATCAAATCAGTACGGAAGGGGACGAGCGAGCCTTTGAACTGAATTCTGTAGGCCGAGCTGGTGGAGTAATTCCCATCCTTGGTCCATCGCCAGATGATTGTGTCCTGGATGCCCTGCTGTAGGTGCACATCCTGTATTCGTATCCAAAGGGACACAAACTCCTCTATGTGGACAGCTGATGTGATTTTCCTTCCTAGTTGAGTGCATCCAATTATTGTTATGGAGCTCTTGTTGCACCGTTCGGTTTCTCCTTGAAATTAGGCGAAACAAGTTCGGGGCTAGGTACCTAGGAGCTTGTCCATCAAGCCAACTGTGGCGCCAAAACTTAGTCTTTGCACCGTCCCCCAAAGATATAATGATTGAGGAGTTAAAGAGGAGACGATCATCATCAGAACATGGAAGCTCTGAGCCGTTCCAAGACTTGGAATCGTCCATCCATTCGTGCCAAAGCCATCGCAACCGGAGGGCTCTCCCAAACCTATCGAGGTCAAGGACGCCTAAACCACCAAGGTCTTTTGGTCTGGTCGCTGTTTTCCAGTTAACTAGGTAGTGTCCGTCATTGGCATTCTCCTCCCCCTTCCACAAGAAAGATCTCCTGATTTTGTCGATCTTTTTTTTAGCCCATGCAGCCAGAGGAAAGACTGTCAGGTGGTAGGTTGGCATGGAGGAGAGGACCGAGGTCACTAGAGTGAGACGTCCCGCTCTGTTTAGCCATCTTCCTTTTCATTTGGGTAACCTTTGCCCAATACGGTCTATGAGAGGTTGCACATGTATCTTTTGCAGTGATCTGATGTGGAGTTGCAGCCCTAAATATTTGCATGGGAAGCCCCCTCTAGTACCGGTGAAAGGTGACAGAACTTTGTCTAGGTCGACGTTTGCACAGCTGATTGGATGCACTAAGCTCTTTTGTAGATTAATATGGAGTCCCGAGAATGTGCCAAAAGCCTGTAGGATGATTTTGACGGCTTCTACATCGTCTTTTGTCGGGCTGATGAAAATTGTCGCATCGTCTGCATACATAGAGGTTCTCCATTTTGTCGCCGTGATTGTTAAGGGGGTGAGTATCCCATGTTCGGTTGCTTTGTCAAGCAAACGATGGAGCGGGTCCATAGCTAGGATGAATAGCATGGGTGAAAGCGGATCCCCCTGCCGGACGCCTCTAGCATGGCTAAAAGTGGCCCCCTGCCGCCCATTAAGCAAGGGTGTCGAGGTGGATGTACGTAGGAGAATAGAGATCCATTCACGCCATCGTTGTCCGAAGCCCAGGGCCTGCAGAATCTCAAGCAAGTACCCCCAATGTACCGTATCAAAAGCTTTGTGGATGTCTAGTTTCATGAACAAAGCCGGTATCTTCTGCTTGTGTAGCCTTTGTACCGCGCCCTGGACGTAAAGAAAATTATTATGGATGCTTCTTTTTTTATAAATGCGCTTTGGCAGTTGGAGACGAGGGAGTTCAGTCGATGGGCAAGTCTGTTAGCTAACACTTTGGAGAAGATCTTTGCAATGCTATGGACGAGGCTGATGGGTCTAAAATCAGTAACTCTTGTTGCATCCATTTTTTGGGGTAGAAGGATGATGCAAGCCGAGTTTAGCCATTCAAAACCCTAGGCATTCAATGTGAATAGGCTGTTCATCGCTGCCATAACATCATCTTTAATGATTTCCCAACAAGCTTTGAAGAAGGCACCCGTGAAGCCATCCGGGCCTGGCGCTTTGTCGGAAGGCATGGAATATATAGTGTTTTTTTATCTCTTCCTGGGAGAAAGGCACCTCCAGATCTGAGAGATCATGTTGGTTGTAGCCAAGGGATTGCCAATTGACTGTGGAAGCTCTCGGAACCGCGGAGCCAATATGATTTTTAAAATAATCTCGTATCACCTTTTCTTTGTCATGATGAGCCACCGCGATCCCCTCATCTGTATGTAGACAATGTATGTAATTCTTCCTCCAGCATGCATTGGCTCTACTGTGGAAGAATTTTGTGTTAGCATCTCCACACCGGATGTATGTTAGCCTCGATCTCTGTCTGATTCTTGATTTTTCAATGGCTGCGAGCCCAGTGCTACGGGCTTTGAGACGGCAACATAGGTGAAGCTCCATGCCAGTGAGCAACCTATGCTCTTGGACTGCTTCTAATTGTAACAGTACTTCCTTCACTATGGCTAGTTGCATCCTCGTATCCCCTATCTTGTCTTTCTTCCAACGCTTGATTCCTTTTGCCACACGCGCCATTTTGATATGCAAGTGTTTGATAGGAAGAGCAGAGGCGACTGGCCTATTCCAAATATTCAGGACAAGCTCTTGAAAGCCTTCCATCTTCGTCCAGTAATTTTCGAAGCGAAAGGACGTGGTGTGATGGTGGTCAAGCTCTCCCTGGAGTAGCAGTGGGAACCACTCCATTTTTTCTCTCGTTTTCTCATTCCTTTTCTGTCTCTGTCCATGCTAAACTACAGAAAGGAATAAGGCTGTTGCCTTGAAGAAGGAGAGGAGGTAGCTGAAGCAGCACAAGTGCAATGCTGCCTCGAGTTCATTAGGTCACTTATCTTTTTATCCTCATGCAAACCAAAGAATCGTTGCGTTTTGCTCTCCCATGCTGCCCTGGGGCAGCCTTTGTACAGCGATTCCTAGTGCTAACAGAAGTTGCTCACCTGCTCTGGCCTCTGGGGTAGTTGGGTGGTCTGAATATCTGCTATCCTTAACTGATTCTATTGGTTGTGCACTAGGACTGAAGATATGTGTTCTAGGAGAAAGGAAAGACAGTTTTGATGCCAAATTAGAATAGCTCACAGGATATAGGTATAGAGTTGCTATATTCTATACAGGTCTCGAACAGAACTTCTCAGGAGACATCTGAGTGGAGCTTATGCGTTCATTTTTTTTTTCTTTGGGCGTTGTCATTTGGCAAGCAGACATGAATAGTTCCGACACTGCGAAGCTGTAAGCAGCAATTTCATCGATTCATCACCTCAAGTCAAAGAGAACATCAACAAAGATTCAGCTAACCGTAAACCATTTGAAGTTGATTGTTGCATTTCGGTTATCTGCACCTGGAGTCCACCTGAAGATCCCGCACATAGTCGCAGAGTTCAATACTTCAATTGATCGGATTTAACGTGGGGAAAGTACAAAATTAACAGAGCGCACCGAAGAAGAAAAAAGACAAGTAATTGATGAAATGAAATGCATGGCACCGACAAGATTGTGACAGAAAATATATAGAGAAAAAAAAGAAGTAAAAGGTGGTGGAGCGAGCCACCCTCCGCGTACACGATCGTGACCGTCACACCGGATAGCCAGCAGTGAGCCGAAGATGTCGGATCCAGTCTCTGCGATGCTCTGCGCCCCGCCGAGCCAGCACCTTTGCCCCCAAGCTTGGGATGACGTGGGCCACCGCTACGAGGCCCGGCGAGGAGTTGCTGGCCGAGCACGTCGTTATGCTGGTCGCGTCCAGCGAAATGCTCCGGTATGGTACTGAACCAAACTGCGGCGATTGAAGGGCTTTGTGCTTGTGCAGCAGTGCAGGCGAGAAACGCGCACGGAGTCGGAGTCGGAGACGGTGCAAGCAGCTGTCGTCACGCGCAACGGTCCGCGCGCCACCTTCGATCGGATCCGGCGGTGGTTCCGCTTCCGCTCGTGCTGTACACGTGTTACGCGGAGTCGTCGTGCGTGCGCCGTACGCGAAGACATACGCTCGTCGTGCGGCGCTCGGTGCGAGGGCTGTAGCCGGCCGCCCGGCCGCGTCCTATGAGCTGGCTGGTTCCTGATGAGAAAATGGACCGAGAAAATTCTTGATGCCCTTTCAGAGTCAGAGAAGATTATCCCTGCCATGCAAAACGAGAGTTGCTGCTCAGAACCAGTAACCCGTTGTGTCAACAATCTATTCAGTGGCCATTTTAGTTACTTATTAACTGACACCTTAATCAATGTCCATGTAAACCGTACTAGTTTTTTGGGTTGGGAGTGGCCTAAGCACATGCGTGCAAATGGTAAAACCCACCACTGCCGTTCTGAACTACATGACACCTTAAGGATGTAGTTCTGAAGTACGTACCGTTCTTGTATCAGAAGAATATATTCTCTATCAAAAGGGAAGGTACAAACTTACCCCAAAATTGGCAACCCACCACTGTTGTTAGTCGTTACAAGGTCAGAAGCATGATGCACAGAGAAATGTGTGCTGCTTCACAGGCGCTTCCGCCGCGCCGACCGAGCTCCTGCCAGTCATTCGAGCCGAGGCCGGGTGCTGGATTCAAGCAGGCGCTACAGGTTTGGCAAGCTTGGCAGCAGCGACCCCAGCGTAGCTCAAGCACATAGACCAGGAACGTTCGTTGTCCAAAAAAGTATGTAACCATCGTTCAGTTTAGCGCCGTGCCTGCGATGACCACTTGTAACGTAAACCGCCTTTCTTCTTAATGCAAATGATATATAATGCTCTTGCGTATTCGAGAGAAAAAAAAAGAGCACGATGCACAGATGCTATCGAACTAAACGCTACACATATCAATAAAACAAGCTTGGAGGCTAAAGCAGTTGGATGTATTAGCAGTGCTACACAGCCACACAGGGCAAAGGCTGTATGTTGTACAAGAAAGAAAGAAAAAAAAACGCTAGGCCAGCTACGGTAAGCCAGACACCAAACGTCAAACACCATACCAAATCCAACAAGGAGAATTCGCAGTAACATAACTGATTCACCAGCAAAATAAAAAATAATGGAGGTGCGGGGAATCGAACCCCGTGCCTCTCGCATGCGAAGCGAGCGCTCTACCATATGAGCTACACCCCCTTCGATGCACTTTGTACATCTATATGATTCTAGTCTATTGAGAAACGGTTTCAGAATCCTAAAGTTTCCCAAAGCTAGACTTGTTTGCCCGTGAAACGCACGCGGACCGGCAGACAGCAGCGCACGACCGGTACAGGCAGGACGTGTGCGTAATGAACTTCAGCATGTTCAGTGGGCTGGTTCGTATCGTTGTTGATTTGTGAAAAAGTACTGCTGGCTAGTTTATGTGAGAGAAAAATACTATTCTAACTACAAATTTACGATCATTTACGACAAGCCACGAATAAACGAACTGGCTGCTTACCTGTGTCCGGCGGTACAGTCTACGAGTACGACCTACGACCACTACGATTGAATAATTGTGGCGCGCATGCAAGTGGTTGCCGATATCCCATCCTCAACGGCTCGCGTAGCTTAGCTGCACTCTCCCAACCACTTGCTGTTACACAGGGGCTGTTATCCTGTCTTCTTTCTTGCTCTAGCTAGTTATGGGGTGTTTGGTTGGCAGAGCAATTGTGATCCATCACTATCTTATTCTCAGTTTTTTTAAGCATGTGGAATAGAATAAATTAATTCATGGCCGTCTCATTCCTCACAAGCTAATAGTTATTACTATTATGAGAAATGAGGTCATTCAACTAAATTTAAAGAATTGACTCATGATACATCATTTCATTTAAGATAAATTGATTCCTCGAACCAACACACCGTTAGTTTCCATATACTCCAGAGCCGACAACAGGATGTCGATCGTGTGTGACGGACGAGCTAGTCATGTTGGCGGGACTTTTTTTTGCTAGAAATTGAGCACAGCGTGCAGGCTGTTAAACGCCATATGGGGCTGTAATAATCTGTGATGTTTGCGCTGGGTTTAGATGGTGTATGTGGCGTTGAACGCTTTTCGTTGCGGGCTAACGCGGTTCGTTTAGTTTGTTTTTCTATTGTTACAAACTCTTGTAATTTCGTTGTTGTCAAGTAATGAAATTCGGCTTTGCCTCGGTGGAAAAACCATATATTCTGGCCGTCAGAGTTTTAGGATTGGCATGGAACAAACACGGTGCTCGTTTTGCAGGTTGTTTGCCAAGCACAGACGGATCGACTTGACGACCCATAATACTTGGTCATTTTAAGTTTTAACCTAGCCTGTGAACAAAACTGAACGTTGGTGGGCACAGGTGATCAACCATACCATACCTCCAGAAGGTGAGTGCGTTTGACTTTTTAAAAAGTGAGAACGATAGTTAAAAAGGGGCGGACTGGCGGAGGGAGTAGATGAGAAATAGATAATTCATTAGAAGCATGCAGAAGTGCAATTGTTGTCTTTTTATGATAACAACAATCTATAGGGGTTTCCTTTATGCCGGTTTTCACTATCACGGAGGTGGACGGTTAAGATGCAAAATTATGATCTACTTTACATTAGTTTTTGCAATGGCGCGAGTGAGTAATTTTATATTAAGGTTATTTTATGTTATTTTTAAAATGATGACGTGTATGATAATAGTTCAATATAGATTTATGAGGTAGTTCAGTCTATTTTCGTAAATTCATAAAGGCAATGTAACAAACATTTTAAGCGAATTGAGTATAAGTTTCTTATGGTAGAACCTGCCGCCTGTGTTATGAGCTCTCTGACTTGACACTTGACACAACTGCACAAGCGCACACATTTTCCTGTAGTCTAGATAGTGACTAGAGTATACCGAGCTAATAATAAATTTTTTATATTTTTATTTCTATGAGAATTTCTGCAATGTAACCATTTTTCCCTTGCATATTCTTGTAGAATTGGCGTGAAGTCATTTCAGTATGTAATTAGTAACAGTACGTAGATTGTAGATAAGATAGTAAGATAAGATGGTAGGCTAGTGGCCAATTAAACGATGAGGTGGATATAAAGACGTACGTACGTGCAGTTTGATGATCTGATCAGTGGCTGTCAGCTTCCAAACTTCCAACCCCCGTCCGCTCGACGTTCGTCCTGTCCTTTTGTGCCGTTGTGCGTGGCCGCGCGTGGTTCATGCGCCTCTCCGTCTCCGCCTCCGCGCTCCGATCCGGTGGTCCTCCTACTTGCTGATGACCAGCTGGCAACTGACGATGCCGATGCGGATTGAATCGTTTGCCGGGCCCTCTTGCCGTCTGTGGATCGTAGCACTAGCTAGAAGCAGTTGCCAAGCTGTACGTCTTGGATGGAGTAGATCGCAGTTCGCAGGCACTACTAATGAGCTGATACTTGCTCTAATTTGCACTCTCGTAATGTATTATGTATAGCCATCTCGATTGGAAGGGGGGGAAAAAGGATAATCATGCATGTTTTCTGAATCTCTTGTTCCTCAGTTTGCTACTCGGTAACCGTGATCTGATTGCGTAGATCGATCGATCGCTGGATATGTAGTATAGCAAATTCTTGAGGGGATGGATGGTGAACCACCCCTGCGGACTGCAGAGTCCACATACTGTATGCGTTAACGATAACGTCACCTGATCGTGCTTGTCCATTAAGTACAATTTACACGAGCAGTCCGCGGGTGAAATCAAAGCGGGCAGTCGGCCATTCGGCCTAGTTCACAGCGCGCGAACAGAGGTAGATCCCGTGCGTGCAAACTGCAAACAGAGGTAGATCTATCCTGTGTACGTAGGTTCGTCCAGGTCCATCTACCCGCTTTTATTTATTATTGATGGCAGAGAACAGGATGATCGAATCGATTGGCAAGCAAGGCCTACCTGTAGATCGACCGTCGCTGTATCTGTATGCGATTGCGATCATCCATGGTGATCGTGCAGCCAGGAGGGGGAGCAGCACCTCATCATTCCAGAACCAGAGTATGCTCCTCCCATCGATCGAGTGGCATATGCATAATGCATGCACCAGCTTTTCTGCCCTAGTTATGCGGACCCTCTGCCAGGGCGTTCTTCCGGTATAATATACTCCCTCCGTCTCGTATTATTTGCACATCTAGAGTTGAGCGTGAAAACCAAGGCAGCTGCTAAAATGATGCTTTTGTCCCTGTACGAAAGTGACTGTGCGAAGGCAAAAGGTATTCTCTGGATTGACAGGAAGCATCGTCTACTTTTTAAAATACAGCTGATGATGGAATGAGTGGTTGAGAAGGCTCCAGAGTCTGAACGAAGGTGAGATTCAAGGCTTCAGGCCTATGTGACCGATTAATGTTGGAAAAATTTTGAACGTAAGACGTCCAATTAATCTGGGACGGAAGGAGCACTCGGTAGATGGCATGGCGGTGTGTTGGCTCACACGTGACGAAGCCAACAGGTCGGTCAGGTGGCGGCCGGCAGTTTTAATTAATTTCTGTAAGAACGAAATACATCACAGACTTTGTAAGAGATAGTATCAAGTATAGACTGTCATACATACACCAAACGTGAACTGTGAACATATACACAGCAGACAAGTTCCATTGCACGATCAAACCAAACTTGATCGTTCTTCGAAAATACTCGAGGACCCAGGAAGTGGTCTCGTAAACTCTTGGATGAAAAGTAACTTATATGGACTACACACACCTGACATTCAGCAAATCATTCGAGTTCTCCTTTTGCATGCCCTGAACCTGTTACACCACCAGTCAGTACTACTAGTATTCAGGAGATGCCAATAGATCCGCAGCAGTACTACTACTGACCGCTCCCGCCTTGTCTGGCTTTGCTGAAGCAAAGAAGAGTACAGCAGACGCTCGCGGGGCATGCTCCGTTCGATCGAGTGGCACGCACCCGTTTTTTCTGGCCTAATTATGGTGCAGCGCAGCGCATGCAGGCCCTCTCCTCCCCGTCGTCGTGGGTTCCCTCGCCGGACCCTCCTTGCTACTAGATCCGGTCGAGCCTCGCATGCGGATGCGGATATACTGTCGCGGCGGGCCGTAGACCTGTCTATCTATCTATCTATGTATGTATCTGGGCAGACGGCGGCCGTGCCACGGCAAAGGCGGCAACAACTATACCATCAGTAGTTACCACCAGGCGCCGGCACCTGGCACGCTGCAGCCCAAAAGATAAACGCCCCGTTCGCTGAAATTTAGCTGAAACTAGCTGAAAAATATTATTCCGGCTGAATTGTTATGAGAGAAAAATACTATTTCGTTGAAAAAAGAAGCCGAACAAGTCGAATATGGGATAAGCCGAACAGGACCAAAAAGAAACTGTACGAACAATAGCATTGTACATGTCGGTGCGAAAAGTGCCAACACATAAATATTTATAGTTTTGTCGTGCGTTGTGATTGGATGTGGCTAGCACTCAATGAGACAAGATTTATACTGGTTCAGGCAACATGCTCTACGTCCAGTTTCAGTTAGTCGATGACTTTATTTCTGAGTCCAGGTGCTCGAAGTTTGTTGTGTGGTTACAAGTGAATAGGAATGAGAATGGGGTGTTAGAAGCCCAGTCGGACTATAAACCGAGTGGCCGAGAGTGACGGGGGCTCTAACGTATGCTAAGTATTGAAGCGTATGCTCTGTGTGTCTCTAAAGCTTGTTGAGCTGTTGTGTTCTCGAGTCGTCAAGAAAGTTTTTGAGAGAGAGAGCCAGCCTTATTTTTTAGAAGAGAGCGCATCCTCTTTTATAGTTGAAATGGATGGCCTTACAAGTCAGAGAGAGAGAAAATATATACGTGTGCTGCCTAGTCTTGTTGCTCACGCCATCGGGTACGGGATGGCTGCCAGCGCTCATAATACTGTTTATGCCCAGACGCGTCTGGCAGGCTCTACCGTGTTCGTCTGGTACGGCAAACGTTGGCGCCCACAATACTGTTTGTGGTCTAACGTGTCTGGAAGATTGTATAGTGTCTGACTGTCATGACTTGAAGGCATTGTCTTACAGGTGCGCAGGGTATGGTAGGGTACGATCCTTGATATTACGGTTGACTTAAGCACATTACCTTATCTGCTCCGCCCGCTCCCTAGGCCCACACCGAACAGACGTTCTCGGTCGGTCGTTTCTAGTCATCCTCGACCATGTCGGTCGAAAAAGAACAACGAATAGAGGTCCAGCGTATCCTTGGTCGAAGAAAGGGGTCGGGCGAGGTAGAGCCCCCGACCCAGAGGTTGGACGAGATGGAGTCTGCGACCTAGAGGTCGGACAAGTGCGGGGCCTGCCCCTAGAGGTCGGAGGTGTCGGTCGAGGACTGGATGAAAGGTTCTAATGACTAGAGGGGGTGAATAGCATATTAAAAATTTCTACAACAACACTTAATAAACCGGTTAGACAATTATGAGACGAAGCGAGTGTTGTACTAGCCTACTAAAAATGCAAGCCACCTACCATAATTCTAGTTTATGTAGTTTTTATCCACACAATAACTATGTCACTACACTAAGTTAGTGTGCTCTCAAAGGCTAACTAAAGAGCCACACTAACTAAACTAACAAGCTCTCACAACTAGTTACACTAAAGATCTTGATAACTAGTTTGCGGTAATATAGAGAGTGAGCAAGATGGTTATACCGCCGTATCGAGGAATGAGCCAATCAATCACCAGAATGAATACCAATGAAGATCAATCACCTCGGAATCAAATGATGACACAATGAATTTTTACCGAGGTTCACTTGCTTATCGGCAAGCTAGTCCTCGTTATGGCGATTCACTCACTTGGAGGTTCATACGCTAATTGGCATCACACGCTAAACCCTCAATAGAGTGCCGCACAACCAACACAAGATGAGGATCACACAAGCCATGAGCAATCAACTAGAGTACCTTTTGGCTCTCCACCGGGAAAAGGTCAAGAACCCCTCACAACCACTATGATTAGAGCCGGAGACAATCATCAAACTCCATATGACGATCCTCACTGCTCCAAGCCGTCTAGGTGGCGGCAACCACCAAGAGTAACAAACGAATCTCGCAGCGAAACATGAACACCAAGTGCCCCCAGATGCAAACACTCAAACAATGCACTTGAATTCACTCTCAATCTCACAAAGATGTTGAATCAATGATGGAGATGAGTGGGAGGGCTTTGGCTAAGCTCACAAGGTTGCTATATCAATGCAAATGGCTAAGTGAGTGAGCTTGAGTCAGCCATAGAGCTTAAATAGAAGCCCCCACGAAATAGAACCGTTGTACCCCTTCACTGGGTATAACATGGGGTGACTGAACGCTCCGGTCATATCGACCGGACGCTATTTCTACAGACCGGACGGGCCGGTCTTTCCAAGACCAGCGTCCGATCACTTATAGTGACCTCTATCTTTTCTGTATAGAGCGCTGGTGGCATCGTCGGACTGTCCGCACTCTATGGGTGGACGCTCCACCGGTGAAGTTCCTAACTCTTGCTCAAATATGCCAACCACCAAGTGTATCACCTTATGCACATGTGTTAGCATATTTTCACAAATATTTTTAAGGGTGTTAGCACTCCAATAGATCCTAAATACATATACAATAAGTTAGAGCATCTAGTGACACTTTGATAACCGCATTTTGATATGAGTTTTACCCCTCTTAATAGTACGGCTATCGATTCTAAATGTGATCACATTCACTAAGTGCCTTAATCACAAAATAAAATGGCTCCTACTATTTATACCTTTGTCTTGAGCCTTTTGTTTTTCTCTTTCTTCTTTTCAAGTCTAAGCGCTTGATCATCACCATGGCATCACCATTATTATGATCTTCACAATTTCTTCATCACTTGGAGTAGTGTCACCTATCTCATAATCACTTTGATAAACTAGGTTAGCACTTAGAGTTTTATCAATTCACCAAAACCAAACTAGAGTTTTCACCGAATCATGATCTTGGCCTGTTATTGTGTGTCTGGGCTGGCCTAGGCGTGTGCTGTTGTTGCACCGCCTGCTGGGCTAAGTTTTATAGGGAAGCGGGTCCATTGGGGACCCCAGGTTTATGAACCCGATAGGCACCCCAAGCCCATTTGGGACTTCTATGAAGTCATGAAGGGGTTGTTATTGGAACTTCAATGTTTTTCCCCTTGGTTTGTTGTACTATGTAGGGTAACTGAGTAGGATTTAGGCACCCAGCCTCTATATGGAGGACTAGCAAAGGGGATACAGGAGCCTAGCCTCCGTGGGGAGGACTAACGAAGGCCGTGGAGGCGCGTCGGAGGGATATTGGCACCCAGCCCCTGAGGAAGGGACTAGCGAAGGCTACGGAGGCGCACCGTGCAGACATAGGCACCTAGCCCTTGAGGAGGAGAATCGCTGGTAATCTGTTTTCCACTGGGTACGCGCGAGCGCATCCGATGGGTGTAGCCTCTGAGCCTATAGACGACTGGGGAGTCGGTCAGAGGCTGAGCACCTTGGTACTCTTTTTGGGGCCACAGACTCTTGTGTCTCTTCCGATCGGGTTGTTTGTCCATGTGAAAGGTTCCTGTTTGATTTTGGTAATTGAGTGACAACCTTAGGTGGACTAATTATGTTTATGTGAGACACAGGTGATTAGTCCATAGGTATATGTGTATGAGCAATATATGCCATGAAGGTAGAAATGGCTCAGAGATGTTGCAAAGCTCACACATGTGATGATGAAGAAGGTCGTTGCACATGAGACATGACATTGAGTCATGTGATCAAGGTGGAGAAGATCAAGACATGACTGGCTCGATGGACCAGTTGCAAGTGTGAAGGGCAAGTTGAGTGATGACTTGGCGCCAATAGACCGAGGAAACGGTGAAGAGCAAGTGAAGTCAAAATCGATGAATCAATATGATCACGTGATGATATAAAATGGATCATATCATTGTTGATCATGTTGGTGCATGTGTTACATCGACATTGGAGGATATGGAATAGAATGCATAAGACAAAGGTATAACCTAGGGTATTTTATTTCACCGGTTATAGGTGTATAGAGAAGTTGATGACCAGGTTTAGGATAGATAGTC
Organism: Miscanthus floridulus; assembly: GCF_019320115.1. NCBI lineage: Eukaryota > Viridiplantae > Streptophyta > Magnoliopsida > Poales > Poaceae > Miscanthus > Miscanthus floridulus. The sequence goes on from NC_089591.1 coordinate 71,550,607, forward strand.
GTACTATCAAGAGGGGCAAACTTGTTTACATATCGGTCATCCAGTGCTACTCGAGTGATTGAACTTTGCATCATTGTTAGGATCGAGTGGCACGGCAAATTGAGTGGTTAACTCTTTAAAAATGTTTGTGAAAGGCTAACACACATACACATGGTATTGTACACTTGGTGTTGTTGGCACATTTACAAAGGAGAAAGAAGTTGGAGTTAAAACAGATCAACTTGGTGAAGAAACGAATGCGATAAGTGGTCACTGGAGGTGACCGGATGCTGGCTCCAAGGGGACTTGCACGTCTGGTCATGCTCTACAATGAAGGCGTAGGCTTCGGTCTTCGACCAGATGATGAGTTCGAAGTGACCGGACTCAGGTTTCCAGCGTCCGGCCAATTATAAAAGAAGGTGGTGCTCTCGAGCTTGATTTGCCCTGTGACTGGACTCAGAGGAGAGAAGTGACCGGACTCTAGCTGAACACTATTTAGCATCTGATCCTACTGATGTGGCGGTGCATAGAGAAGAGGAGGAGCGAACGCACCGGTGTGTCCGGACATGGTGGACTGGACGCATCCGGTCAAGAAAAACCAGCTCTGGTGCCTTACTAGAAATAACCGGACTATAGTGATGGAGCGTCCGGACACTTTGAGCAGTGCGTCTAGTCGCAAATTAACCATTGAGATCGAGCATTCAGCATTTGAAGCTAATGACACATGGCGATCATCAGGCGACTGGACGCAGGGGTCCAGCATCCGGTCAATCTGACCGGCATGTCCGGTCGTTCTGAAATCTGCCCAGTGAAGGAGTAACGGCTATTTTAGCGTGTTGGGCTATAAATAGAAGTGTTGCTCGGCCTTTGGCCGGGAGCTGAGCACCCTTGAGTCTTGGTGGCTTGTGTAGGTGTGCTTGGGAGCCTTTTAACTCACTTGAGCTTGATAGTGTTCATCCGATTGAGTGAGTGAGCGATTCTAGTGCGATTACATCATGAGGTTGCATTGAGTGGCACTAGGTGATCGATTGCAAACTGATGGTGCTTGTTACTCTTAGAGGTTGCCATCTCCTAGATGTCTTGGTGGTGGTCTTCGTTGAAGCATGCAAAGAAGATTGTACGGTGCTCTAGAGAAATGATTGTGAGGGGGATTGTGCTCATCCACAGGAGCCGCGAAGAGCAATTCTAGTAGAGCGAGACGCGAAGGGTGACAAGTGGTCCGAGCAGGTCAAGTGCTAGAGCTTGTGGTAAGCACTCCACGTGGGAGAGTGTGACTTATGGGTCATCACTAGCAAGAGGACCGATGGCAACCTTAGAGCTTGTCTCAACGAAGACTAGCGTGTTGGCAAGAACATAAACCTCGAGATAAAAATCATCATGTCATCCTTGTATTCTCATTGTTTGCATCCTCCTTACACAAGCTTGTAATTACTTTTATATACATTGTGCTTGTGTAGTTGCGCTTGTAATTAGTTAGCTTGTGTAGCTCACTAGTTACCTTCTTGCTTGTGTAGCATAGAAGTGGCTCTCTTGCATGACTAATTTGGTTTGTGTAACCTTGTTAGTCACTTTGCTTAGTTTGAATAGCTAAGTATTTGCGCTCTCTAATTTGCCATCGGTTGCCTTTTTATTGAGCATTTCTAGTGAGCTTAGGAGCTTTGTGCTTTTGCTTACTAGATTGTGTAGGAGCTCCCCCGGTTGTGCAAAGTACTAGTGCATAGGTTTATATGATCTTGCTCTAGAATTGATTAGGTGAGCTCTAGCTAGCTCGACACCTTTGTTGCATAATTATGATCTTTATAAGGTGCTTGTGAACTTAAATAGAGGGGTGTAGTCTTGGCTAGACCATTAGTTTTAATTTATTATTTATCTCGGTTAGCCGACGCGTTTAATTTTAGAAAGGACTATTCATCCCCCTCTAGTCCGCCATCACGATCCTACAATTAGTATCAGAGCTAGGTCTCTCATTTGTGGTCTTCACCGACCCGAGAGGATGGCGACTTATGGGCTAGATGTTGAGTGTCCACATATTTTTATGGCACATACTTTACACGATGGAAAAATTAGATGATATACAATTTTAAGTTTATTTACCCTCAAATATGGTGGATGGTAGATGTAGGCTTTTCTTACGTGTTGGATGAAAATAATCTAACTCAAGCATAAGAGAAATGCCTAGATCTCAACACCCAAGCTATTGACATCATGTATAGACCTTTGGATGATAGCATATTTGGTGAGATCATAAACATGAAGACCGCTCATGAGATTTGGATTTATCTGATTGAGAAGTATGGGATGGTCTCTGATGATGATGATGATGATGATGAGCCCATGGAGAAGGTTCATGAGGATGTTGAGCATGACCACAATTCGGTGATTATAGAAGATTGCTCCACCTCATGGTCAAGTGATGATGATGATCATATTACCACATGATCACTTGACAAGGTTGATGATGATGCCACAAGTGTTGCACATGAAGATTCTACCTCAAGCACACTTGACCGGATGCTCTCTTGCGTGACAAGGTCTCATGACCGGACGCTGGCGTGAAGAGTGATTGGGCGCTCAAGGTCTGTGTCTGGTCAGGCTAATGTACGGTGATGTAGATGATGTAGAAAAGTTGGAGAAGCATCGAACGCTGATGCTTTGTCCGATCGTGACCGACCGAACGCATCCAGTCGTGACTGGAACCTTAGCGGAAATGACTGGACTCTGTGGTCCTACGTCTGGTCACTTTGAGCAGCGCATCTGATCATCACTTGACCGTTGAGATCAAGCGACTAAAGTTGAACGGAGGTGACATGTGGCGAGCATCCGTTGATCGGACGCTGAGGTCCTACGTCCGATCGATCTGACCGGCGCGTCCGGTCAACCCAAAAAACGCCTAGTGAAAGGGTAATGGCTAGTTTAGCCTGTGAGGCTATAAATAGAAGGTGGTCTTGGGTATGGCTGGTGCTGAACACCTCGAGGGACTTTGTGTCCATGCTTGAGAGTGCTTGGGAGTCCTCCATCTCACATATGCTTGATAGTGATTATTCGATTGTATGAGAGCGATTCTAGTGCAATTGCATCGTGAGGTTGCATCAAGTGACGCTAGGTGATCGAGTTGCAAGCCGGTCTTGCTTGTTACTCTTGGAGGTTGCCACCTCCTAGACGGCTTGGTGGTAGTCTCCGTCGAAGCCCACAAGAAGCTTGTGCGGTGCTCCGGAGAAGAGCTTTATGAGGGGCATTGTGCCCGCCCCGCGGGAGCTACGAAGAGCAACTCTAGTTGAGTATGTCATTGAGCTACCCTCACTTTTAGGGTGGGTTCTTGCAGTGCCCGACGTGTGGGCTTTGCAGGTGATGCTAATTAGCCGCCGAACCACCAAGTGAGCGGTCGACACAATGAGGACTAGCGTATTGGCAAGCACATGAACCTTAGGATAAAAATCATCGTGTCATCCTTGTATTCCTGTTGGTTTGCATCCTCTTTACACAAGCTTGTAATTACTTTCATATACATTGTGCTTGTGTAGTTGCTGTTGTAATTAGTTAGCTTATGTAGCTCACTAGTTACCTTCTTGCTTGTGTAGCATAGAAGTAGCTCTCTTACATGACTAATTTAGTTTATGTAACCTTATTAGTCACTTTGCTTAGTTTGAGTAAATAAGTATTTGTGTTCTCTAATTTGCCATGGGTTGCATTGTTATTGCACATTTCTAGTGAGCTTAGGAGCTTTATGCTTTTGCTTACTAGATTGTGTAGGAGCTCCCCTGGTTGTGCAAAGTACTAGTGCATAGGTTTATGTGATCTTGCTCTAGAATTGATTAGGTGAGCTCTAGCTAGCTTGGCACCTTTGTTGCATAATTATGATCTTTATAAGGTGCTTGTGAACTTAAATAGAGGGGTGTAGTCTTGGCTAGACCGTTAGTTTTAATTCCTCATTTATCTCGGTTAGCCAACGCGTTTAATTTTAGAAAGGACTATTCACCCCCCTCTAGTCCGCCATCTCGACCCTACAATTGGTATCAGAGCTAGGTCTCTCATTTGTGGTCTTCACCAACCTGAGAGGATGGCGACTTATGGGCTAGATGTTGAGTGTCCACACATTTTTTATGGCACACAATTTACACGATAGAAAAATTGGATGATATGCAATTTTAAGTTTATTTACCCTCAAATATGGTGGATGGTAGATGTAGGCTTTTCTCACATGTTGGATAAAAATAATCTAACTCAAGCATAAGAGAAATGCCTAGATCTCAACACCCAAGCTATTGACATCATGTATAGACCTTTGGATGATAGCATATTTGGTGAGATCATAAACATGAAGACCGCTCATGAGATTTGGATTTATCTGATTGAGAAGTATGGGACGGTCTCTGATGATGATGATGATGAGCCCATGGAGAAGGTTCATGAGGATGTTGAGCATGACCACAATTTAGTGATTATAGAAGATTGCTCCACCTCATGGTCAAGTGATGATGATGATCATATTACCACATGATCACTTGACAAGGTTGATGATGATGCCACAAGTGTTGCACATGAAGATTCTACCTCAAGCACACTTGACCGGATGCTCTCTTGCGTGACAAGGTCTCATGACCGGACGCTGGCACGAAGAGTGATTGGGCGCTCAGGGTCTATGTCTGGTCAGGCTAACGTACGGTGACGTAGATGATGTAGAAAAGTTGGAGAAGCATTGAACGCTGATGCTTTGTCCGATCGTGACCGACCGAACGCATCCGGTCGTGACTAGAACCTTAGTGGAAACGACCGGACGCTGTGGTCCTGCGTTTGGTCACTTTGAGCAGCGCATCTAGTCATCACTTGACCGTTGAGATCAAGCGACTAAAGTTGAACGGAGGTGACATGTGGCGAGCATCCATTGACCGGACGCTGAGATCCTATGTCCGGTCGATCTGACTGGCGCATCCGGTCAACCCGAAAAACGCCCAGTGAAAGGGTAACGGCTAGTTTAGCCTGTGGAGCTATAAATAGAAGGTGGTCTTAGGTATGGTTGGTGCTAAACACCTCGAGAGACTTTGTGTCCATGCTTGAGAGTGCTTGGGAGTCCTCCATCTCACATATGCTTGATAGTGATCATTCGATTGTATGAGAGCGATTCTAGTACAATTGCATCGTGAGGTTGCATTAAGTGGCGCTAGGTGATCGAGTTGCAAGCCGATGGTGCTTGTTACTCTTGGAGGTTGCCACATCCTAGATGGCTTGGTAATGGTCTCCGTCGAAGCCCGCAAGAAGTTTGTGCGGTGCTCTGGAGAAGAGCTTTGTGAGGGACATTGTGCTCGCCCCATGGGAGCTGCGAAGAGCAACTCTAGTTGAGCATGTCATTGAGCTACCCTTACTTTTAGGGTAGGTTCTTGCAGGGCTCAATGTGTGGGCTTTGCAGGTGATGCCAATTAGCCACCGAACCATCAAGTGAGCGGTCGACACAACGGGGACTAGCGTGTTAGCAAGCACGTGAACCTCAGGATAAAAATCATTGTGTCATTCTTGTATTCCTGTTGGTTTGCATCCTCCTTACACAAGCTTGTAATTACTTTCATATATATTGTTCTTATGTAGTTGCTGTTGTAATTAGTTAGCTTATGTAGCTCACTAGTTACCTTCTTGCTCGTGTAGCATAGAAGTAGCTCTCTTGCGTGACTAATTTAGTTTGTGTAACCTTGTTAGTCACTTTGCTTAGTTTGAGTAAATAAGTATTTGCGTTCTCTAATTTGCTATGGGTTGCCTTGTTATTGAGCATTTCTAGTGAGCTTAGGAGCTTTGTGTTTTTGCTTACTAGATTGTATAGGAGCTCCCCTAGTTGTGCAAAGTACTAGTGCATAGGTTTATGTGATCTTGCTCTAGAATTGATTAGGTGAGCTCTAGCTAGCTTGGCACCTTTGTTGCATAATTATGATCTTTATAAGGTGCTTGTAAACTTAAATAGAGGGGTGTAGTCTTGGCTAGACCGTTAGTTTGAATTCCTCATTTATCTCGGTTAGCCAACGCGTTTAATTTTAGAAAGGACTATTCACCCCCCCTCTAATTCGCCATCTCGACCCTACAATTGGTATCAGAGCTAGGTCTCTTATTTGTGGTCTTCACCAACCTGAGAGGATGGTGACTTATGGGCTAGATGTTGAGTGTTCACACATTTTTTATGGCACACACTTTACACGATAGAAAAATTAGATGATATGCAATTTTAAGTTTATTTACCCTCAAATATGGTGGATGGTAGATGTAGGCTTTTCTCACGTGTTGGATGAAAATAATCTAACTCAAGCACAAGTGAAATGCCTAGATCTCAACACCCAAGCTATTGACATCATGTATAGACCTTTGGATGATAGCATATTTGGTGAGATCATAAACATGAAGACCGCTCATGAGATTTGGATTTATCTCAATGAGAAGTATGGGACGGTCTCTGATGATGATGAGTCCATAGAGAAGGTTCATGAGGATGTTGAGCATGAACATAATTTGGTGATTATAGAAGATTGCACCACCTCATGGTTAAGTGATGATGATGATCATATTGCCACAAGATCACTTGACAAGGTTGATGATGATGCCACAAGTGTTGCACATGAAAATTCTACCTCAAGCACTTGACCGAACGCTCTCTTGCATGACAAGGTATCATGACCGGACGCTGGCGTGAAGAGTGACCGGACACTTAGGGTCTACGTCTGGTCAGGCTGATGTACGATGATGTAGACGATGCAAAAAAGTTGGAGAATGACCGGATGCTGATGCTTTGTCCGATCATGACCGACTGAACGCGTCCGGTCGTGACTAGAACCTTAGTGGAAACGACCGGACGCTAGGGTCCTGTGTCCGTTCACTTTGTGCAGCACGTCTGGTCATCACTTGACCGTTGAGATCAAGCGACTAAAGTTGAACGGAGGCGACATGTGGCGAGCATCCGTTGACCGGACGCTGAGGTCCTACGTCCGGTCGATCTGACCGACGCGTTCGGTCAACCCGAAAAATGCCCAGTGAAGGGGTAACGGCTAGTTTAGCCCGTGGGGCTATAAATAGAAGGTGGTCTCGGCCATGGCTGGTGCTGAGCACCTCGAGGGACTTTGTGTCCATGCTTGAGAGTGCTTGGAAGCCCTCCATCTCACATATGCTTGATAGTGATCATTCAATTGTATGAGAGAGTGATTTTAGTCCGATTACATCGTGAGGTTGCATCGAGTGGCGCTAGGTGATCGAGTTGCAAGCCGGTGGTACTTATTACTCTTGGAGGTCGCCACCTCCTAGATGGCTTAGTGGTGGTCTCCGTCGAAGCTCGCAAGAAGCTTGTGCGGTGCTCCAGAGAAGAGCTTTGTGAGGGTCATTGTGCTCGCCCCACGGGAGCCACAAAGAGCAACTCTAGTTGAGCATGTCATTGAGCTACCCTCACTTTTAAGGTAGGTTCTTGCGGTGCCCGACGTGTGGGCTTTGTAGGTGATGTCAATTAGCCACCGAACCACCAAGTGAGTGATCGACATAATGGGAACTAGCGTGTTGGTAAGCACGTGAACCTCAGGAGAAAAATCACCGTATTAACTTTAATCTTCCCATTGGTTTGCATCCTTGTTACACAAGCTTGTAATTACTTTCATATACATTATGCTTGTGTAGTTGCTCTTGTAATTAGTTAGCTTGTGTAGCTCACTAGTTACCTTTTTACTTGTGTAGCATAGAAGTAGCTCTCTTGCATGGCTAATTTGGTTTGTGTAACCTTGTTAGTCATATTGCTTAGTTTGTATAGCTAAGTATTTATGCTCTCTAATTAGGCATTGGTTGCCTTGTTATTGAGCATTGCTAGTGAGCTTAGTTGGCTTTGTGCTTTTGCTTACTAGCATGTGTAGGAGCTTTCTCATTGCTTGAAGTACTAGTGGCATAGGTTTATGTGACCTTGCTTCTAAAATTGGTTAGGTGAGCTCTAGATAGCCTGGCACCTTTGTTGCTTAACTAGGATCTTAGCAAGGTACTAGTGAACATAGATAGAGGGGTGTAGTCTTAGCTATACCAATAGTTTTAATTCTGCACTTGCTTCAGTTAGCCGCCGTGATTAAGTTTTAGAAATGACTATTCACTCCCCCCTTCTAGTCACCATCTCAACCTTACACCGTGGGGCTATAAATAGAAGGGGGTCTTGGCCATGGTTTGAGTAGAGCACCTCGAGGGACTTTGAGTCCATGCTTGAGAGTGCTTGGGAGCCCTCCATCTCACATATGTTCGATAGTGATCATCCAATTTTGTGGGAGAACGATTCTAGTGCGATTGTATCGTGAGGTTGCATCGAGTAGCACTAGGTGATCGAGTTGCAAGTCGGTGGTGCTTGTTACTCTTGGAGGTTGCCACCTTCTAGATGGCTTGGTGGTGGCCTCCATCAAAGCCCGTAAGAAGCTTGTGCGGTGCTTCAGAAAAGAGCTTTATGAGGGGCATTGTGCTCGCCCTACGGGAGCCGTAAAGAACAACTCTAGTAAAGTGTGTCATTGAGCTACCCTCACTTTTGGGGTAGGTTCTTACGGTGCCCGACGTGCGGACTTGGTGGGTGATGCCAATTAGTCGCCGAACCACCAAGTGAGCGGTCAACACAATGGGGACTAGCGTGTTGGCAAGCACGTGAACCTTAGGAGAAAAATCACTGTGTCAACTTTATTCTTCCCGTTGGTTTGCATCCTCGTTACACAAGCTTATAATTATTTTTATATACATTGTGCTTGTGTAGTTGCTCTTGTAATTAGTTTGCTTGTATAGCTCACTAGTTACCTTCTTGCTTGTGTAGCATAGAAGTAGCTCCATTGCATGACTAATTTGGTTTGTGTAACCTTGTTAGTCACTTTGCTTAGTTTGAGTAGCAAAGTATTTGCGCTCTCTAATTTGACATTAGTTGCCTTGTTATTGAGCATTGCTAGTGAGCTTAGTTGGCTTTATGCTTTTACTTACTAGCATATGTAGGAGCTCCCCGTTGATTAAAGTACTAGTGACATAGGTTTGTATGACCTTACTTCTAGAATTGATTAGGTGAGCTATAGCTAGCCCGGCACCTTTGTTGCTTAATTAGAATCTTTGTAGGTGCTAGAGAATATAGATAGAGGGGTGTAGTCTTGGCTAGACAGAGAGTTTTAATTCCGCACTTGTTTCGGTTAGCCGACGCGATTAAGTTTTAGAAACTACTATTCACCCTCCCTCTAGTCGTCATCTCGACCCTGCAATAGCGTACCTTGTGCTAGCGCTTGGAGTAGATGGTGTTGGATCCTCCAAAGATCATGAGGCATTCCTCGGGGTCGGGGAAGTCGTCTTCATCCTTGCCCACTGTGTCTCCCTTCTTGACTACATCCTCCTTGCCTTTCCCTTCCTTTGGCTTGCTGGCATGCCGTAGGAAGCGCTTGAGGAGCTCATAGTCCTTGTAGAGGTGTTTGACAGGATAGGCATAGTTGGTGTATGGACTCTTCATGAGCCTATCAAAATGGTTGGGTTGGCCCTGCTAGGGCTGCTAGACCACATGGTCGGCTACGGCGACCAAAGCTGGGTTGGCCGATCTGCGCCGATTCTTCTTGTTCTTCTTGCCCCTTTGTGTGGAGGGGCCCACGCCTTAGTCCTCACGCTGGGCCTTACCCCTATCCTGACCACAGCTAAAGACTGCCCTGACCGCCTCCTCGCTGGAGGAGCAGTTTTGTGGTGATGTCAAGCAAGTCACGGGTGATATGGGGCTTCACATAGCTGAGCTTGTGGATCAGGGGCTTATAGGTCATCCCAGAGAGGAACGCGTTGACGACGTCCGTGTCGTTGACATTAGGAAGGGAGTTGCACTGCTTTAAGAACCTATAGATGTAATCCCATAAGGACTCATTAGGCTCTTACTGGCAGCTCTTGAGGTCCCAAGAATTCCCAAGATGAACATAGGCTCCCTGGAAATTTCCAACGAAGACCCTCTTGAGATCTGCCCAGTCACGGATGCTTTCGGGCGGAAGGAATTCGAACCAAGCTTGAACACGCTCCCCCACACAGATGGGGAGGTACTAGATGATGAAGTAGTCATCATCCACTCCTCTGGCTCGGTAGGCGAGCTAGAAGTCTTTGAGCCATATACCAGGGTTCGTCACCTTGGTATACCTGGTGATGTTGGTGGGTGGTCGGAAGCACTGTGCGAATGGCACTTTCTAGATGCGGCGACCAAAGGCCCATGGCCCCGGGCCATCGGGTTGGGCCTCCGGTCGTTTGGTCGGCCACCATGCCTGGGGTGCATGTCCTCGCACTCCTCGATGGTCAGGCTAGGAGTCACGCCGCTTGCTCTCACCATCACTCGATGGACGTCATCATCATGCCGGGCGTGGCATCGATTATTGATGATGCTGTGAGCATTAGGGTTTAGCCTGAGCCATTTGTGCACAGGTGGTCGGTGTGGAGCGGGTGCTAGGTCAGGCTGCGGTGTAGCCATGGCTTCCTGCCCCACGCTCGGCACTGTAGTGGTGAGTGGATGAGCGATTCGACTGGTGTAGCCCCAGTCCCCTGGTTGGGCAAGAGGCCACAGTGTCATGACATGGATCTCTTCGCCTGCTGAACAGCGGCGGTCTCCACCAGCGCCCGAAGGTTCTAATGGATTGCCTGTTCCTAGGGTCGGCAGGCTCGGGGAGGCCGTGCAGAAGCATCGCCACAACAGCGATGTTTTGGCTAGCCCAAGCAAATTGAGCGTGTCATTCCCTCCGTCTAGGATGCTATGCTAGACCTGACGGGTGTGACCTCGAGAGCCACTCATCGGGTTACGCGCATGTGGCGCAGCGTGCTGCGCCGAGGGCACCATTGTAGGTGGCGGTTGGCTCTACCACATTTGTCGTAACTCCTCGCCGTTCTCCTGCGCACGCGCTAGGGCCTTTGCATGGGGGTCTAGAGGGGTGTGAGTCTGTAGAGACTCCAATAGCACCGGTGGCTATCCTAGGGCATCCGCCATAGTGCACTCCTAGGACAGAGGGTGGCCAGGTGCCATGACGTCGTCGATGCTGGAGCCATCACTTTCGACCTCATCATCGACGAGGTCATGGAAGGAGGCGGGAGCATAGCCCACCATCCCAACAAACTCGAACATGAGAGGGGGCGGTGTTAGCATCATTCGGAGCCCCCACATGCATGTGTCCACGGGGGACGCGAAGCCATAGGGGAACCGGTCGCACGATGGTCACGGTGGGAACAATGGGGTCCCTCCAAAGAGTTGGCGGAAGATATTAAATAGTGAGTAAAGAACAATATGTACATCACTCACCGTGGGGTTTGAGCCTAGCACGGGCTCGAGGCGAAGCGTGGGTGTCTCGATGTTGTGGTCGTCGAGTGGCCTAGGGCCAGTGGAAGGCGCTCCTCCTCTAGTTGGCGCCGAGGCAAGCGCCTCCTCGAGGAGGCGGATTACGCCGAGCTAGTCGGCGATGAAGTACAGACTCTCGAAGAGAAAGGTCTAGAGTGGCACGAAGACGGGAGAAACCCACATCCCAGCAAGCGGGAGCGTAGGAAACTCCAGCGAGCCGAAGCGAATCGTATCGCCCGAGCCCGTCATGCCAAAGATGGTGGAAAGATGGGCCATTCGATGACCAAAAGCATGAACACACGACGTCCTCCCTACGGACGGCGCCAACTGTCGGTGCGAAAAATGACCAACAAGTAAATATTTATAGTTTTACCGTGCGTTGTGATCGGATGTGGCCTAGCACTCAATGACATAATATTTATACTGGTTCAGACAACGTGCCCTACGTCTAGTTTTAGTCAGTCGATGACTTTATTCCTAAGCCCAGTTGCTCAAAGTTTGCTGTGGGGTTACAAACGAATAGGAATGAGAAGGAGGGGTGTTAGATACCCGGTCGAACTCTGAACCGAGTGGCCGAGAGTGACGGGGGCTCTAACGTATGCTAAGTATTGGAGCGTATGCCCTGTGTGTCTCTAAAGCTTGTTGAGTTGTTGTGTTCTCGAGTCGTCGAGAAAGTCTTTGAGAGAGAAAGAGCCAGCCTCATTTTTTAGGAGAGAGCGCATCCCCTTTTATAGTTGAAAGGGATGGCCTTAGAAGTCAGAGAGAAAATATATACGTGTGTTGCCTAGTCTTGTTGCTCACGCCATCGGGTACGGGATGGCTGCCAGCGCCCACAATACTGTTTATGCCCAGACACGTCTGGCAGGCTTTACCGTGTTCGTCTGGTACGACAAACGTCGGCACCCACAATACTGTTTGTGGTCTGACGCGTCTAGAAGGTTGTATAGTGTCTGTCCGTCATGACCTAAAGGTACCGTCTTGCAGGTGCGCAGGGTATGGCAGGGTACGGTCCTCGATATTGCGGTTGACTTGAACGTCTTACCTTATCTGCTTCGCCTGTTCCCTAGGCCCACACTGAGCGGGTATCCCCGGTCGGTCGTTCCCAGTCGTCCCCGACCGTGTCGGTCGGAAAAGAGCAGCGAGCAGAGGTCTAACATATCCTTGGTCGGAGAAAGGGGTCGGGCGATGCGGAGCCCCCGACCCAGAGGTCGGGCGAGGCGGAGCGCGCGACCCAGAGGTCGGGCGAGTGCGGGGCCTGCCCCAGAGGTCGGAGGTGCCGGTCGGGAACCGGATCGTGGTCTTTGCCTGTTATTGTGTATCTGGGCCGGTTCAGACGTGTGCTGTCGTTGCGCCACCTGCTGAGCCGAATTTTGTAGGGAAACGGGTTCATTGGGGACCCGGGTTTACTGCTGTCTAGTCTATCATCAGTAAGACAGTGACAGATCTAAACAGGAGTACTTGTGGAGTTAATTATTATTCTATCCAGGACTAATGCAGGAGACTACTGTAGAGTCCTGCTGCTCGAGTAATCACCCAGGATTAGAATATTTGGAATCGCCAGCAGGACTTGTGCGTTGTGTGTTTTGAACATGTCGCACGGCCAGCGTTTATATTATATTATTACTGGATGATATCCCTGATGTCCAGGGCCATGTTTAGATTGCAATTTTTTTCAACCTGATAAATAGTACTATTTTTATCTTATTTGGCAAATATTGTCCAATCGTGGACCAACTAGGCTCAAAAGATTTATCTCGTGATTTTCAACTAAACTATGTAATTAGTTATTTTTTTACCTACATTTAATACTTCATGCAAGCGGCTAAAAATTGATATGATGGAAAGAGAGTGAAAAAACTTGGAATTTGGATGGTATCTCAACAAGGCCCAGTTTTTGGTGTAAAAAAAAAAACAAGGCCCAGTTTGGAGGTAAATCAAGTTTTGGTTGCCATGGCTGCAAACCTTCCCCGGCCCGTTCATCCATCTGTTCACCCACCCACTACGTAGCACTGCATTAATAAGGTTGTCCATGGTAGCTTGCACCCCGTATGCCCTCCGATCCGATGCCACTTGTGAACGAGTAAATTGGGCTGGGCCACAACGGATCTTTTTTCTCTCCAACCAGCTCCTATGGATCCGGCCAGTAATTGGCTCTCGGGCTGGGCTACTGTACCAATCTACTAGTCCTCTTTTGCTGCCCTTTCTTTCGGCCGAGCTGCGCTTGACCAATCGGGCCCGGACTAGATCAAGCGAATATAATTCCCGTTCTGCTGATTGTGTTTCAGCATTTTTCTTTCACAACAAATCAGTATAAGCTAAATTTCAGCGAAACGAACAGGACGTTGTCACGATACAAACTGAGCTGTTATCTTTCGATCGGCGGCAACAGTGTCAAGAGCATGCGCGAGGCGAGTGACTGAGTGAGCGCAGTCATCGTTCGCATCGCGTCTGCTTTCGGCCGGCGTACGTACGGGCAGCGGAGCACTGGCTCGCGCTCAACCATCCAACTGTGCAGTCGTGGTACACTTCCGGGACGTGTGGGTGCGACGGGCCCGCCGTCACCCATCGGCGTCTCGATCGGGCTCTCGACGTCATCCCGTCACCCATCGGCGCAGTTGGGTTGAGCTCCCAACCAACTCGCTCCCGAATTTAAAACCGCCACCTGTGCCTGCTCTGTTCGGCTGTGATGCTGATGAGTGATGACCCACCGCCAGGCCGCCAGCCACCACCATTTACCCACCGGCCGGCCCTCAGCTATATATCCGCTCGCCGCAAGCGTCCACCGAGGGGCATAGCATATGCATATCCGCGCGCGCCGCCGCCGCTAGCACCTGACACCGGGGCGCCGCCAGCCGAGTTCAAGCAAAGCAAAGCAGCATGGTGTTCGAGCAGGAGCAGGAGGAGGTGACGCCGGGCGCGGTGCACGGGTACCGCCTCTCCACGGTGGTGCCGAGCTCGGTGACGGGGGAGGTGGACTACGCGCTGGCGGACGCGGACCTGGCCTTCAAGCTGCACTACCTGCGCGGGGTGTACTACTACCCGCCCGGGGACGTGGCGCGCGGCCTCGCCACCAAGGTGCTCAAGGACCCCATGTTCCCCTGGCTCGACGACTACTTCCCCGTCGCCGGCCGCGTCCGCCGCGCCGAGAAGGACGCCGAGGCCGCAGCCGATGGGGCGCCGCGCAGGCCCTACATCAAGTGCAACGACTGCGGCGTGCGCATCGTGGAGGCCAAGTGCGACCGCGACATGGACGAGTGGCTCCGCGACGACGCGCCCGACAGACTCAGGCAGCTCTGCTACGACAAGGTGCTCGGCCCCGAGCTCTTCTTCTCGCCGCTGCTCTACGTCCAGGTACGTACGTAGTAATCTTTTCCACGTCTAACCATAGTACTACTTTAACGTGGAGTGGTGAGCGCGCGATAGGAGTAATAAATAATCATGAAAAAACCTAGCTGTTCAACAAGCATAGACTAGTACAGAGCTAGAGTGAAAACGGTCTAAGGGGGTGTTTGGTTTCTACAGGAAAATTTTAGTCCCTGTCCCATCGGATGTTTGGACATATGCATGAAGTATTAAATATAGACGAAAAAATAACTAATTGCACAGATTGTGGCTAATTTGCGAGACGAATTTTTTAAGCCTAATTAGTCCATGATTTGACAATGTGGTGCTACAGTAAATATGTGCTAATGACGGATTAATTAGGCTTAATAAATTCGTCTCGTAAATTAGTCTCCATCTATGTAATTAATTTTATAATTAACTCATATTTAGTTCTCCTAAATAACATCCGAACGTCCGATGTGACATGGACTAAAATTTAGTCCAGGAACCAAACACCCCCTAAATTTGAGCAGCCTCGTGTAGATCCTCCGCTAAAACTTTGCACCATATCTCATCGAATATTTAGACACATGGACATAGAGTATTAAATATAAATTAAAAAAATATTTAATTGCACAGATTACGACTATTTTGCGGGACGAATTTTAAGCCTAATTAATCCATAATTTAACAACAAAGTGCTACAGTACACATGTGCTAATGATGGATTAATTATGCTTAAAAATTTATCTCACGGTTTACCGATTCTGTAATTTGTTTTTTTATTAATACCCAAACGTCTCATGCGATATCTCATATTCTGAAACTTCACGCGTTGTATCTAGACAAGGGCTCAGTGAGCCTGCTGTCGGAGCTGTCGATTTCTGGCATCGCTGGTTGCCTGCTTCCTCCTGGTAGTGGTGACTGGTGAGAGGAGGAGATGCAGCTGTAGCTTTCAGTATGGTTCCGGGCAGTGCAGTTGAGCAAACCTTTAATTGTGTGCGGCCGTAGCTGTTAACCATCAGACATTTATACTACGTACCACTGTCCAGTGGCCACCTAGAGCTGGTCACCGACTGCAACCGCTCGTCATCTGCCACAACTGTCAACTATGTAGTGTCTGTTGGCTCGGCTGTCACCGCTAATTCAGACTAGACTGCTTTTCTGAATCTGCTCAATTCTAGTCTAGCAAAAATCGTGTGGTACTGGTAGTAGTACAAAAATGAAAAAGAAACAAAACAAAACATAGTAGTATCCATATAGGCACAGGCTCTTGAAAGATGCGGCGGGTTCGTCGTGAGATTGTCGGATCGGCGTCGAACGAGTAATTGCTGCGCCGGGGGTGGTGGAGGGTGGACGTGCCGACGTACCATTCATTCATCTGCCGCTGGCGTAGTTGAAACTTGAAGCCGCAGCCGCCGCTGTTCTTTGGTTCCGGTTCCGGGAGGCGGTGGCTCACGCGATCGAATCAGGTGGCAGATGAAACTTGAAGCTTGTGACAGTGGTTTCATACATCACTTACTGTGTTCTTGAAGAACCGGCTAATTGAGCGCGAAACTGTCTAGGCGAATTGTGAACGACTGAACATACCTGATGACTCTTGAGATAAATGACCTCTTTGTAAAGATGAGAAATGACGGGAGGACTCCTCGAAATTAACAAATCAGCATTCAGGTTCACCTTTCCCTACTGCGGTACTGCCACAAGCCTAGTACAGTACACGGTCTTAACTGCACCTTGTCCAACTTTGCTGAAGCAAAGATCACCTTGCCAAGCACAGCCATTCCTTTCAACAGTCCTCTGAGAAGTCAGTTCTCATAATACTCACAGTCACAGGCCTGCAAACTCGCAGTTCTACCTCTGAGACAAAGGGGGTGTTTAGTTACCCCAGATTCCAAATTTTGGCACTATGCAAAAAGAAGATTCTCCGTCACATCAAATTTGCGGTACATGCATGGAGTACTAAATGTTGATGAAATAAAAAAACTAATTGCACAGTTTGGTTATACTTTGCGAGACAAACATTTTGAGCCTAATTAGTCAACGTTTGAACAATTATTACCAAATATAAACGGAATACTACAGTTGTTACTGTGGAATTCGGCCCGAACTAAAGGAGGGCAAAAGGGTATTGAAGCCGATCGATAGAAACATCGAGTTCACGAAGCAAGTCTCTGTACTTCATTAGGGCGTCCGCAATGGTGCTGCTAGCTGTGTAGTTACGTGGAGGTGAGAGACGAAAGTAAAGATTATTTTATAAATTCTTATTTTTCTCTGTACTATTGGACTTACATGTTCATCTCTTAGATTCTTGAAGTACGTGAAATAGATAACTATTTGCCAAAAAAAGTTCTTCACTAAACTCCGCAACAAACCCCGAGCGAACATGAATGGGCCAGCACTAAACAACCTGCATAATTGTGCAATCGGAATAACGTTTATGGATCGCCGCCCAGCAGGCCAGGCGGGCGGTGCATTACGATCTGCCTTTTTCATGTAGGCCCAATGCGTTGGTTGCATTATCGTCTCACTTGCTTAGCCAAATACTACCTCCATAGCACGTGTGAAGTGCAAATCACGGCTTTGTCTATTAGACTAGTCCATTACAGTGCAGACAATTAACAGTACGAGTCGACTATTTTTCATGTACTACCAGTCTATTATTACTACTAGTCTACTACTCCATCCATCTCAAAATAAATCAACTTATAAATTAAGTGAATTTATTTTAGATTTGACTAAATTTATAGAAAACAGTATCAATACTCGTGACATCAAATTAGTATCACTAGATACATCATCAAATATATTTAATAATCTACTTATTTCGTGTTATAAATTTTGTTATAATTAGTTTAGATTTAGAAAAGAGTATCAATATTTGTGACGCTAAATAAGTATCACTAGTACATCATCAACTATAATTTTATAGTGCGTCGCTGCCCTTTGTTGGTTGTCTATCATTTGGGTAATATCGAAATGTGTATCTGTTTGCTATAGGATAATCCAGTCATCGGCTGTAATTCTGTAGACCTCCTAGGGCACTCCCCATATCTTAATTATAAAGATGCGCTAGTCTTTTGCGTATTCGAGAAACTATAATTTCATAGTCTACTTATTTGGTGTTATAAATCTTGTTATAATTATTTTAGGTTTAGCTAAATTTATAGAAATAATATCAATATTGGCGACGTCAAATTATTATCACTGGATATAGTATCAACTATATTTTCATAATCTACTTATTTAGAGTTATAAATGTTGGTTTCTTTATTATAAAGTTGCCCGGACTCAATATAGTTTTTATGATGATTCTCGAAGTTAATTTATTTTTGGATCGAGTGAGTCCATGTACTAGTAGTCTACTAGTATTACAGTGCAGAAGTATTCAGGTAAAAATTAACTTGGTACTGTTTTTCAAAAAAAAATATAACTTGGTACTAGTAGTACTACTACTCTGTTACACTGTCCTATCTTTGTCGTGAGATCTTTTTCTGTAAATTTCAGGGTTGTTTAAGAAATTTTCTGTTATCGAGCAAAGTGATAATCTTATCGGCTATTGTTTTTTTTAAAAAAAAAAAATCTGATCGGCTACATCCATACCAATTACCATTTTTTTAAAAAAAACAAAGATGCAGTAACAATCGTTGCTTTGCTCGCAGATCACAAACTTCAAATGCGGCGGGCTGGCGCTGGGGTTCAGCTGGGCTCACCTCATCGGCGACGTGCCGTCGGCCGTCACCTGCTTCAACAAGTGGGCGCAGATCCTGAGCGGCAAGAAGCCGGAAGCCACCGTCCTGACCCCGCTGAACAAACCGCTGCAGGGCCAGTCCCCCGCGGCGGCGCCGCGCTCCGTCAAGCAGGTCGGGCCCATCGAGGACCACTGGCTGGTCCCGGCGGGCCGCGACATGGCGTGCTACTCCTTCCACGTCAGCGAAACAGTGCTCAAGAAGCTCCAGCAGCAGCAGGGGCGCCACGCTGCGGCCGCGGGCACCTTCGAGCTCGTGTCCGCGCTGGTGTGGCAGACGGTGGCGAAGATCAGGGGCGGCGACGTGGACACGGTGACCGTGGTCAGGACCGGCGCGGCCGCGCGAAGCGGCAAGTCCCTGGCCAACGAGATGACGGTCGGGTACGTGGCGTCGGCGGGGTCCTCGCCAGCGAAGACGGACGTCGCGGAGCTGGCGGCGCTGCTGACCAAGAACGTGGTCGACGAGACCGCCGCGGTGGCGGCGTTCCAGGGGGACGTCCTCGTGTACGGCGGCGCCAACCTGACGCTCGTGGACATGGAGCAGGTGGACGTGTACGCGCTGGAGATCAAGGGGCTGCGCCCGGTCCACGTGGAGTACGGCATGGACGGCGTCGGCGAGGAGGGCGCCGTGCTGGTGCAGCCCGACGCCGACGGCCGCGGCCGCCTCGTCACGGCGGTGCTGCCCAGGGACGAGATCGACAGCCTCCGCGCCGCGCTCGGTAGCGCGCTGCAGGTCGCCTGAGCGCCAAGCCGCGCCGCGGCGTACGTAAGTATCAATAGTATGGTGATGGCTACACGTGCTCGTTCGGTTTGGTGATATCAGATACCGCAGCTTAAACAAGCGTAGTAGCGTAATGAGGCGCGCATGTGTTATCTACTGGTGATTTGATGTGCGAATGTAGGATGATGCGCCAATACTGTGGTCGGTTTGCGAAGTTATTATTTGTTATGTATTGGATGATGTTTCCTTAATAATTTGATCGAATAGATCATGCAGAATGTACCAAAATTTACACTGGAGACTAGACAAAAGTAATAATAGTTTGAGACAGCATAATCTTGGGTGTTCCCACAAAGATTTTGCTTGCTTGGATGTTGGTTAAGTTCAGGTTCCTGAGTTTCAGAAGCATTTCGTGTTTACTCTGGCAAACAGTTTGTTGTCGCTTGAAATTCCTAGTTACCCTTGCGGCAAATATTTTAGTACAGTTTGTTACTTGGGCCGAATAATTTCAAGAAGCATAGATGAAAAGGTAATGCTCTGTCCAGAACGTCCGTCCGTCCGAACAGCCCCATTGGTGGGCAGCAATGTTCACGAGGTTCTCTTATCCGCTTCTATTCTGGCACTGCAATTTCTTTAAAAAAAATTTGCCACAACGCCGCGACTGCTCCGCGACCACGCTCCGCCGCGCCTCCTGCCCGCCTTCCTCTCCATCTCCGTGCCCCGCCACATCCCGCGCTGCTCCGCGCCCCGCGCCACGCCCCTATCCACTTCGCCTGTCGCCGAAGGAGAGGCAGGGCGGCCTGCACCTGTGCCCCCATCCAGCGCGCCCATCAGCAGGAAGGGGAGGCCTTCGCGCTGCGTCTGGAGTGTACGCTGAACCGTTGCTCTCGAGGTCCTCGGACCTGAGCTTGTTGGCTACCGGAGTTCCCTACCAAGTAGGTTGCGGGCACCGTCGACGTTGTGTTCCAAATGTTGCAGGTGTTTCAGACTTATGTTTCAAGTGTTTCATCTTAATGTTGCAAATAGATCTTGTATGTTGCATATGTTGCAAATCTATGTTTCAAGTGTTTCAGACATATGTTCAAGTGTTTCATCTGGATGTTGCATAAGTTACTATAGTTCTATACGCATGTTTCATGTGTTTCACATGTTTTAGACTCATATTGCAAGTGTTTCATCTGGATGTTACAAAAGTAGATCTCGATGTTGCATATGTTGCCATGAATATACAAGCATGTTTCAAGCATATATTTTAAGTGTTTTATTCGTTTCAGACGTATGTTGCAAGTATTTTATCTGGATGTTTAAAAAGTAGATCTGGGAGAGCACATGTTTCACCTGCCGCAACTGTCATGCTGCTGCTGGGGGCACCGCCGTGGGTCACCGTGCAGGCACCTGAGGCCGACAGACGTTATGAACATAACTTGTGAACATAAATTGTTTTTTATAATATTTTGTACATAAGTTATGTTTTTTTCAATTGTTTGCATAAATTATAAGTCATACGTTATAAGTTATATGTTATAAGTTAGTACATATAAATTGTTGTTAGAATAAAATTCTTCGAAACATATGCAAGTAGCATCTAGTTTTGTTCACCTCATCACGTAGAACACACGGGTGCAGACGGAATTGAGAATGGATACACCGTCCTAAAATTATAGCATTTTGAAATAAATGTTTCGATTTTTTTTTCTAGGGTGACGTCACAGCCAAGCATCCGGGTGAGTGGGCGCCCACATTGGGGCGGAGCATGCGGCTCTGTTGGCACCATCCAATAGGGGAAAGAGGTGGGAGTTATTTTTGTCTAAAGTAGAAAACTACAGCTTGTCGAAATATTGTTCGCTGTTTTCAAATCAGGTGACCGATCGCCAATTAGTGGAGCCGCGGCACTGTTGGCACCATCCAATAGAGGAAAGAGGTGGGAGTTATTTTTTTTTTCTAAAATAGAAAACTGCATCTTGTCGGAATATTGTTTCGTTGTTTTCAAATAGGATAACCGATCGTCAATTAGTGGATCGGAAAGAAACCATCTGAGTTTACTTGCACGGTTTTGATAGTGGCTTTGGCTGGAAGCCACACCAGCGTTAATAGTTTAGGGATTAATTAGACTTTATAAAAAGCCTATTAAAATACATATTAAAAAATGTCCATTTTTTGAAGAAAAAAATACATACAATTGTTTTTTTGAAAGGTCAAATACATACAATTGTAAATCCTAAAATCTAATCTAATCTTAGAAACTTAGTTTTAGCTCAGAAAAATACGAAAATAATTTCAGTTTTTCCTAAATTGTGTGTCAGGATACAGAAGAAGGGCGCCACACAAGGTACTATTGGGCGTCCGACAATAGGCGGAGAGGCAGTGAAGAAGGAGTGAGCTTGGCTGACGGGTGGACCCCGGTTGTAATACTCATTAGCGCATAGTCAGTTAGCGGGCTGTGGGCCATTACGTTGTATAGCTGGATGTTGCCGTCCTTGTAACCGTTGGCGGTGATATAAGCCTGGCGGGCGTAGTGTCAGGGCCGGGTATGGATTGAACTCTAAAACCCTGTACTCTTAACCTTCCTCTGTTTTCCCTAACTACTTGCTGTTCTTGCTGCCGCCCCAAAATCCTTGCTGTTCTTCCTATGATTTTAGCCAATTCTGCAATTACCGTTACATTGCGCTTTATCTTAAAGTATCTAACTTAAGTTTATTTGCTAGCAAATGCTATCATTGTCTGCTAGACCGAAGCAAAAAAAGGCCCATTTTTTCAAGCAAAAATTTTTGCACATGAACGACACACATGCTTTGTCGGTCCGGTTTTTTTGGTTTGGGCCCGAGTCTGGACAGACCGTCCGCTAGCTTCGTGTGAATAATTGAAATAAATACATCGGGTCAAGCTCAGATCGTAAGTTTTTAATTGCATGTTTTTTTCTATATTTTTGGATGAAGTCTAATTGACCTCTGGATTGTTAATGTAATTCGATTTACCTCCATCACGTCGTCTAAACTGTTTCAAAACTGCACGTGGAGCGAAATTGAATGGTTTCAAAAGTTAAAGGAGTTTAGAGCATCTCAAAGATATTAGCCAAAAGAAATATTTAAATTTAGTGATTTAGCTATTATCTAAAATAAATCTCACCTATAAAAGATAGACTACTCCAGTAGACTATCTAAAAATTGAGACTCTCCAAATTTAAACCTACCACGTCATTAGATCTTTTGTCTTCGGATGCATCCTGAACCCCTAGACCTGGCCATACGCTGCCTTTTCGGATCATTGCGTAGACCTCGCCCACGCCTGGAACTCAGGTTCAGCAGCAGCCCAGGCATCATCGTGCACGTCTGGCAGGCCACACACGGTAGGGGCTTGACCAAGCCCAGCCATCACACAAGGGACTGCCCGTCACCCAGACATCAAGGCACGCAGGGGGCTGCCATTGCGACATGCAGCCGGCGGCACGGCTTGACAGTGAATTCCGGCAGCCTGCTGATGGCTGCCCCAGCCGCCCATCTATGCACGCATGGGGCGGTCAGTGCGACATGCAGCTGGCCGCGATTTTTTTTTTAATTTTAACATTTTTAAAAACTAATTTTAAATCTACAT
This sequence comes from Miscanthus floridulus, assembly GCF_019320115.1. Lineage (NCBI taxonomy): Eukaryota > Viridiplantae > Streptophyta > Magnoliopsida > Poales > Poaceae > Miscanthus > Miscanthus floridulus. The sequence continues at coordinate 71,573,269 of NC_089591.1, forward strand.
TGTCTGTTTTTTTCCTTTTTAAAACTAACATTTTTTGCCGCGCCTAGTTGTCATGGCGCGGCCAAAAGCCTGTGACGCGCCATGTATGGTGGCGCGGCAGGGAGCTGACGTGGCGACGACCGGAAATGTTGACGGTTGACGTGGCAGGGCCTGCCGCGCCACGGAGCATGACGCGTCAGGGCCAAATAAATATCGCGAGCGAGCCCGCCCGCCCGCCCGCATGCCATCCCCCCCCCCCTCCCCCGCCCGCCACCGCGCAGCGCCCCGCCGCCACAGCGCCCGCCCGTGCCCCGCCGCCAGCGCGCCCGGACAGCCGACCGCGCCAGCGCCGGCCACGCCACGAACGTCGGCGCGTCGAGGCCGCCCGCTCCTACCAAGGTGCCTCCCTCTCGATTTCATGCTATTTTGATTATTATTGATTTAGGATAGTTAGTGATTTAGGATAGTTAGGGTTTTATGGTTGTTATTGATTTATGATAGCTAGTGATTTAGTATAGTTAGTGATTTAGGATAGTTAGGTTAGTGAATTTGTTTGTGATTTAGGTAGGTAGTTTTTAGGTTTGAGGTTGTGTGTTGTAGTATAGTTTGGATAATTAGGTATTTATTATTTAGTTTATAGTTAGTTGTTTGGTTATTTAGTTTTTAGGTTTGAGGTTGTGTGTTGTAGTATGAAGTTTCATCAAATGTTTATATTTCTAGTGAAGTTGTTTAATATGTCTGTTAATGTTACTTTAAATGTATACATGTGCTTTCATATTGTGTTCGTATTGCATAACAAGTAGTTTAAGTTTTGTAATGCTACATAATGTTAATTTGAATTTTGTTAATTTGAATACTCTAACCATTTGTTTATTCAATTTGTAACAGGATGACCCCTCCCACGCAGCACCCGTTGTACCATATTCTTGAGGTGGAGTACAACGACCAGCACCGAGCACACATCTTAAGTGACAACGACGCATAGGTGGCCTTGCCTCCTTTGAGGCCCTGCACGCATACCAAGGCGGACCAGTGGGACGAGCGTTACGCGCCATACATACGGCATGTCGATTTCCTCGAGCTTGTCCGTGTTGTTAACTACGATCTTCCGCTCCTTGACCCAGCACTACTACTGCAGCTGTAGACAGGTGCGAGTGCTTTATTTGTACGTAAACATTCTTATAACAAATTTGATGCAACTAACAGTCGTTCTATTCTTATAAGAGATGGAGGCCTGAGATCCACACGTTCCACCTACGTTGTGGCGAGATGACCTTGACCATGCAGGACGTGAAGGCTATTTTTGGCCTTTGGTTGGGGGGCTTCCAGTGATAGGGATAGTTGACAACGATCACTATAGGGAGCTGGTGGCTTAGTTTACTGGCTTTCTTCCATCGGACGACGAGGCTTCCAAGAAAAATAAGTGAGAAATTTAAGGCTATTTAATACTTGTATTGCTTTCTAGCAGCCATCAGGTCTCATTTTCTTTGGTCAATTTTAGGAAAAGTTCTGGTGTTTCGTCGTCCTGGATCATAGAGCGCTTTGATTACTTGGACCCACAGGCTGAAGAGGCTCAGATCGACAGGTTCGCTCGAGTGTGGCTCTGGCACTTTCTTGGTGCTTTCCTCTTCCCAGACGTCTCGGGTAACATCATCAGTTGGATCTTCCTTGACATACTACGCTAGCCGTGGGAGAATATAGCAGCGTATAGCTAGGGGCAGCGCAGTCCTGACATGCACATATCGACAACTATGCGTTGTCTGTCGTCGCACCTTAGGGTATGCGAACCTTAGGGGTTGCTCGTACCTACTTCAGGTTTGGTCTTGGGAACGATGACCCAGTTGGAAGGCCCCTTAATACTAGTTTATCGGTAAGTACTTTGGTTCATTATATTCATCGATATAGGTTACATATGATGAGTTTATTAATGGCTAATTTATTATCGTGTTCAATGTAGCAATGAAACGGGCAGGATACACTCCCTACAGCTCTGTATATCTGGACGGAATCAGAGTTAGTTAGAGGGAATGCGAGGCACAAGTACAGGGAGTACACGGACGGTCTCGACGTCCTAACACAACACCAGGTTACGCTCTCTTTACTATCATACATGTGTCTTGTTCGATGTACACTATATCATAACATAACTCAATTACAAAATGTTCAGGTGCATTGGTGTCCTTGAGATGCTCCGGAGCTCCAGTACTATCTCAGTCCTGTCACTAGGGACGAGTCAGAGGAGTATCACTGTAACATCCCTCTTATTTTCTTCCACGTGGTCAAGATTCACTTGCCCATCAGGGTCTGCATACAGTTTGGAAGAATAATAAGCTGTCCCACCATCGCTTTACTCTACCAACCAAGGATTGCACGGGTGTGTTATCTATTAATAACAAAGCTACAATTCAGAGGTGTGTGTGGTACAACTAACATCGTTTTGTTGTAGGTATGACTGCAGGAAAGAGGTATAAGACCAAGGATTGACACGTGACACACAACGCGCACATCCACTTGTGGGAGACCAGGGAACGGTAGCCAATCCATGCGGGTCCTCCACACGACTAGCACACCTTCAACGAGTACCTACGGTGGCTTCATAGGTCTACGAGGACACATATCAAGCCCCCGTACACTGAGGAGGCGATTGACGAGGACTTGGAGGAAGATGTGATCGAAGATATGTACGACGTTGCCACTAGAGAGGACACACAACTATAGAGAGTCCCGCTACAAAGATACGTGGTAAGATACTTGAATGGTACAATTTGTTATCCATTTGGTATTAAGTATGTATATGAAAATTGTTCAACCGTGTTTTTATACCCAGGCGACACAATTGTCGAGGCTATCCAATAAAGCAGCGTTCTGGCTTCACGAGTCTAGAGGGCAGGGGCCAGGCGTTCTCGTGGCTTTTGTGGAGGTAAACATAAACTTGTCCGTTCTGAAAATATTTCTTTAGTATATATGCGCTTGGAAATGCACTAACTTTAACAGTCTATTTATGCAGAAGGTGAAAAAGAGCTGTAGGAAGCTAGCTCAAAAGCTGAGCTGCATGGACACTCCTTATGAGGAAATCGCCACTCCCTGGCAGCGGTCGGGTGGCTACGTCTTCAGCCTCTTTGAGGACACCAGCCGGCTTCTTCTCAGCCGGTGATAGGTGCTACTTCCACGGTGCGTACACCACCACATTATAGCGCAGGGAAGGACCCTGCAACCTGATGACGACGATGACGACGACGATGACCCCTCGGGCTTTCGCAGACAGCACGACCAGTGGAATGATTGGCCGCAGGACGAGATCGGCATGTGTCAGCTACGTGGTGCCCCGCTTGATACCCAAGGAGCCTCACAGGTACTAACCAATGTAGTTTTTTTAAATACGTAGACTACATGAACTAACGATCATAAAGAATTCTAAGTAATCGTGCATATTATATACTTACAGGGTACTGAGCCGTACGCACTGACGATGCGACCACACCGACGTTTGCTACACTCCTAATATGTTGCCAACAAATTCGAAGAGACAGAGGCGTCCGAGGGATCCTTACACTCCTAGGGTCTTAGTTTGTTAAGTCGAATCAATATTGGCGTCCGAAATTTACAGGCATAGTTGGTTATGTTATGTCGAACTTATGTCAAACCAATGAATATGTTATGTGGTGGTAGCTTGTCAACTTGCGCATGAACTTTATTTATTTGCTTCATATTCGTTTCAATGCGTCGCGGCAGCACTGCCGGCGAGATTAAGTAGCAACTAGTTCGGGAAGCGGCAGTCCCGGGGTATCTCGACGCCGGGGTCCATGGTCACGTCGCTGCCGATCCTACAATATGGGGTCAAAAAGCCGAAAAAATAAGTTCCCTTAAAAAATATTCGTTTCAATTCAATCCATTTTTTTTATAATTGATTAGTTAACATGGTGGTTAACCGTATTATGAAAGACGGAAAAAAAATCATTGGCTTATCAAATTCTCTATTCGGCCATGAAAAAGATTCAACAAAAGACAGAAACAAAACCACTATTGATTTTACGTCAAACAATACCTAGAGTAACTCCCACTATCCGACGCGAAAAGTTCTGATTAAACCGTCCAGATACCGCCACGCCATGCTCCGTGGCACGACACTGCCGCGCCAAGATGGGTGGCGCGGCAGGCCCTGCCACGTCAACCGTCAACCTTTCCAGTCGTCGCCACGTCAGCCCCCTGCCGCGCCACCATGCATGCCGCGCCAAAAGTGTTAGTTTTGAAAAAAAACAGACAGTGTTAGATTTAAAATTAGTTTTCAAAAAGTGTTAAAATTAAAAAAAATCCCGACCGCACGGCTTGATGGGGAATCATGGCAACAGCGAGCGAGGAACAGTCACCTGGCGCGGGAAAGGGCCTGATGGCGAGCAGCTTTGTCTGTCCATGTATGGAGACCAAAATTTCAGGGATAGCTAGCTAGCAAATTTAGCATGTGTTTGGATGGGAGGTCCGACTCGGGTCGAAGTGGGTTGGACCCAATTTTTATTGCGTTTGGTTGCCATATTGCTGGGTTGGGATCAGCTCAGAAAGGGAATATTCCTCCCAGATCCGGGTTCCCCCTTGCCCCTCCAAATCGAAGAAACCAGAGCGGACCCAGATGATGCGAGGGAGCAGCAGGGCGCACGGGGACGGAGGCCGAGCGGGAAGACCAAGTCGGGCGCCGGACGGGGTCGTGCCAGCGCGGGGCGGCGCGCCGCTCCTCCGTCGGGGCGCTTGGGGAAGACCGAGCCAAGGAAGCTACCCACCATGGAGGTACGAGTCAGATGCCGAGGGAGTCCGGCTGCAGGCAGAGCTCGGGAGCGGGCGGAGGTCCGGCTCCAGTGGACGGTGGGGGTGCTCGCCGGAGATCCTGCTCCGCGGACGGAGATGGGGGCGCATCGGCGGAGCTCCTGCAGGTGGAGGTAGGAGGCGCGGCCGGAGCTCTGGCACGGGCGAAGGTCGGCTGCTCATCGGAGGCCCGGCTCCCGCGGACAGAGGGGGTGCTCGCCGGAGATCCTACTCTGCGTACGGGCGGCGACACGTAGGGCTGGGGCCGCGCCCGTGGGAGAAGAAGAAAAGCACGTGATAAGGGAAAGGAGGCTGACGTGTGGGCTCCACGTGTCAGGGACCTCAACCCACATTTCATTCCCCTCCAACCAAACAGAAAACGAGGGATAACCCCAACCCAGTAACCAAACAATAAATGGAATCAACCCAGCCCAAAAAACCGGAATGGAATCAACCCAACCCAGGCAGTCTCAGAACCAAACAAATGCTTAGAGAGCCATCTACAGAGTCTATTGGAGGCAAATTTTACTCAATAATAGTCATATTTACATTTACAAAAACGATTTACTTAGTCTCCTGGAGATGCTTAAAAGATTAGTTTTAAACTAGGAGACACAAATCAGAGTTCATCGAAAATACGAAAAGTTAAATAGGACCTTTTAAGCTCATCTACTCCCTCCAGTCTAGAAAAATACATTTGAAAAAGTAAGTCCCACCCAATTTGGTCATCGTCAATGCCTACGTGGAACAAATAAGCCCATCCCATATTACATTTTAAAAAGTAAGCCCAGCCCAAGTTCAGATAACCCCTCCTTCAGTCCATTCCTACAAAACCAAAGCAAGGCAAGCCTGCTCCGCCTCTTGCTTCGCCGACTCCGAAACCCTAGCCTCGCTTGTTGCGACGGCGGCGGAGATGGCGAAGTCTCTGCGATCCAAGCGGGAGAAGCGGCTGCGGACGTTGCGCCGGGAGATAGCGGAGCCCTTCTACGACAAGAAGGAGGCCGCTAAGCTCGCCGCGCAGGCCGCCGCCCTTGCTGCTCCCCCGCTCCAGGTCCGCGGGCCCCCGCCGTCCAAGGATGCTGGCAGCTCCCGCCGCGCTAGCTCGGCCTCAGCTATGGGTGAGCGCTATAAAACTTTTATGTTTCACCAGCTGCCGTGGATTGCCTCCTGTAGTTTCAGGTGGAATCGGAATTTCTCCACGCGCCTTCTGTGCTAGCTGTTCATTCACGGTTCACTTTGTTATCTGTTAAAACACTACGGCTATACTACTCGCAAGGAGATGCCCACTGTGTGATTTTCTATCCGGAGCTGCATCTGTATTCTGTACTACTAAGTGTGGGAGCTGTGAATTTGATCTCGAGGACAATGATTTAAGCTGTCTGGATCGAATCATGCAGTAACAATCATAACACATTAGCTCTCTCAAAAAAGAGCACATTAGCTCAGAAAGAACTGTCTTAATAGTGTAGTCCTGGAATACAAACTTAATATACCTTTGCAAACTGCGTGCCATCACGCTTAGATCTTTTTTGTTGATTGGAGAGGCTTTGGTATTCTGCTACCAGTTGCCACCTTATTGTACATTTGATTGATTAGCTTCGTCTGGGTTTGGATTGGCCTGATTGTAAAGATCTATGGCTAAACTGCCATATATAAATTTGCAGTTAAGCCCTGATATGCGTGCCATCTTAGTACATACCTTGTTGCTACCACTTGGATTGGATGATGTGAACCATATTGAGAAAAAAAATATCATCAATTGTACCTATTTGAAAAACTGGTAACTATTGAAGTGATATTTAGTTCTCATAGAAAATTAGCTGTACAAAAAGGAGCTAACCAGTTCTATGATGTTTTGCATAAACGGTGATGGTTATAATCTTGCAACTTCTTGAATGTTGGGATGCCATTTAGCAAAATTCAAATGCTTGATTAATTAACATGCAATTTTTTTTTCAGACTTGGCTTTCTGTTATGGATGCCTGTCAATGTATACTAAGGCACCCAATTCATCAGTAAACATATAGCAAGTTTTCTCTTCCTGCAACTCCACTCGCACATTATCTTTTTTTTTTCCTCAACTGATGTGTTCTGCGCTCTCATCAATACAGATGTGGAGATGTCTGATGAAGGGAACAACAGGTCTAAAACCTTGTTGAAGCCACTTGGCACCATTAGCAAGAAGAAAGTACAGCTCCATTTGAAGATCAAGAAAGACAAGAGAAAAGCTAGGAAGAAGGGGAAGTTTTCTTTTAAGAAGTAGAGGCATAAAAGCTTATTGTCTTATAAATCATGCTGTTTTGTTTCCAGTTTGAACAATCAATGTAATGACAGTCATGTGCACCTAAGTCCATTCTTGGGTTACCAACTAAATGTTGAAATGAGTATGAAGAAGGATAGCGCTGAACTATCAGCTGTTTCTGTTTCGTGGGTATAAATGTCAAGTACGCAAATTGCTGAGATTTTGTTTCATTTTCACATGGTATCGTGGTGAACTGTTTTGAGTTGCTGATTAGGCATGCGTAGTATGGTTTCATTTTCACAATGGAGGTGTTTCCAGAAGCTGATAAAGTTGATAATAGCTGAACACCTACCTCCATGGCATTTTAGAATGTTAGAAACTTCTCTCAAGCTATTCAGTCCTTAAGAACCATGTTCTCATCTGGTCATCGCCCATGTTTGGAACCAATGTCGAGCAGTTAGGGAGCATATGAATTGTCATTTGGTGTCACTCATATGGACATGGGGTGCCACAGGAGCTGATAAAATTATTACAAGTCCACTGGTGCTCACGTACTCAAGCGCACATCATCCTGTTCGTGAAACAACATGACAGCAGTTGACTTCGCGTTCGCTAACATCATGGCTCTGTTCGCTTCTTATAATCCATACTTTTCAGCTTTTTTTTTTCAGCCGAAACAGTATTTTTCTCTTACAATAAATCAGCTAAAACAGTGTTTCGGTTTGTTTTTTCAGCGAATCGAACAGGGCCCATGTGTGCGGTACTAAACCGAAGGACGGACGAGTAGTGTACAGGATTTTTTTGTAGCATGTTCCAAGAACTAATGTTGGTTCCCTGTAGTAATTATGTTATTGGATCAGTGACCTGACGGCCTTTTGAGTTGGTCTTCATTTGAAATCGTCTTTGCGCATGTAGACCACACGCCCAGTTGTCATCATCATCCCCACCCGTTGACTGACCGCAGGAGCTGGATGGTTGGCTGCAAATTGCAACCCTCTCATGTCAGTGTCACCAACGAATTGTTCAAACAAATTATTGTACCATGATGTGCAATGCAAGCGATGTCATTCCTGCCCCTCTTTTTCTTGTGTTGCGAGGGGGCACTTCTTTTTTTTTTTTTTGGTTTGCTTCGCTGAAAAAATAAGCTAAAACACTGTTCCGGCTGATTTGTTGTGAGAGAAAAACACTGTTTCAGCTGAAAAAACAAAAACAAGCTGAAAAAGACGGATTATAAGAGAAGCGAACATGGCCTAAAAGACTTCTTTTGAGGTAAATAATAGACTTATTAACAAGCTTTTAGAGGTCAACGCAAGGCCATGTACGGCGACATAGCGCAGAAAGATTCAAACTTTTACCGGTCCAGATTTCAGTTTATGAATTTATCAAACTGCCAAAGAATTTGCTGTTCCATGAAGATAATAATGACATGTGCCATCTAGTCTAGTACAATATTCCAACAGGAGCCAAAACTTTGTAGTCGGTCTCCTCGCTTCCTCTCTACCACCTTCGTAAAACTCCTATGTCGTCTCCGCCTCTAACGAACTACAGGATTTGCCAAACCAACACGTACAGAGAGGGCCGGGGTCCCCAAGGAAGACGGCGATGGCGCTGAACGTCCAAGGCCACGAGAGGAGGCTCACCGCCGTGGCGTGCCTGGTGGTGACCATGGCGAGCCTGGCATCGGCACGGTTCATCGTGGAGAAGAACAGCATCAAGGTGCTGTCCCCGCGCTCGCTGCGCGGCTACCACGAGGCCGCGATCGCCAACTACGGGGTCCCGGACTACGGCGGCATGCTGACCGGCGTGGTGCTGTACCCGGACGCGAAGCTTGCCACGGCCTGCGAGCCGTTCGGCGGGGAGAAGTTTAGGTCCCCGTCGGGGCGTCCCGTGGTCCTCCTCGTGGACCGCGGGGGCTGCTACTTCGCGCTCAAGACGTGGCACGCGCAGGAGGCCGGCGCGGCGGCCGTGCTGGTGGCGGACAGCGCCGACGAGCCGCTGCTGACGATGGACAGCCCCGAGGAGGAGACCCCCGACATGGCGTTCCTCGCCAACATCACGGTGCCGTCCGCGCTGGTGTCGAAGCGGTTCGGCGACGCCCTCCGCCGCGCCGTGTCCGACGGGTCCAAGGAGAAGGAGGAGGTGGTGGTGCGGCTGGACTGGCGCGAGTCGATGCCGCACCCCGACGAGCGGGTGGAGTACGAGTTCTGGACCAACAGCAACGACGAGTGCGGGCCGCGGTGCGACGAGCAGGCGGCGTTCGTGCGCGCGTTCCGGGGCCACGCGCAGCTGCTGGAGAAGGGCGGCTACGCGCTCTTCACGCCGCACTACATCACCTGGTTCTGCCCCGACGCGTTCCTGGAGACGCCGCAGTGCAAGGCGCAGTGCATCAACCGCGGCCGCTACTGCGCGCCGGACCCGGAGGGCGACCTGGGCGCCGGCTACGACGGCAAGGACGTGGTGGTGGAGAACCTGCGGCAGCTCTGCGTGCACCGCGTCGCCAACGCCTCCAGCCGGCCCTGGGTGTGGTGGGACTACGTCGCCGACTACCACCTCCGCTGCTCCATGAAGGACAACAAGTACAGCACCGCCTGCGCCCAGGACGTCGTCCGGTCGCTCGGTGCGCGTTCTGACCCTGAGAGTTTTTTTTCCCTCCCGGCTCCCGCGATGGATTGGAGTGCTGTGCTCATCTGGTTTCGGTGTTGCAGGCTTGCCGATGGACAAGATCGACAAGTGCATGGGGGATCCCGACGCCGACGCCGAGAATGATGTGCTCAGGACGGAGCAGATTGTTCAGGTTTGTCAGTCAGTCATGCTGATTCTGAAATGGCAAGCGTCCATTTCGGCCGGGAGTGGCGTGTTGTTGCATTGGTAGCAATTCATTCACAAGTGTTTGCACATTCACAAGCTGATGATGATATCTCGATTCTTGTAGGTCGGACATGGAGCTCGAGGGGACGTGACGATCTTGCCGACGCTGGTGATCAACAATGTGCAGTATCGAGGTATGGACGTACTAGCCCTCCAATTTCGTCACAAGATGAGACCATGCCGTTTTGCTTTTCTCTGAACAATTTGGCATTTTCAGGCAAATTGGAAAGCACTGCGGTTCTCAAAGCCATCTGTGCTGGGTTCAAGGAGTCCACTGAACCTCATGTCTGCCTGACGCCCGGTCAGTAACCTCAGCAGATGAAAGTCACAACATTACACTTGATCAATTCCTTTCTTCAGTTGAGTACTCGCCTCCGATAGCTGCTAAACTCAGCTCTGCGATTTCTTCAGGCATGGAAACCGACGAGTGCCTCAACAACAACGGCGGCTGCTGGCGCGACGAGAAGACCAACATCACCGCCTGCAAGGTAGTACTAGTAGTACCCACCTCCGACAAAGTTCCTTCGAGTGCACAACAATTCAGCGTTACCTGCCTGCCTGCTAACCGACTGCGTACTGGAATGGAAGCAGGACACCTACAGAGGGAGGATGTGCCAGTGCCCTGTGGTGGATGGCATTCAGTACCAAGGCGACGGATACACCGACTGCAAAGGTACCAAGCATTCCGTCAGTATTTGTCATACAGTCTAACAGTCGTTTCACTCTAGTAACACTGAACTTCGAATGGATTTTCGACCTGTCCTCCGTTGCATCGTCAGCCGTCGGACCGGGCCGGTGCGCCATGGACAATGGTGGGTGCTGGAAGGAGACGAGACAAGGGAAAACTTTCTCTGCCTGCTCGGTAATTCTGCTCAGAATATCGTTTCCTATGTTATCTTATTTGGCGTGATATTCAGGCACGCTGGTTACCGAATGGTCTGAAGCTCTGATGCTTCCGGCGTGTGCAGGATTCAGAGTTGAGCCGGTGCAAGTGCCCGCCGGGGTTCAAGGGCGACGGCTTCCATTGCCAAGGTATGTACTCACTACTCACCTTGCTCAGATTCCCTGCAAATTTGCGTCAGAATTGCGTCGAGTTAAGCGAGCCTGGCCTGCCTTTGCTGATTCCCGTTGGGATTGCAGACGTCGACGAGTGCAGAGACAAGCTGGCGTGCTCCTGCCCGCACTGCTCGTGCAAGAACACGTGGGGCGGCTTCGACTGCAAGTGCAACGGCGGCATGATCTACATCAAGAATGAAGACACCTGCATTGGTGAGCCATCATCAACCACCTTTCTGCTCCTGCTCCTCTTCTGTTATCCTTCTTGCTGAAAAGTTAACACTCCGCTGCCTGCTGTTCAACGTCCAGCCAAGAACATGTCGGCGTTCGGGTGGCTCGTCACCGCCCTGGTCCTGTCGTGCGTCGCCGGCGCCGGCATCTCCGGATACCTGTTCTACAAGTTCAGGCTCAGGGTAGGGACCGAACGATCTCTTCCCAAATCCAGGCAGAAACATTAGGTTCTCTCTTTCTTCCTGACCGTGGACTCGCCATCTTGTGTTGCAGCGATACATGGACTCGGAGATCATGGCGATCATGGCGCAGTACATGCCCCTGGACAGCCAGCACAACGAGAACCAGCCGCTGAGGGCGGAGGACGCCCAGCAAGCGTAGCTAGGCATGGACAGCATCTTCAGTTTCACGTGGCTATATCTCACATGATGAGAATGCAGCATAACTAACCGTCTTTCCCACGGTTGCTGAAGCTATCCAAAACCATCTCTCCTTGACCGAGTTTTGAGAGTCGTAAATGTTGCTGTTAAAGCGTGAACGTAAATGAACAAGATTTGAGAGAACTGTTCCATTCATTGATCTCTGAAATATATTTATACAAGTGAAATGGTGCCATGAAGAGTCACGATTGTTCCCAAAAGATATGTTCTTTAGGACTATAACTAACTGTCTAATCCTATCCACTAATCCTGTGCCTGATGGATGAGATCACTCGTGAAGAGACGTCTGTTCGTCTGTAGACGTTTGTTCGCGTATAGGTGTCATTTCACAACACTCCCCCTTGATCGAATCTTCCTTGAGATCAATGCAGCTGTAAACTGAAATTCCTCGAAAAACCCTATGGAAAAAATCTGAGGAATATATGATATGCTATAAAAACTTCTTTAAACCTTATTGGAAAATAAGGAGAAAATAACATATTTATTTGTGATTTAAATAAACCACTTTGTCATTGGTATCCCATTAAAAACTCCAATGGGAAAAAAAATATTAGAGATACGACATAAAGATAACTCTTCCAAAACCTTTCAGGAAAAATACTGAGGAAGCAATATAAAATGATATGTCGCTAAAACTCCTGTAAAAATCCCAGTGGAAAAATTAGGAGAAAATATGACGACATATTATTGGTATTGCCTCTTGGATAACTCACATGAAAAACCTTTTCAGGAAAAAACCATGGATGAGTTGTGAGGGAAATATATGTCTTTGAAAAAACTCCAGGTGGGGAAAATAGAAAATATGACACATACTTATGTTAATATTACCTCATTAAAAACTTTAACAAGAAACCTTGTAAGTAAAACTTGTGAAAGAAAAGAGTATAATATGATGATGGTATATATCAACATTTAGGAGATATCTCCCCCCTGATTCTGGAACAATATGCTTAGTGATATTGCTCTTTATGTAACCTGTTTGCATCTGTGTAACACAAGCGGAATTATCTTCATAGATAATTGTAGGTGATTCAATTGAATCAATACCACATGACTGTTGTATGTGGTTAATCATTCTGCGAAGCCATACACATTCTCGTGATGCCTCGTATAGAGCAATAATTTTAGAATGATTAGTAGAGGTCGTCGTCAGAGTCTATTTAGAAGACTTCATGAAATAGTTGTACCTCCATGTAAGAATACAAATCCAGTTTGGGATGGGAACTAGATAAGTAACCAGCATCCGTGTATCCAATCATATTGGGATCATGATTTCTCTTAAAGAATAAACCAAGATCTTTGTGTCACTAAGATATCTGAGGATATGCTTCACTCCCGTCTAATGACGGTGAGTTGGAATTTGCACTATGTCTAACTAGTATGTTCACTGCAAATGCGATATTAGGCCTGGTGCAATTTGCAAGATACATAAGCGCTCCAATGACACTAAGATATAGAACCTTGGTCACAATATCTTTTCTTCCAATATCTCGTGGTATAAATGGATCTTTCTCTATTTCTAAAGAACGAACAACCATCGAGGTTTTGTTATGATATGATTTGTCTATATTAAATTTCTTCAATATTTTCTGGATATAGGCTGATTGAAGCACTAAAATCCTTGAAGGACGGTGCTCAAGTTGTAAGCCTAGGCAATATTTGATCTTACCCAAATCCTCCATCTCGAATCCACATGATAGGAATTTGTATCTCAAATGATTGCATAATTATTTCTATATCATGATGATATCAAAATAACCAATATACGCAATCATGCTTAATTATACACAATAGTATGTTGCGATTGGTATTTGGATTCAGAATATGAAGTCCATTGGGACTTATACGTCCGAATCTATCAAATTCATTTGATATGTCAATTATTGAATTTGGAAAACTTTATTTTCACACATATCATGGGGTATGCTATACTGAGGTCTCTGCGTGAAACCATATGCTACAAGCTCTCATTGTTCACCACCTTGCTTCTGAAAAGGAACTCTATGAGGGAAGATATTACTGTGGTAATACTTCTCATCATTGAACAAGAGCAATCTCCTTAATTGCCACCTTTTAGTTTGACCAAATTTGAGTGTGAAGACACTCTGCCTAGGACTTCTGGTCTGGATCCAGTAAGGTAGAAAAACAATCTTTGAGGAGTATATACTGCGATAATTTGTAGTCTTTAAATGATTGATTCAGTTCTTTAAATCAATATAGCATGTGAAAATGTTAACCTCTTTTGGACTTCGAGTCATTTCCCATATAGAGTCAGGGTGTTCTAATGTCCCAGGAATCAGAATTTGGGTGTACTATTGATCAAGGTGGATTTTGATTCGGGTTTTGGATGCTCATCCATTTTGGGTGTCTACCAACTTGAGGTTGGCTTAGATTTACTGATTTGGAGGATATTATCCTCGGTATCCTCGAACGCTTACTTGGAGCATTATCCTTAGAAGCGGCTGTACTTCTTCCCTCTCTTCTTTGGAAGTGGGAGTTGAATGGCTTTAATTGGTACCTCAATTCTTTCAGGTGCATTATACATAGGATAAGAGGATTTTGTGACACCCTTATTATCAGTAAATGTTTCTGGCAGATTCTTTGCAATATGATGCAAATATAAGATATTCTAAACGATTAGGTTTAGAATTTTTGGTACGTGGATATGAGGATTGCTCTTTTGATTCATGGCATTCTTAATGTGGTATAAATCTCCCCCTAATATCTGGAATTATCCTTAAATATGATCAACATACGGATAATTTATAAATTCCCCTATAGAGTTACCTCTTGAGATCCCTAATACCCATTGGTATGTTGGGGGTGGTGATATGGGTATGTGAAAACATACTTGATGCGCAGATGGGAAATATTTGGCTGCGGCCAAAGTTTCACGTACATACTGCAACTGAGGGAGTTTTATAAGTGCAGCTTGATGAATTTGAATTAACGATGCGGTGTGTAAGGCTGCATGAAAATAACTTAGTTTTAGGTAAATTATAATTCTATTTTAATATATCATGCAATTTGATTCTCAATAAGAGACTCAATAAAACTATTATTGGTATGGACATAAGGTACTTGATATATAGTACCCAAAAATCAAACTGTTCCATATAAAATGGATTTGATCCCTTATCTAGGATAATTTGCTCTAAATTGAAGATTTCGAGCAATGAGTTTGGTATAGTGATGGTTCTCATGACTAAGAGACACACCTGAGACTATATTATGAATGCATAAATGTGCAGTTACATAGTATCTTTATGGTTCATAAAATAGTAAATAGAGTCACATGTATGTTCTTGAATTTCTTCAAGAAATATAGTGGCTCATATTGATGCTATAACCGATAGAATCGACAATAATTCTTAAGTTATCTTTATAGTTGAATAACTAAGGCAAATATGCCAAGTCATGTTGACATCAAGAGAGAATTATTTGTACGCAATATTGGATACATGTTATGTATATGTAGTTAAATCCAACTGAGGATGTTTTGTTTAAGTATTGCTATATCTGTTGTTAAGAGAAAAATACTCCTCTTAGTTATCATCTTGGGGTTTCCATATGAAAACCACATTGACAGATATCTCTATAATTTTAATTGGGTACATTTTGGAATCAGAATACAAGAATGAATTCATGATTATTATTTGAGTACCAATAGGGAGTATGATAGTAGCACAACTAAAACCCACTATCATGACATCGCGTCAAGCGATTAACAAAATATTTCCTTGTCTCTATGTAAGAGTTTAGGAATATTTTGCTTTCCTATATATAGAGTTTGTGGTTGAACTATCCACTAGGCAAAATTTCTCTTTGCATTTGGATTGACTCCCGTATAAGTCTATATATAGCATGAAGGGTATAATGACATTCTTTGCAGATATATAGATTACATACAAGTTAATTAATGGAATATCAAATGTGATGGCACATTATTGTGATATTCAATTGAAATTGATGACAACATTTTATATTACAACACCAAAATGGGACGTAGATACTAGGTATGTTTGTAAATGGAAGACAAATTTGGTCTCCAAAATGGATCAAGCGAAGTAAATTCGATGATCGTGCTCTCCATGCTCATAAGATCCACTTACTAATTAAAGTGTTTGGTTGCTACTTGGTTTTTTCATAAAACTTGTTGTGAACAACTGGCCTTCTTGGTGGTGTCAGGTTGAAGATAGAAGTGTGCTTCATATCTTTATTACTGAGCCGGATATTTATATCCAATAGATTTATAATATCGATCAATTAAATGTTTCAAGGCATGACATTTTCAAGTTGCGTGGCTGTAACATACACAATTGGGATAAAATATGGTTCTGTCATATTTGAGAAATACCTTGACCCTAAAGAATGCACGGGGCTGCTTCTTCTTTTTGCGTTAAATCTTACCATTAAAGTTCTATGAATGGCATTATTACATGGCATCGAACTTGTTATGATTTTGAAAATTCAATGTACTTCAGATGATAGAGCATCACTATAATGCTAATGATGATTCCTCGATAAGAGTTTATCATATACTTAGACCTGAAGTAATGTAGGAATTAATCTAGAATACATATGGTAAGTCGCGGGAATCGCAAAACGCAATATAGAGGATATTTGGGAATAACATAATTCTATTCTCAAGTGGACTTAAGATCCTAGAGATAAAGTTGTGGCCAAACTTAGTCGGTATTGGGCAGAATGACTGCCTTGTGTTGTTCATATCACCCATTAAGAGCTAGCCATATAGTGCTTTGATTTGCACCCATTGAGATACACATACGTGTGATCTGGATGTATATGGTGCTTTATTTCAATAAAACTCCATATTTAAATTGATCATAAGTGATGATGCTCTCTTATGAGGAGCATCAAATATTGATATGAATCCATAGAACATCAGGTTTAACATTACGTCCATTGACCATGCTAGATAATAGTGACCATCAAGAGTAAGGGATCAAACTCTTTGCTGGCTATTATTCTAACAAGGTTTAAATCATAGATTTTCTGAATTTACACTAAGGGTAAATTTAAAATTGCTATGGTAATGTTGTATTAATTAATGCAAAATAAATATGAGATAAGATCTATCTCACTAATAGTGTAAACCTCATTTGTGCTAACACATTAGAGGTAGTCATGATATAGACCTATAATAATATGGACATAGTCTGTTGAACAGTAGATGCCAAGTGGTGTATGTAATTTGTATAAACACATTTTAAGGTAATCATCAAGAGATTGATGTAGACCTTAGTTAATCCGCAAACAAATTGGGTACGCACGTGGTAATTATCTTGTGAAAAGATGTAGACCGTATGTTTCAATTTGTGATGTTGGGTACGCACATTGAGGATAGTCACTAAGAATTTAGTGTAGATCCTACAGTAGCAACTATGGCGCTACCTTGTGTATGGCCAACATACAATGTGGAACACTTGTGTTATACAAATAATGAGGTAATACACTTAATTGATTTTGCATTAAAAAAAATGTAAGCGCTATAAGCTTTAAATAAAGCATAAATGGGCTTAACATAAAATGAAAATTACAAATAACAAAGTAATTGCAATAAAAAGGTCGTGATAGTAATACTACATGTTTATTGGGTTTGCCATTTTGGACAAACACTTTGAACAATGTAATGATTATACTACATGTGTTATTAGGTTTGCCAATTTAGACAAACACTTTGAACATGCAATGTTAATAGCACATGTTTATTGGGTTTGCTAATTTGGACAAACGCTTTGAACAGTACTAAAAATTCTAGAAAACATATGATCTGGAAAGCGAATTTATAGTGGTAAATTCATCTGCAGCGATACATGTCACGATGCAATTTTTGATGACATATGAGTCTCAAAAATACTTATTTACAGAAGGTAAATATTATGCATCATAATGCATTTTAAATCTAAGGTGTAAAATGAGCATTTACGTGGGGTAAATATAGTACACCGTAGTATGTTAAAACCTGAGGGCTTAAACATAAATCTCAATTGAAATCATCACATCTTCTGTCTTCACCATGAACTTGCCGGAGAACGGGATGCCACGACAGTGAACCGCCGCTCGCCGGTGAGGCCATGGTGCCTCCTGTTCTTCTCAGGAAAGAATATGAGTTGCAAAAAGCAACAGCCAGTCGACGGAGATCACAACCTCCATCTTGGATACTTCTCCGTTCTCGACGTAGGCCTCTTCTGTTCTCCCGATCTTCTTTATCGACTTCTGCCTCTCCCTTTCGAGCGAGTGCAGAGAGAGCGAAACAGTGCTGGTAACGTGTTAAAGCGTGAATGTAAATGAATAAGATTTGAGAGAACTGTTTCTTTCATTGATCTCTGAAATATATTTATACAAGTGAAGGGATGCCACGAAGAGTCACGACTGTTTCCAAAAGATATGCCACGAAGAGTCACGACTGTTTCCAAAAGACATGCCCTTTGAGACTACAACTAACTGTCTAATCATATCCACTAATTCTGTACTTGATGGATGAGATCACTCGTGAATAGACGCCTGTTCGTTTGTAGATGTCCGTTCGCGTATAGGTGTCATTTCACATCAGTTGCCCAGCGATAAATTTGCCACAATGTACATGACAGCAGTTCGCACAGATCTTGCAAGTTCTGCATCTGTTACAAAGAGGTATAGGTATAGAGAAAGAAACATAGATTAGATGAGACGTGATCAGTTCAAGACTTCAATTGGTGTATAAAATTTGAGATCGTGCTGTACGTACAGTTATAAACTGGAGACCGACAGGCCATAGAAATACACTTGTACCATATCAGATCGGCTAGTTTCAAAATTGATTTAGACAGCTCTTGCATTTATGATATAGTTTTTGTCATTTTGCTGGTTGTGGGATCTATTTCTTTTCCTCAGCTCTAAAACAGCACACAAACATTAAGCAACCTAAGAGAACCCACTTTTTTCCTAACAAACTGATACTATTGCACAGCATGGTCAAAATTTTCAGCGTACTCGCTCAAAATCATCATCACTCTACTATTCTTGAAATTTTAACAGAGCCTTCGTCCACAAGACTGCTCTGTTTCCTCTTCCTGGACAAGCTCTGGAAACCGCTGTGTTCGTCCACAAACTGTGCGGCAGTTCTTGCTCGCAGTTCCTCAAGAGTCTCTCCTTCCTTTGCTCGCTCAATCACCTGAAGTGGAGTCAGGAAGTTTGGTTTAAAATTTATTACAATGTAAAGTATATTGCAAGCTTGAGGGAGCCATGTTGATCAATTACCAGGTGGCGACCATAAAGATGAGTGCTTGCGAGGGCTTGTAGAGCATTCTGGGCCTCTTGTTTTGTGACATATTCAACAAATGCAAAACCTCTGTGGCTTCCAAACTTCATAGGCAACCTGAGGCTTTTGATCTACAAATTATAATTTTAACGAATTCAAATCAGAAGATTTCTGGGGAAAAAGAGTAAAATCACTTATCAACTTGAAACTAATGTATTTGTTTTCTGTTGATCAAGGAGAACTGAAAAGACAAAGTTGACTAATATTGAACAAAATTTAACCTGATTAACTACCATTGGTCCCAAGTTGGGGACTTCCGCTAAACTCAGACAAAAAAAAAGAGGACACTGACCTGGCCAAACGGACTAAATAACTGCCTCAAGTCCTTCTCAGTTGCTTCAAATGCTACATTACGCACAAGCAGTTTTGTTGAACTTTTATCCTTGCCATTCTTCTTTGCAGCTTGAGCATCTTTCTTCCCATTACACAGTTGCAAGATCAAAGCATGTCCATCCAGAACTGTTCCCTATGAACCAAAGGAACATTTAGCGCACATCTATATGAGCATTTAATGGAAAGAAGCAAAAAGAAAAACAGAAGAGGAGGGATGAGTGCTACCTGTAGATCCTTGCACACACCAGTTGCAGTTTCAACAGAGTCAAACTCAACGAAACCAAATCCCATTGAAACATTCTTGCCCTTCTTAACATGCTTCTTCACCTAAAGACAGACAAAGAAAAGAGATAAAGCAGTATGCTGCAAGATGCACCTGATATCCATAATAAGAGCACATCCAATAATCCATACCGTTGCACTTTTAAGACTGCCACTCTTTAGATTTGTACTAAAATGCTGCTTCAACGATTCATCTGTTGTCTTGAAATTTAAGTTCTTGACAAACACAGATCGTGACTGCAATGAATAATGGTATCTTTTAAGAATAGAAATTGACTCCAATGATAAGCAACTAAATAATTTTAAGCAGTCTTGGAATGCAGCAATTCATATGCAAAAGCAGGTGCATAATTGGGAACACAAGTTTTTGCCATAGGAAACCCTAGTGCCATATGCATATAGTAAAGAGGTAAGAGGGCCAAGCATACAAGTAAAAATGATATTCATGCAAACAAGTTGAAGTTTCAAACCTCCACCCTATCTGGATCAATCTCTTCGGCGCTTACTCCTTCGACTGTTTGCTCTATATTAGCTTTAGTAACAATACGCTCACCAACTTCATTCTTTTCTTCCTCATCCACCGGAGCTGAGGTAGCAGATAATATGTTTTCAGGTGCCCACTCCAAATACAGAGGAGTATCCCTGCACCACAAAAGATTAAGACACAGAACACGCATTTGTGAAAATAAAAAACAATCTAGCAAGCTACCAAATAACATGACAAAACCATAAGCAATAACCAATTTATCACAGCAATTTATCTTAGCTAAATTAGTAGTCAATTAAATCAAGCAAATGTTATATAAATAACAGTAAATACACCAATTGCCAAGAGAATTGGAGCTGGTACATCTTCATAGAGGGAAAAAGAATCAAGCTTGCAAATGCAAAAGTTTGTAAGCTGTAACGGTCACTGAAAAAAAAAACTAAAACTATTGCAGGAACTTACTTGTATCGTGTATATAGTAATTTTTTGAATGCGTGTCGGGCTTCAGTTGCTTCAACAAAGACTACCTGATACACCAAAATGTAACTCAAGATAAATAAACTCGAGGAGCAATATTTGTGCAATTCAGACACTCAGGATGGCATTTGAAAAGTGACAGAAGTTTAAAAAAAAGTCAAAGTACAGTAAAAACATAAGGTGCTGCAATATACAAAAAACAGCTGGATAACACAACTGGAATATACTAACATACCAAGGCAAATACTCTTGTTGGAGGTAGAACGATTTTATCCAAACTACCATGTTTCTGAAACATTGCCGCAAGTTCTTCCTCAGCAGAATTAAATGGCAAGTTCTTTACTAATATCACATGATTGCTTCTTTTGAACTTCTCATTTCTTTTAGAAGCAAGTTCTTCCAATGCAGCAACATTAACTCCAGACCTTGATAGAAATTTCTTAGTCTCTGCAATGACGTGTGTCTCACCAAGAGCAATACGAACGGCAAGGTCATCCGCTTCTCTATCAAGTAACTCACTCTTACTGATACCATTCTTCCTTGCAATGTTTTCAACAACCTAATAAGCAGGAAAGCAAAGCCCAATCATTAGACATACTTGACAAGATTATGTGGGTCAGTATCTATATACATTATCTCAGAAACAACATATCAGAGGAGTATTGGGTTGACACTGGACACGGACAGAAAAAACTGTTAATGTCAAAGGAGGGAACCATACAGTATCTTGACGCATATAAAAGCTGTTCCATGCTCTCGTATCCCCACTGATCTCAGAAGCTTTCTTTTGTTCCAACCTTTTCTGCTTGAGACTCATTTTCTCCACAACAGTTTCATGACTAGACCTTGAAAATTCAATAGCAAATCAGTAAAAACTATAGGTGTAAATAATCTAACAAGTAACAACACAAACAGAACTTTATTTTCTTACTCCAACTTATTATTATTTAGCGGTTTAGCAGCCTTAACACGTAACACTCGGCCCTGGAAGCTTGAGTTATCTAGTTCATCAAGTGCCCTGCCAAAAATAACAGTTCAACATTAGGCAGGTATATAATGGTCAATGTACCATCAAGCAAGCAAACAATGCAAGCATGGAAAATAAGACATGTCTCAGCCAAACTTCTTGCTCACACGTTGATAACTGTTCAGTAACTAGGACGTATATGAAACCTGCACGTGTAGTCTTAAAAAGGATAGCTCGTAGATTCAATTATGTCCTAAAACTCACAGAAGTTTGGGACATTGTTCAACTTTTGCCTTCAAATTGTTAACATCTTCTTAGTAATTATTTAGGGACAAGTATGAACTATGTGCAGGATAATAAAAAGTAAAACAAATTTGAGCCAAGTAAGGTGAATTATGTCTTAAATAATAAATAAGGATATCCAAAGGAAGACTGTCACATTGCAAGAAAGCTCCCTGTCGCAAGTCCTAGCTCCTAAGTTCACAATTGTACATTGAAATTATAAATCCATACCTGACTGCTGAGTCCGGAAGGCAAAAAAGCACATAGCCTCTACCTGTTGAGAGCTTTGTGGTTCTATCGACAACAATATGTGCCTGTTCCACATCACCATATTGGCGGCACAGCTCCACTAAATCATCTTCACTGGGAAAATAAGCAACAATATCCTTATTTTAAAAAAGAAAACTATGCAGCTGTATCATACAAAAACAACATACAAAACGCTGATCCAAGGTAACATGACCAGGCAACAACAACATACCTGGTTGCATATGGAAGGTTGCAGATATATAGACGGCCAGTCTCCAGGGCCAACTTCTTTTCATCAGTAATTGGAGCACCATTTTCATCTTCCTTTTCTTGATCTTCACGAATTTCAGTTTCTCTTCGTCTGCCATCAAGATCTTCACTCTCTTTGTTGTCAAGATCTTCCATCTCTTGCAAGTCAGTATTCTCCACAAGAGTGTCCTTGTCCACAATGTTTTTCTTGTCCAGATAGCCCTTCATATCCGCCAACTGGTTATCAGCATCTTCTGATTCATCTGACGAGTCTTCATCATCAGTGGTGGTACCTGACTGGTCACCAGAACCTTCATCATCTGATTCAGAATCTGACCAATTTTTCTTCACTTTACTCTTGAAGAAATCTGCATCAGTCATATCCTTGTCTTGTTTATTCTCTGTCTGTAGTTTCTCCGAAGCATTTTCAGAAGACGAATCATTTGCCTTTTCCTCATCAGAAGTGTCTTCAGAAGATGAATCATTCTCAGAGGCCGGAACATTTTTGAGAGGTCCCTTAGATTCTTTAGTGGCTACTATGCTATCTTTTGCAGCGGTGTCAAGAGTAGCAGCTGTATCATTTGCCCACATCTTGGCTTTAGAACGGGGCTGCATTGCCTCAAGAAACTCTAGGAACTTGGGATCATTAGCTACACTGCCTTTAGAACCACTAGCATGGGCCGATGTTCCTTGGGCCTTGGAACCTTTTGGCAGTGCATCAACAGCTACAGCATTATTCTTGTCTTTACTACCATATTCGGGCTTTTTTAAAGAGTGGCGGCTCCAAGGGCGAGGAGCATCAGGGTCACCAATCTTTCGGGCAACCTGCCAGATACCATGACAGATGTAAGTTACGGATATTCCAAATCCGAACTCGTCGCTGTCCAATTCAATCTCGTACAGACAATTCACCAAACTGGTAGCACGGCCACAAGGAGAAAATTTGTCGAAAACGATTAGAAAGGAAAGTACCTCGCAGGTGATCTTACAAGTGTCAATGTATGTATTGTTGAAATACTTGAGTGCCTCCTCTGCCTCTTCATTGGTTCTGTAACCAATGAATGCAAATTGCCGACTCTTGCCATCCCTGCCCAAAAGCAAAAGCTCAATTTCAAGCAGATTCTTTGTACTAAAATACCTTCATTCGGTTAAGGGAAACCGGAAACAAGAGAAGGCGGCATCCAACTTCGTCTCCAACGAAGGCGGCAAGCGGCATCCCACTTCGTCTCCTACACGAACCAAGTAAGTCGTTGCTCAGCTTGCTTACTTTGTTCGGATGACCTTGGCGTCGGTGACCTCGCCCTTCCGCGAGAACACCTCCCGAAGGCGCCTCTCGTCGGCGCCCTTGGGCAGGTTCTTCACGCACAGCCGCGACGACATGCTCGCTAGGGTTGCTCACCGCCAGGAAACGACGAGCTAGATGGATCTCCGCCCAGCTTCTCTCGGCTTCGGCCAAAGGAGAGCGACAGGATGGCTAGCCTTCCCGCGTCCCGTCGCCGGCAACAGGATCGCCGATGAGCGAAGTACTTGTGGCGGCGCCGCGACGGTGAACGGGGGAAACAAAGCGAGGGGCCGCGGCGCCCAGTTCTCTAAGCCCACTGGTCCGCGGGCCCCGCAGCACAGCGTGCTTCGGCTGGGCCGGGCTGCAGAGGTCCCATAGAGGAGGTGGGTGCTTTTCTTGGGCTTGGGCTGTGTGATATGCCTCAAACTGTTATGGGCTCTCATACTATTGGGCCAGGAGGGTTTAGCACTTTAGCTATTCCGTGAGTCGCAGGACACGTACGTTGGGCGCCCGCGTGGTTGGACAACGAAGATGAGTGCACGCACAGCACACGTATGTGCGTGCCTATTGTCACGGCGTACCCTCCTTCGGGCTCGCACGAAACGGCCGGAGAGCCCGACCGGTCACCTCCCTCACGTGCGTACATCAACACCGATAACGGCCGGGAGGTCGCGTTAAAACATGTGTGAAAATTACGTCCATCGGTCCACTCTCGGGACGAAGACGGCATCGCTTCCCCTTTCCTAGATGGAAAGATTGGGCAGGAGCAACGAGCAATGCATGCTACATCATCTGTTATCTGTTACATCTAAAAAATAAGAACGGCTTTCGTCCAACCATAATCTCGTGCACGCGCGCGCCCTGTAAACTGGGAGACGAGTTTGATACGATCAGCATGTTGCTATGCTTATTAGCCATGATACAATGTTTTTCTCTTCCAACAAAATATCATCGGCCGATTTATAAATCACATGAACGATCAAGCGAAGCGAAAGGGTGAATATCGGAGGAAATTGTCGCCCCCACCTCCTCCGTTCGCCGTTCTAATTCTAATAAAACACGCTCATACGCCGCATCTACCTATACAGCTCGTCGGCGCCGCGCTTTCTCTCTATACAGCTGAGAGGATGCACAAACGAGGGGATAGATGCGTGCTTAGCGTGTTGCCTCTTCACTTATCATTGACTGGATTCAGCCATATGTTGCTTGTGAGCTTCCACGGATGAACTTGATGGACTTTGTTTTTCCCATATCTGTTGCTGGCATCTTAATTCTGTGTCATGGAGAAGAGCTAAATGCTTTTAGGTGTCAGACGATTCATGTTGAAGCTACAAGCACTTCTGGATCATTACTAACGTGTGAATATGCCACAGCTCTCACAAATGAGTTGTCTTAATATCGTTTCCTCAGATGGAGCTAAAAAAAAGCTGTACGAGAAGACCAACTTATGAATGAGGTCAGAGAATGATATTGCCCTCTAAGTTTCAGCAAAAAATTCTTAACAGAAGAGAGAGTTGTATTATTATTATATTAAGAATGGGCAAAAATGCGTAGCTCCGGTGCGACACACAGGTATATATATATATATATATATCATGACAGAAATAATTATTGAATTGTGTAACATTAATGTGAACTTGCTAAATGCAGGGCCACGCGGACATGAGGACGTGTGACATGAGGGCGTGTGATGTCGGTGTGATATCACAGTGACTTAATTTTCTTAGAAAAAAACTACAGAAATACGATTTTATACGTATACGTATGCTGACCTATAATAAATTATAAACATCAACTGATTGTCTCGTTCAATCCCTGGCACCGTGCAACGTACGGGCATAATTTTTTACTATTTAACTCTTTTTTTAAATAAAATTTACATTTGGCCTCTGAGACATTTAAACTTATCTTTGGACCCTGGGTCGGTGCCATGAGTCCTGGCACCGAGGTAACACGTCTTGACGTCACAGATCTTGACATCGAGGTGTTTGGTCATGCACAGAAGAAATCCTACGTGATCGATACCTCGACGTCAGAACATATAGTGCCGAGCTCGACGCCACGTATCTTAGCACCGAGGTACCTGCTTCAAAACGTGCGGCCAAAGCTCAGGATTAAAAGCTTAGGGCTGGCTAGGGCTATAAGGCTGTCCGCACCGTAGACCGCTAAAGTGGGGGTACGCTAGCGGTGGCATATCGCGCGCCCACACCGCGCGTCGCGCCCACACCGCGCGTCCGCAACACGTGCGGTAGCGTACCGGCCGCACAAGAAAACGCTATTTCCAGTACGCGTCTCAGCCACCGCTAAACAGTGTAGCTAGAAGAGAGAGTTGGTGAGAGAGAGAAAGGGAGAGGGAGAAGAATAAAATATGAAATAGTGGGTATAAAGTAGATGATAGAGATAACATGGGTACGAAAAAAAATAAATATAGAGTAGAGAATCTTTATAATTATGATAAAATATTTTTTTAAGAGACGAAAATAGAGGTGCGGGTAGCCTAAGCTGCTCACACTGGTAGCTGGCCTGTTCGCAGCACCTACACATGTACAGTACAGGTTGTGTGGGCTATTAGCCAGCAGAAAGTAGCCATGCATGCGCCGCTAGCTGCATGCACATGCACTGCATCGCTGCCGCAACGCACATGCCGCACAGCAGTGTTATCCACAGCAGACCACACAACTTCTCGGGCTCTCGTCCGGTCTGCCAGCGACCGGGCCCATGCATGCATGCACCGCACACCACAGTGTGGTAAACGCGGGAAAGAGCTTTCAACTGCTGCTGCGTGCCATACCCTGTCTGAACCCTGCACGAGAGCCCGAACAGCCTGCTTAGCTGTGCACGTTCTCCCACGCTGCACTTCCACGCTGCAGAGCATGCGCCCCGACAGCCTGCTTGTGTGTATCACGTTCTCCCACGCAGCGGATGAAAACAAAACAAAAAAATCAAAACATTTTATTTAAAATAATATAACGTTCTCCCACGCAGGCGCAGCATTAGTGTGTGTCTAGTTACCCAGAATTCAAACTTTAGCACGGTACAAAAAGAAGATTCATCATTACATTAAATTTATGGTACATACATATAGTACTAAATATTGATGAAATCAAAAACTAATTATACAATTTGGCTGTACTTTGCGAGACAAACATTTTAAACCTAATTAATTAACGTTTAAATAATTATTATCAAATACAAACAAAATAGCGCGCTACATGAATTTGGGCGCAAGGGCTTACTGTACTACGGTCTACTCCTACTACAGTACTGCTGCTGCGTGCCATACCCTGTCTGAACCCTGCACATCAACATGGCCGGCACTGTGCAGCTGCGACGGGAAGAAGAAGCAGCGCAGTCGGAGGCAGTGAGCTCGCTCGCCCTCCTCTGCACCTCGCTACGATTAAAAAAACGCCTTGAAATCCGTGCTCCTTGCTCTTGTTCATCAAAGTCTAGGGCCCGTCTAGATTTAAAAAATTTTATGTAGTATTTGTCACATCAAATCTTGCGCCATATATATAGAGTATTAAATGTAGACGAAAAAAACTAATTATATAGTTATGTGAGGAATCGCGATACGAAACTTTTGAACCTAATTAGTCTATAATTAGACACTAATTATTAAATACAAACGAAAGTGCTACAGTAACTAAAATCCAAAAAATTTTAGATCTAAACGGGGCCCAACTCTCGACGCGTGCCAGAGATCAGATGGCGACGGGGAGACGTGCTGGTGCAGCAGGGTCAACCGGGCACGGCAGCGTGGTTCTGCGCGCGCGTGCGACACGCAGCTGCGGCGCCCGTGCCCTACGCGGCACAGGGACGAGAGAATCGGAGCGGCGGTGCCAGAGCCAGACCCAGACGGCAAGCTACAGGTGGGTCTCTCGCGTCTTTGAGCGCCACGGTTTTCGAGGAGGAGCGCTTGGCCGCACGCTTTGGAGGCGTCTAGGTATTGGCCACGTAGATTTTTTTTTTTGCACGGCTAGTATCTCGGAGCCGAGATCTGTGGCATTGAGACATATTACCTCGACGTCAGAACTCATGACGTCAACCTCTAGGATTCAAAGATGAGTTTAAGTCTCTCAGAAGGCTAAATATAAATTTTATTTAAAAAAAAAATAAATAGTAAAAAATTAGGACCCACAGGTATATATCTGGTTTAAGAAAGCAAGAAGTAATTGAAGTTATACAAAATTGATTAGACATGAATGTATGAAACTCAGCATTAGGAATATAAAACATTATTGTGCCTAAACTACGCAGGGATGCTCGCAAGCCTGCTGTGTCAAAAGAGAAAATTGAAGAAAAAGGATACGCTGACTTGTGTTCATTTTAAGATGCATGAACGTATCTCCCAATTTCACTCATGCCGTCGTTCACCGAAATCTATTCCAGCTAACGGTCCCGCCGAGCTGCCCGCCCAGTAAACACCTGCGTCCACTGTTGCATGCTGTCAGACGTCATTTAAAAAAAAAAGCGAAACATTTATTTGAAAATGCTACAACTTCGATGTATCCATTTTTTATTCCGTCTGAGCCGGTGTATTCTATGCAACGAGACGAACAAAATTAGACCCCACTTGCATATGTTTTGAAGAATTTTATTTTAGTAGTAATTTATGTGTATTTTCTTATTACATATAATTTATAACATATAACTTATAAGTACTACCTCCGTCCAGGAAAGAATACAATTCTAGCACAGTATCACGTTTTAGTATCTTGAGTTTGACTAATTATAGATAAAAGAACATCAATATTTATGATATCAAATAAATACCATTGAATTAATTACGAAATGTACTTTCATAATAAATTAATTCGGAGCCATAAATATGAATACTATTCACTAGAAACTTGGTCAAACATGAACTATTTTTTTCTAACACGTAATTCATAGTTGCATTCTTTTCTGGACAGAGGGAGTATAACTTATAACACAACTTAGGCCTTATTTAGTTTCTTTCCCTAAACTTTAGTCCCTATCATATTGGATGTTTGGACACATGCATGGAGTATTAAATATAGACTAAAAAATAACTAATTGCATTGATTGTGACTAATTTGCGAGATAAATTTTTTAAGCCTAATTGGTTCATGATTTGACAATGTGGTGCTAGAGTAAACATGTGCTAATGATGGATGAATTAGGCTTAATAAATTCGTCTCGTGGATTATTGAAGATTTCTGTAATTTGTTTTATTATTACTATCTGAACACTCCCATGTGACGCTCTAATGTGACACTTCTAAACTTTAGCCCCTGAATTCACCACCTTATGCACACAACTTGTATTGAATAACTTATATACATAAGTTGTATAGAGTAACTTATATACATAAGTTGTGTTTGATAGCTTAAATCTTATGATGGCCAGACTCATCTTTATTTCAAAGAGGTATTACTTTGTGCAAAATTTATTACGTATTTTAAGTATTGTAAACTTATTTATTATACTATGAAATTTGGTTGCTTCTCAAGTTCTATTTAAAATTGTGATCATTAGATTAGAACATATTGCCTACATTTTCAGATTAAGTTTATTCGTGAAGCATTGACATATTTTTTGTGCATCCATCAAAACAATCAATTATTGTTACTTGCAACACGTGACATAGCTGAGCAACATGTAGGATTTTTATATTGTACCTATGTTTTTGTGTTTGAAGGAATGGTTATATTTGTATCTTTTTAAACTTCTCAGGACCGGCAAGGTACAACTTGTATGATTTTCATACTAGCCAACTTAGTTATTTAACTAAGTCTAAAAAAGCTATGTACCTGACTTTCTTTTTATGTGTATGCTAGTTAACTTATTTGATTAACTTGTGGTATGGAATGATATATCTAACTTGTGTTCTCATATGTATACCTAACTTATTTGATTAACTTATTGTTTAGAGTTATGTATCTAACCTATCTTTTCATGTGTATGCAACCTAACTTATTTAATTAACTTATTGTATAGAGTTATGTATGATGAACTTACTGTATATAGTTTCATATTTATCATCCTATGTTAGATTATCATGTTAGTTTCTACTATTAAGCTATGTGTTTCTTTGTTGAGAGCGTTGTTCTTTTTGTATTTATGATTTTTAATTATTAAATATTTTGCAGATCTTGCAATTGAATACACAGATGCTGAATATCATAGTTGTACAAGCTATACAAATCTATTTTGTAACTTCTTATTGAAGTTTGCATTATCTTATGAGATTTTGTTGTGTAGTCTATGGTGTAAAAGTTACTTTTATTTTCCTCCCCACCCTTTTTTAAACCCTTTTTCCATGTTCCTGAACGATTAGTTTATGAAACGAAAAGAAAAATGCCGATGAAACCTAAAGAGAATGTTCTATAAATTAGCACACTTAACTTATTCTTTCAAAGTTATGCTGTGTGACTCAGTTTGTGTATGTTATGCGCGAGAGGAAAGAGAACGACAGGTTTGCGTGCACGCGCGCAAAAAGAAATTGAGACCGGTGCGTTTGCACGCGCAAAAATAAAATAAAGCGTCTGTCTGCCAAATAAGGAAAGTGGTGGGATTTGTTTATTCCTAAAATGAAAATTGCAGCGGCTGTCCGATCGTTTGCTCGACTAGAATCGGATGAACATTCGCGATTTAGTTGCGTGGAATATATCTGCGTTTGATGAACTCTACTACACTTGTATATATACTACTTGGTTATTACATTCGCGTCCACGGGTGGAGAAACTAGATCTAGTCCCTGTTCCGAACCCCGTTTAGTCCTAGTTAAAATTGAGACATTTAGTCCCGGTACCCGGACTAGAGGCGTTTCTTGAGTGAAAAAATGGTGTGGTTGTGGGGAGATTCGAACCCAAGACCTTTCAGGTCAGCTCTTGCACGTGTTACCAACTCACCTCCCACCACACATCCGACACTTTTCTTTTAAATTCACTCTTGAGACACCTTTAGTCTGGGTTTGAGACACAAACCGGGACAAAATATACCTTTAGTCTGGGTTCATGTCCCAAACCGGAATTAAAAGTCACACTTTTAATCCGGGTTCATGTCTCAAACTGGTACTAAAGCTTCTCGCACTGACACGCCTCGGTAACCGTTACAACCGAGGCTAAAAGGATAGAATTAGTCCCAGTTCGTATTACAAACCGAGACTAAAGGTCCGGTCCTCCCTTTAATCACGGTTGTAATTTTGAAACCAGGACTAAATACTTTTTGGCCATGGATGAAAGGTTGTTTTTCTACTCGTGATCGCTGCACTCAACTTTTTAGGCAAAGTTATTAGACCATATTACTATCCTAAAATCCTGTCTGCGTACGTATAATAATTTGCGAATAATACACGCCTCCGAAGAATGGTAAAGCATGGGGATGTTAGCATGCAGTCCACAATTAAGGCATCGTGGTAATGATTCGGTTTAGATATTCATGCGTTAGGTTAATCAAGAGCGTAACCAAACGTTCACGTGCGCCGATGATTCCCACGTTTTTTTTCCTTGTATGTAGACCATGTATCGGAGGACGACGACGTACTAGTCATGACCCGTACGTCGGCAGGTCGACGTCGAGGCACAGCTAGCGCGAGTGCGACTGTGCGAGTGCACCAAAAACAGGTAGCTCTGCTGCGGTGGCCGGTGGTGGTGGCGGTGCCCGTCGGCCTCCCAGCCTCCCACCAGTACATACGGTGTCGTCCGGCCGAGGTTGACGGCTTGACGGTCGCGCCGCACGACGAGTGCATCGCGCTGCTCGCCGGGTCACTTCACGGGGCCGTGCCGGGCCGGCCGGGGATTTGCCGGATTGCGTCGCCGTCGTGTAATTGAGCACGGTACGAATGAAGGATAACGCGTGATTGAGAGGGCTGTAGCTAGGGCACCACCACTGCGCACATGTAACACGTACGAGAGATCGACGTATCATCCTCGTAATATTATTCCGTATATACATGTGTTATGTATGGCAAAACCAGGATTAGCAACGACTTGCAAACACATATATGGCGCGTAGGATGGAGTGGCAGGTGGCGCCCCCTTGTGCCCTGACACTTTGCCAGCACCCACCCACCACCCACACGCACTACAAATAAGGCCGCGAGGACGACACGGCAACACCACCACACCTGCAGAGCAGCAAGAGAGACTTGCAAATAACTGCGGCTACCGGCGGCCTAGCTACCGCCGCGATCCACCACATGGCCACCACGTGAAATCTTCGATCGCTCGCCAAGTTTCCTGCGGCAGGCTCTCGTAGCTGAGTGACTGGCTATAGCTAGTAGAGCAAGTACGACATAGCAGCTCGCCCGGCCGGCGGTGCTCGACGACATTGGCGACGCACATACCAGGCCAGCAGCTGGGGTTGATAGCTATATACTAGATGGACAAGCCCGTGAAGCAGCTGACTGCTGCCTACCTCTCGCTGAAGGGCGTCAGCTGCCGCCTCTGCTCGGGCGGGCATGCGCAGCGCGTCGGCTCGTTACTACCCTGCGGGAGGATGACGCCGACGCAACCGAGCACGTCGTCGTCTACGCGCCCCGCGCCTGCGGTGAACGGAGGTACACATTCCCCCAGCCGTTTTGTGGTTCGATCTGTTTGACTGTGCAGTGGTGCATGTGCATGCACTGCTGAAGGAACATATAGTACATACATATGTAATAATAATCGCAAACTCTATCGCTCGTTCGGTCACGCTCCGGGCAGAGCAAGCGACCCGGGTCCACGCGCCCGTAGCTAGGGTTCTGGCGAGGACCTCACCGGCGCCAGAGGACAAAGTTAGGGTTTCAAGGTAAGTTCATCTCCTCACCGGCGGGCTTAGAAGGAGGCTTCGGGGGAGGCAGGCCGTCCAGGTGGTGGGGACGGCGGTTAGGGTTCTGAGGGCATATGAGGTGGTTGGGCTAGGTCGGGACGGGGGCGCCCATGGCCATGGCGGTGGCCGGTGGCCGGAGAGAGGAGGGAAGAAAGAGGCTGCCATGGGGGCGGTAGGGTCTCGAAGGAGCTCCGCGGCGAGACTCTACCGCGCCGCGGCGGGGTGGTGGATAATGACGGCGACAGGGTCGCGTGCTCGCCCGATAGCGCGACGGGCGCATTAACTTCCCCCGTAGTAACCCATAGCAATACATACATATGGTGAATTGATATGGGGCTAGGTACGTAGTAGCAAATTTTTTTTCCTTACCTGGGCTAGCTCAACGCAGCGTCGCCTGTGCATGTACGTGTCCACTCCAACATCATGTACATTGGCTCAATGGCTCTCCACCAGTTATTTTACATAGTATCATTTTCTTGGATTTTTTTGTTCGCCACGTGGCGCCGATGTGTGTTACTGACATGACACCCACCCGGGCTTCTTTTCTTCAAGTGGTACACGTTGAGAAGAAGCCATTGGAAGTAGCACAAGAACGCGCAGACAACAAGCAGCATGCAAAAACCTGTAAGAATTCATTCAAGCTCGTGTGTGTGTGTGTGTGTGTGTGTATAGAAAGACTACAATTCATCATATATGTAACGGTTTCTCGCTTCAGTTAGCCCTGGCAGAAGCAAGCAACATGATAAGGGCGCATCGGAGACTACGATAAGGCAGCAGCTCCAGCAAGTCGATGTGCTTGAGAACATGGGGATTTCTCGGCATTTTGCTGGTGAAATCAAGCGTGTCCTTGACAGGACATACAGGTACCAATGCAACACTATACTGAAAACCAGAATATCCTGTGGGGAGCAATTTTTCTGTTAGTTTTTGGCGGGAACAACATGAAATTTAGCGATTAATTAATACTATTGGCACTGTTTAAACCGACCGGAAAATTCGAAGATCCACAGGAAATAATTTTTTTCTAACGCTGAACTAACAAACAAGTTAGCTTTGTCTGTTCACCGTCAGGAAAATTTTGTTTAGCCCTTTCAGTTATTTTTTAAAAAATTCTATAGGTCTTTTGCATTCTCCTGTTTTTTTTTTTTTTTTTTTTTTTTTTTTTTTGCACCATCAAGGAAATTTCGGTTTCTATTATTGAACTTTGAATACATCTTACTCATTCCTTACCCTCATATATTAGAAACTCATGTACTTACAACCAGACATTTTACAGATGTTGGTTACAGCGGGATGAGGAAATTATGCTGGACACAGCGACATGTGCAATGGCATTTCGTATTCTAAGGATGAACGGATACGATGTCTCTTCTGGTGTTTTTCTAGACCTAGAAAATTTTGACACTTTTAAGTTTTAATAACAGATGGATTTTAACTTTTGGCCCTTTCTCAACACACTTATCCGCATGAAAACATGGTGCAGATGAGCTGTATCATGTTGCTGAAGCATCCGTGTTCCAAAATTCACTTGGAGGATATTTGAATGATACAAGAACCTTGTTAGAATTACACAAGGCTTCTACAGTTGGTATCTCACAAGATGAATCTATCCTGGATACCATAGGCTCATGGTCAGGTACCTTACTGAGGGAACAGCTGGGGTCTGGTGGTGCACTAAGAACTCCACTCTTTAGAGAGGTATGCTTCAGTGATTTATTGTTCTTGTCACGTTTAGAATTTGGAAAGATTAGCTAACATGTTTAACGCTATTTTTTGTTTGTTTCTTTTCAGGTGGAACATACTCTAGACTGTCCCTTCTACACCACACTGGACCGTCTAGACCACAGGTGGACCATCGAAAATTTCAATGTTACAGGCCACCACATGCTAGAGACACCATACTTGTAAGTTCCCAATCCACAAAGTAAGGTTTCACTAAACCATTGTAATACAAATACTTGCATTGATGATACTAAATATTAATGTTGAAACAGGTCCAGTCGATATACTAGCAGAGAGATTCTAGCGTTGGGTATCCGAGACTTCAGTTCCTCTCAGTTTACTTACCAGCAAGAACTTCAGCAACTTGAAAGGTAAATAAGATTGTTACGCACTCCTGTCCTATGTCAAACCTACAACCATCAACAGTTTAGCTTATTTGTGGGTTGCAAATATGTTGCTGCAGCTGGGTGAAAGAGTGCAGGCTGGACCAACTACCATTTGCACGGCAGAAATTGGCATACTTCTACTTGTCTGCTGCTGGAACCATGTTCCCTCCTGAACTGTCTGATGCTCGCATTTTGTGGGCCAAAAATGGTGTGCTCACAACCGTTGTCGATGACTTCTTTGATGTTGGAGGATCAAAAGAAGAACTTGAAAACCTTGTCACGTTGGTTGAGATGTATGGTCCTCGTCCTTTTACCACGATGTCTTGTGCATCAGTGCATCATCATCCTTATTAAGAAATAGTGATGGTTTCTTATTATAATTTAACTTTCTATTTTCAATGGTTTTTATAGGTGGGACGAACATCACAAAATTGAGTTCTACTCGGAACAAGTAGAGATTGTATTTTCTTCAATTTACAACTCAGTTAACCAGCTTGGAGCAAAGGCTTCTTTGCTACAAGACCGCAATGTTACCAAACACCTAATACAAATAGTAAGTTCCAGTTTTTTTTTTTTTTCCTTTTCAGCTGAGTACTGACTAGTTTTGAATGGCTTGTGCAGTGGTTGGATTTGCTAAAGTCTATGATGACAGAGGTAGAGTGGCGGATGAGAAAATATGTTCCAACAGAGGAGGAATACATGAAAAATGCATCTTTGACATTCGCATTAGGCCCCATTGTACTGCCAGCATTGTATTTTGTTGGACCAAAGATCCCGGAGTCTGTCGTTAAAGATCCAGAATACAACGAGTTGTTCAGGCTAATGAGCACATGTGGCCGGCTCCTGAATGATGTTCAAACATTCGAGGTACATTACTGAGTTTCAACTCTCTTAAGCTTTCATGACAGACCTGTTGCACTCATGAAAGTAATAGTGCGATTCATTAGCATAGAAAATAATGGGTACTTGAGTTAGTTTTCATTCTCCAAGTGTTTCCTTATTTAATAGGTATATGAGCATGGTATACTAAATACTACTGTACCAATTAGTCTTGACTGGCACTCAGGAAGCCTTTTTATTGTAATCGAGAAAAAGGGAAGTCTTGTATATTGAAAATATGACACCAGCTGACACATAGTGATCAACTGATGTACTGTTGCAGAGGGAGTACGGCGAGGGCAAGCTGAACAGTGTTTCTCTCCTCGTTCTTCATGGTGGCTGCACATCCATATCAGAGGCTAGAAGGGAGTTACAGAAGCCCATAGACACATGCAGGAGAGACCTCCTAAGACTAGTTCTTGGTGAAGAAGGTGCTGTTCCTAGGCCCTGCAAGGAGTTGTTCTGGAAAATGTGCAAGGTGTGCTACTTCTTCTACTCAGGAACTGATGGGTTTAGCTCACCAGTGGAGAAGGCTAGAGAAGTGGATGCGGTGATCAATGAGCCACTAAAGCTCGAAGGGAGCCATGCATCGCTGCCTGTTGTGTGAGAGAAACCAAGCCTCGATGATGTTGTTCATTTGATTCAGTAGGTGTGTTTTTACTGTGAGATAGTTCGGTAGGTGACTGCATCATGTGGAGTAAATAAAAGATCAGGTTTTGGCTTGTGGTTCCTTCAAAATTAATGATGGATCACAAACAAGATTTGGGAATATACATGGTATAATATTACAAATCGTCCGTATGATACAGGGCCAATATTGAGATGAACACCACTGAATATTTTCGGAGAGCTTTGGTGGGGGATAAACTTGATGAATGGGAAGAGCTAGTAGCCAAGATCACTCATATCAATTGACCTAATGAGAGTGATTTGTTTATTTGGAACTTACATAGCAATGGTCAATTTAAGGTCCACTCTATGTATCTTCACATGATAAATCAGAATACACCCTTCTCTCATAAATTGATTTGGAAGTTAAAAATTCCTTTAAAAATTAAGATTTTTCTTTGGTATCTCCAAAAGGGGGTAATTTTAACAAAGGACAACCTCATTAAGAGGAATTGGAAAGGTAGTCAAAAGTGTTGTTTCTATAATTGCAACAAAACCATCAAATATCTTTTCTTTGATTGTCATCATGTCAAGACAGTATGGAGGACTATCTGTATAGCTACTGGGTTAACCAACCCCTCCTAGCTCTGTATCCCACATGTTAGGAAGTTGGCTATCAAATTTTGATTTTAAAAGAGAATTATATTTTGGTTGGGGTAGTTGCTTTATGTTGGGAATTTGGAAATGTTGTGATGATCTAATTTTTCAAAATTACAAGTATACATCTTTTATGCAGTCTATTTTCAGGGGAACATACTGGCTACAGTTTTGGGCACTGCTGCAACATGATGATGAAACAAAGAAGTCTTTCTAGTTAGCTAGTAGAACATTAGAGACCACTATGCTAGAGTTGTTGCTTCTCATGGGTGGAAATTTAATAAGACTCTGGCATGCATAGTTTTTGCATTTCTTGTTTCCTTACTGAAACTATGTAATAGTGTGCGGTAATGTAGAAGCGGGAAGTTTCTTCCATTTTCTAAAAAAATCAGGTGGTGTAAGTGTAACCACTTGTGTTGATGTGAGTAGCATAAATATAGGAATGTTGAGCGAAGTAGGAGATATGTAAGGTATTCACGTAGTGTTGTGCCGTTGGAGTGAATTATACTGTTATTTTGTAAGCTCAATGTTGATGGTGTAATTTGGCTAGTTAGTTTGTCATAATCAGCCAAATTATTTTAGTTGACGGTAACTGAATTAAACCAGTTGGCATATTATTTAAGACTAGCTATAGGTTAGAAATATGTCAAGCATGAAGACTAGACGCCACTTTGATGAATGGCGAAGTTCACATAAGAAGAGGAGTAAAGCAAAGAAGGAAGAAAACAAAAGCCATGAAAGTATGTTCCGTTGCCATAGACCGAGCAGCCAATATATTATGGGCTAGGGCACGAACATGGCTGATTTTTTTTAGAACATGACTCATTTACCTCCATCAACTATCACGATTGTTCAATTTTTCTCTATCAACTATAAAACTAGTTTTTAACACCCCGTCAATTTTTAAAACTGTTTGTTTTTATTCGCCTTGGTGCTTTTGATGGTGGTTTTGTCAATGTGGCACCACGTCAGAGGTGGTAATCGGGCTAAGTTGAAAGTTTAGTGAGGTAAATAAGGCTAGAAATATTTTTTAGATCTAAAAAGTTCAAAAAAATCAATATTTATTCAAATAATTTTTAGTAATGCAAAAAATTCTAAAACCTGGCTTAATCTAAGAAAATTCATAGAAAGTTTGTGTTACCTTAGAAAATTATGAAATTAGTTTTAGATCTTTTTTAAAAAATCAACTTATGGTGCCTAGATTGATTTTTTTTAAAAAATTTGATGGAGTTACTTTGGTGCTTATTTGCTAGTGGGTCTCCTTATCTATTATAATTAGTCAATGTTGATCGTCCAAACTATATAGAAGCACGATGGAGCGTTGTCAAGACCGTATTAGACGCGGGTCCCTACGTGGATAACACCATTAGCACTAAACATGAAAGGTTAACTTGTCCATGAGAGACTTATGGTAAGGTTAGTGTAAGAAATAACTCAAATATACAAGGAAATAAAAACAAGTTGTTAAATAAGAACTTAAGATCTTGATGATGCTTTAGGACAACTTAATCATTTGTGTGGACATTCAAAACCTTAACTCTCAAACATAAACTTGGATGTGAGCCACCATGTGTAATAAGATTTCGTAGAAACCGGAAATCTCATGTGCCAAGCCAAAACTATGTAACATAGAAATGGAAAAGTTGATCATAAGTGCATGAATATAAAGATAAGGTCACACTTTGATGAAGTTTCCAACCTGCTTAGAGGATGTTTGTAACTTGTATATGTTGTTTCCACACACAGGTCATAAGTATTCATGTTGACTTATACAATCTCTTATGACCTGTGTGTGGAAACAACATATATATAAGTTACAAATATGAGTGCACACACAACCCCTGTTGTTGTTTATTACCAGATCACCTAACTAAAAGCATTGTTAAGATTATCTCTAACTAAAGATAAATATATCACATGTGATGATAGTTATGCAGAGGTCAAAGCCTTTTAATTATGGTCAAACTCAATTTTTGGTGAAAAAGATAAATTAAATTAAATAATTATTAAATATAATTTAATATCAAATAAATGAAAATTCAAATTACCAAACACATGATGCACAAACCTTAACTCCGACTAAAAATAAAAGAAAGATAAAGGAGAAAAATAAAGGCCACATAAAATGATAATGTATTTAAAAGCTTTAAACATATGTTATTAAATATAACTCTATGGTCCTGTTCGTTTCTCTTATAATCTGCACTTTCAGCTTATTTTTTTCAGCCAGAACAATGTTTTTCTCTCACAATAAATCAGCTGGAACAGTATTTCGGTTTGTTTTTTCAGCGAAGCGAACGGAACCTATAAATTTGCTTGTGCACAAAAGTCAACCTTGTGACCATTAAATCCTAACTAAGTTATTAAACATCTTTTCATTGAAGTTTCATGTGCAAATAGTATAAAGGAAATGACTAAAAGTTATGAATACTCCATTGGCCATTAATTGCCTATTAGCCTTTTGGAAAGCCAATTAAATGATAATATTATTAAACACATTAAAATTGGTCAATA
Source organism: Miscanthus floridulus (assembly GCF_019320115.1). Lineage (NCBI taxonomy): Eukaryota > Viridiplantae > Streptophyta > Magnoliopsida > Poales > Poaceae > Miscanthus > Miscanthus floridulus. The sequence goes on from NC_089591.1 coordinate 71,612,353, forward strand.
TAAAAAGTGTAGTACAAGTCATGTACTATAACACGGTTTACACAGAGCTAATCATTGGCCATTAATTGCCTATTTGCCGAGACCCATGGCCCAAGGAGTACTTGGCGACCCCAACATGTATCCCTCTGTTCTCTTCCTTTATTTTTGTCAGTTTTCTTTATTCTCCACTCCCACATTACACTGTGCTGGCTAAGAAAATCCGGAGAAAAATCGAACTCCAAACATAGTTGGAGTTGTTGGACCGTTGGAGGGGTAAAAAAAAAGAAAAAAAAACTTTTTGGCCCTTTATTATTACAGGTAATAACAAGCCATTTCCAGATTTCAGTTCAGTTTGCAGAAATGGCCCAGCCCACTACCTCAACCTTATGATCTAGCGAAACGAAGGGCCGAACAATCCTGTTGGGCCGTCACCCTAATGACCCAGTCTCGCAGAATCGCAGTGCAGGCGTTCCCTTCTCGCGCCGCCGCCCGTGGGCCGTGGCCCGTCCGTGACGTGAGCACGTGGCCTGTCACTGTCCGCCGGGCGCCGGCCCTCCTACTCGCTCGCACGCAGGCGGCAGGCGGCAGGCGGCAGCACGCCAACTGCTCCCAATTGTTTTCTTCTTCTTCTGGTTTTCCTATAGATCGGCAGACAGGGACAAAACTAGACTTGGGAGCATCTCGCAACGAACACCGTCGTCAACGGGCTCCCCTCCGGGCTCCGGTGCTCCCGGGAAGTGTGGATTTGGAGATGGGGGCAGTGGCCGACTGACACTGACAGCGGCATGCTCTGCGCCTCTGCCTCAACACACCGTACACACTGGGAGTACGAGTATAAATAAACCAACACACCGTATTGCTAGTCCGACGACAAACAAAATCACTTGTCCTTCTCCCAGTCCCATCTCGAGCGTTCACTCGAGCAAAGCAAACAAGCAAATCCGACGGCAAAAAGGCGCTCCCACTCAGAGCGCAGGCGCACGGCCGGGGGCCCGATTCGAACGTCCTCCGCCGCCTCCGCTCGCCTCTTTCTTCTTCGCCGCCGCTGATCCCCTTCTCGGTTCCTCCTAGTCCCACCGACCGAGGTTCTCCCCTCCGCGGCCCCGGCAGCTGATTGTCTTTCGTACTCTGCTGGTGAGTAAAACCTAGCTTGGTTTGGTTGGTTCTCTCTATTTTTTATGAGGATGGGTGCGGGCGACCAGGTCCCAGATCTTTGGATTCGTTTCGTGCATGGTACAGGCAGTGCCAAAAATTCAAATTTGCCGATCAGATTCCTCCTGGCTCTCGACATTTTTTTTCCCAGGTGGTTTTGCTGGACCCGATGCCCAACGTTACGGCCGCTGCCCCAGCCGGCTGGTCACCTTGCGTGGTGACTCCGGCGCGATCGAGCAGAGGCAGAGCATCTCTTTCCGGGGTAGCTAGAGGTACGTCCTCGCCGTCTTCTTGGTTCCATCCGTTGGCATCGTACCATGACGATGCGGTCGCGTAACACAGTTGAGGAAAAAGTGATATTTATCTTGGTTTCTGTCGCCTTTGACGGCTATGTTAGAAAGGATTTTTTTTACTCTAGCAAGTTGCTAAGGGCAGAACTTTACTTCACCTTCTTATGCCTGGTACTTATTGCTGCCTGATTCCTTTCTTCGAACAGCATATGCCGAGAAGCGGTTGGTTGCAGAAAACATAAGCCTGCCAAACAAGGTACGGGCCTCATTGTTTGATTATTGTAAGTGTGCAACTTGCCGTGGGTTTCTATGAAATAATACTAGCATACTAATAAATTGCAGCATAAGCAGGAACTGAAGACTAGAATAAGGAATCAGCTCCGGAGGCCCCAATTGCCACCTTCTTCATACGACACAGCCTGGGTTTCTATGGTGCCAATGCGGGGCTCTCATCAGACTCCCTGCTTCCCACAATGTGTTGAGTGGATATTGCAGAACCAGCAGGATGATGGATCATGGGGTGTCAGCCAATCTGACTCATCAATCAGCAAGGATGTTCTCCTATCCACGCTGGCATGTGTTCTTGCGTTGAGGAGATGGAATGTTGGCAGAGAGAACATGTGGAGAGGTATAAATTGAGGTTCATTGAGAGGGATTTGAAGGTATTTCTATTTCAGTGAAAATTGATGCTGACCAGATGCCTTTTTTCCTTTTATGTTTTGAACAGGACTGCATTTCATTGGGAGAAATTTCTCTGTTGCTATGGACGAGCAGGTCACTGCTCCTATAGGTTTCAACATCACTTTTCCTGGTTTACTTAGCCTCGCCATTGATATGGGTTTAGAAATTCCTATAAGACAAACTGATGTCTGTGGGATTCTTCACCTCCAGGAGATGGAATTGAAAAGGTTTGTCGATGACTTATCCTGGCATGAAAGTTCATCTTGTATTTCTTTTGTGTTTGCATATCAGGGAAGACTTGTTTTATAGAGTTATTGGCATATATGGATTTAACGCATGAACAGAAATTCACTCGTAATTACTTTCCTTGTTTTTTAAACATTAAAGGAGTTTGCATTAATTTGTCAGATGGCCATAATTTTGCTGGAAAGGGGTGCTCCTGATGTTGTTCATATTGTCTTTTGATTAATTCATAATTTGACATGAGCTTGTGAATAATGTACTGAAAGTCCTGATAATTGATTTAATTTAGACAGGCTGTGGACAGTTCTTCTGGAAGAAAAGCATATATGGCTTATATCGCAGAAGGATTAGGAAACATGCTGGACTGGGATGAAGCTATGAAGTTCCAGAGGAAGAATGGATCATTGTTCAGGTCTCCTTCCACAACTGCTGTTGCATTAATCCACAAATACAATGATCAAGCCCTTCAATACCTAAATTTGCTTGTCAGTGAATTTGGCAGTGCAGGTGGGTTGCCGTACTATTCCTTCTCATAATCATCTAGCATTTGGACTATTGGTTAATACCTAATGGCATTAGGCTTTTGCAGTACCAGCAATGTATCCTTTAAAAATACATTGTCAGCTTTCAATGGTCGATGCACTTGAAAAAATGGGAATTTCTCAGCACTTTGTCAGTGACATAGAAAGCATCCTGGACATGGCATACAGGTAATTGTCTTGTTTGAAAATTTTATATCTTCCTTTAGTAACTTATATACTTGACTATATCCAGCTTGCAGTTGCTGGTTACAGAAAGATGAGGAAATCATGATGGACATAGCAACATGTGCAATGGCATTTCGCCTTTTGAGGATGAATGGTTACGATGTTTCCTCAGGTACTTCAGAACTCACAAGTCTGGAATTCCAGACAACATTGGTTTTTTATTTGACTTTGGCCAAACTAATGCGCTAATTTACATCAGATGAGCTGTCTCATATTGCTGGACCTTCCAATTTTCATGATTCACTACAAGGATATTTAAATGATACAAAATCCCTACTGGAATTGTACAAGGCTTCAAAAGTCAACTTATCAGAAGATGATTTGATCTTAGATGGCATAGGATCCTGGTCTGGCAACTTATTGAAGGATAAGTTGTGCTCTAGCAGGGTGCAAAAAGACCTGATTTTTGGAGAGGTGCTGCATAAAATTTGAAATTCTCATTCTCACTTGGGTGGTTCAGTTTATGTTTAACTCTGTGTTTTCTGATTTCAGATGGAGTATGCTGTTAAGTTTCCCTTTTATGCTACATTGGAGCGTCTAGAACACAAGCGAAACATCGAACATTTTGATGCTTGGGGTCCTTTGATGCTAACAACAAAATCCTCGTAAGATTCTAATTTTGCAGAAGCACATCTCATCAAATTTGAGTAGTTTAGATGCTGAGTACCAATGTTACACTTTGTTGTATCAGGTCTTTTCGTATCAATCAAGAATTTGTAGCTTTGGCTGTCGAAGATTTCAGTTCCTCTCAATATGTTTACCAGGGTGAACTTCAGCATCTTGATAGGTAATATAAATGTCATATACTTGTCTTATAAATTTTCTCCCTTAGGTAAATTGCTTAAGTTTGTTGCAACAGTTGGGTGAAGGAGAACAAGCTGGACCAGCTACAATTTGCTCGGCAGAAACTGACATACTGCTATCTGTCTGCTGCTGCTACCATATTTTCTTCTGAATTGTCTGACGCTCGCATTTCATGGGCAAAAAATGGTGTTCTCACAACTGTGGTTGATGACTTCTTCGATGTTGGGGGATCAAAAGAAGAATTAGAAAACCTGATAGCACTAGTTGAGAAGTATGTCTACTCTTTATGAAGTAATGCTGATCGCTTATGCATGGCTAATTAATCTCCCATTTTTGGCTGATGGTTTTCATAGATGGCATGCGCACCATGCAGTTGAGTTCTACTCAGAGCAAGTGAAAATAGTATTTTCTGCTATTTATACAACAGTGAACCATCTTGGAGCAGTGGCTTCTGCAGCACAAGGCCGTGATGTTACAAACCACCTAGTAGAAATAGTAAGTCTGATGTGTGTCCCAATAATCTTGCATTTGGTTATGTTCAGTACTGACAACTTGGAGCACATTTGCAGTGGCTGGATTTGTTGAGTTCTATGATGGTCGAGACAGAATGGCAGAGAAGCCAATATGTGCCAACAGTTGAAGAATACATGACAAATGCTGTTGTCTCGTTTGCACTGGGCCCAATTGTGCTCCCAGCATTGTATTTTGTAGGGCAAGAGGTATTAGAGCAAGCTGTCAAAGATGAAGAGTACGATAAATTATTTAGGCTAATGAGCACTCCTGGGAGGCTCCTCAATGACTGCCAAAGTTTCGAGGTATTAGAACCCCTTTACATATAAAAGTCATGATTTTCTACTAGATAAGCATATCTTCTTAAAATTTTCCTCATTTTCTCACTTTAAGTTTGTGACTGGATGATTCTTACAAAATTGTTCGTCCATGTCTGCAGAGGGAAGGCAACCAGGGGAAGCTGAATAGTGTTTCTCTACTTGTCCTCCACAGTGGTGGTTCTATGTCCATAGAAGCTGCTAAAAAGGCAATGCAGAAGTCCATAGACGTCTCTAGGAGAGAGTTGCTAAGATTGGTTCTCAGGAAAGAAAGCCCTGTTCCTAGGCCATGCAAGGAGCTCTTCTGGAAGATGTGTAAGATAGTTCACTTGTTCTACTCTCAGACTGATGGATTTAGTTCCCCAAAGGAAATGGTAAGTGCAGTGAATGCTGTTATCAACGAGCCACTCAGAGTCCAAAATAGTGCTAGTTCGTTTTTGTCTAGTTCATGAAGAGAGTGAGGATCTCATGTAATTTATCCATTTAATATGGATCAGATACAACAGCATTAAGCTTAAGATAATTGTGAGTTTGTAACTGGGCTGATGTAGATCGGTGAAGGTACAGTTTTGTTGTATGTGGATCAAGGTATTAGTGAGAGTTATTTGCTCTCTTTCGCAAGATTTTGTTGAGAATTTGCAATATCCTGACCAAAATCCGCTCCCTATCCATAGTCTTTCTTTCTTTTACCCATAAATAAATATTAATCTGTCTTATTGGGCTCTTATTTACCCTATTACGAATTTATGATAAGGATTATGCTGTGCGTCACAACTGAGGTTTTCTTGTCATCTGTATCCTGCTAGTCACACTTCTGCACTTCAGATGCTTTATTAGTTCTTCTCAACTTGCCTCCAAATCAAACACACGCTTTGTTATGTTCGGCAGAGTCTATAGACGCCATAGTAGCTAGGCTCAACCGAGTGCCAAGCTGGGCGTGGTCACCAGGGGCGCACAGGTTGCGATATTCAGAGTTTGGGTTAGTTTGGATTGAGAGTCATTAGAGTTTAGTTAGTTGAGATTACATAGTCCTAAAAGCTAGGGATAGTTGGTTAAGTTGAGTCCTATATGTATCAAACTCTATGGATCAATAAAGGTTAGCTAGGGATTCAGATTATATCTCCCATTGGCCCCCTGGGCAACCACGTTCTTCTTCCTCTCTTGCGAAACCCTCATAGCGACGGCGTCGAGCACGGCGCCGCCTGTTCGTCGTCCTCGCTTCAAGCCTCGTCCGCCCACCCGCCACAACTATAACCTCAGAAGCATAAGCTCTAACAACCTGGTATCAGCCATGTTTGCTCCTGCGGCTTCCGCTCCCATACCGCCCCCCACCTCTGCCGCCACCCCATCAGTCACCGCGCCCGTCAGCTCCGCCGCCATAATCACCACGACAACGCCCATTGTCTCGGCGACGGTGCCCATGCTACAGCCGACTTTCTCCCCGGCAGACCTTGCCCAGGCGTTCAACGGGATGACAGCGGCCATGGGCGCGTTGCAGCGCCAGGTCACGGAGTTGTCGCTGCGCGTGTCCGCGATTGAAAGCCGGCCCTCCTCCTCGACGTTCCAGTACGGGCTGCCGGGCTATGGTGGTCTCCCTCCACCGCCAATGTCGAGACCGGTGCGGGAGCTGCCGTTCTCCTCACCGGCTCCTCAGATCACGCTGACAACACCGATGGCGGCGCCGCCACCGTCACAAGGCGTCCGATCACGGAGATCTCCTTCCCGCCGTCCCCGTCGCCAGTACCTCCGCTGTCACAGATCATGCAAGGGTCTGGATCACATGCCCATCCTACGTCTGCCCCGATGCAGTCGCCAACATCAGTGCATCACCGGCCTTCAGAGCCTGAACAATCAGTGGTGCCGCGCTACCACATGCTTACGTTCCCGTGCTATGATGGGGCGGACGATCCGTTGGGATGGTTGCTCAAGTGCGAGCAGTTCTTTCGAGGACAGTAGACCCGGGCGGTCGATTGGGTGTGGCTCGCGTCCTTCCACATGACCGGCAAGGCCCAGATGTGGTATACCGTCCTCGAGCGGGACGCCGGGCGGCTGACATGGGATGATTTCAGACGGCTTTGTCAGCAACAGTTTGGGCCTCCCCTCAGCGCCAACCATCTCGCCGACTTGGCATGGCTGCCGTTCTTGTCGAATGTCGAAGCTTATCTGGACGCGTTCTAGGCCAGACTGGCACATGCAGGCCGCCTCTCGCCGGACCAGCAAGCACAGCTCTTCACCGGCGGCCTTCCTGATCATATCTGTGTGGATGTCGAGCTTCACGATCTACGCGACTTGCAGCAGGCGATGCGCTTAGCGCGCGCGTATGAACGCCGGAACGGCCCACAACAGCTGGCTCTACCGGCACCACCGGCGCGCCCTGGGCGTCGTGCCTTGACCGCCGCCATAGCGCCATCCTCAGCATCAGTCGTGGTACCGGCCACCTCAGGGCCATCTCCACGGCCGTTCAAGAAGTTATCGCCGGAGGAGATGGCGGAGCGCCGCAAGCAAGGCCTCTGTTACAATTGCGATGAGCAGTATGTCCGTGGTCACAAGTGTGCCCGCCTGTTCTATTTGGAGGCCTCGGATTACATTGTGGAGGAGCCGGAGGACAGCGATGATTCAGTACAATCCACAACAGCAGCAGCAGAACCATCCTCGATCGACCCCGATGCCCCGCGGATCTCGCTTAATGCCATCACCGGCATTCGAACAGCAACAACGATGCAGCTCTACGTTCAGGTCGGGAATACACAGCTTGTCGCTCTCCTGGATTCTGGGTCTACGCATAACTTCGTGCGCGTGGACATCAGTCGCCGCATTGGCCTCCACTTCCAGCCATGCCCGGGTGCGGGCGTGCTCGTCACGAACGGAAACCGCGTCGCATGCAGCGGCCTCGCCACAGACGTCGCCATCAGGATTGCAGATGAAGTGTTCACGGTGGACTGCTATTCTATTCCGCTGGATGGCTACGACATGGTCCTCGGCATCAAGTTCCTTCGCACATGGGGGCCAATCTTGTGGGATTTCGACGACCTATGCCTGGCTTTCACAAGGGCAGGTCACCGTGTCTTCTGGAGGGGGATCGGCTCCACACGGTATGATGTTCAGTCGACGCGGCTCCATGCTGTACAACTGGACGGGCCGGCCCTATTACAGAACCTACTGCAGGAGTTCGACGACCTCTTTGTGGAGCCGAAGGGACTGCCGCCGGCTCGACGTTGCGATCACCGCATCCACTTGTTGCCAAACACAGCACCCGTAGCAGTCTGGCCATACAGATATCCGCAGCTTCAGAAGGACGAGCTCGAGGCCCAGTGTGCTGCCATGCTAGATCAGGGGCTTATCCGGTCGTCGACTTCGGCGTTCTCGGCTCCGGTGTTGTTAGTCAAGAAGCCGGATGCGTCCTGGCGCTTCTGTGTGTGACTACCGGGCTCTGAACGAGCGCACGGTTAAGGACAAGTTCCCCATCCCAGTTGTGGAGGAGCTACTCGACGAACTTGGCGGCGCACGGTTCTTTACAAAGCTGGATCTTCGTTTTGGTTACCACCAGGTCCGGATGCATCAAGAGGACATCGAGAAGACGACGTTCTGAACACACCATGGCCACTTCGAGTTTCTAGTCATGCCATTCGGCCTCACCAATGCGCCGGCAATGTTCCAGAGCCTAATGAACGCCGTCCTCCAGCCCTACCTGCGTAAGTTTGTCTTGGTTTTCTTTGATGACATCTTGATCTACAGCCCATCGTGGACAACGCATCTCCAGCATGTAAAGGCGGTCCTCTTAGCGCTCCGTGCACACCAGCTATGGCTCAAGCGCAGCAAGTGCTCGTTCGCCGAGTCCTCAGTGGCGTACCTCGGGCATGTGATCTCGACTGAAGGTGTGGCCATGGATGTCAGCAAGGTGGACGCCGTCACGACATGGCCGCAACCGCGTTCAGCGCGCGTCCTATGTGGCTTCCTCGGTTTGGCCGGCTATTACCGCCGGTTTATCAAGGATTACGATGCCATCGCGGCGCCCCTGACCCAGCTTCTTCGGCGCGACGTGTTCAACTGGTCGGATGGGGCTATGTTGGTGTTTGATGCCCTTAAATAGGCACTGTCTATAGCGCTGGTGCTGCAGCTGCCGGTGTTTGACTGGCCCTTTACGGTGGACTGCGATGCGTCGGGGTCGGGATTCGGCGCTGTTCTTCATCAGGGCATCGGTGCAATTGCCTTCTTCAGCAGGCCCTTTGCGCAGCGCCACATGAAATTGGCGGCATATGAGCATGAGCTTATCGGCCTCGTGCAAGCCGTGAGACACTGGCGACCATACTTGTGGGGCGCAGTTTTGTGGTGCGTACCGACCACTACGCACTCAAGTTTCTACTAGACCAGCGCTTGTCGACACCGCCGCAACATCACTGGGTGACCAAGCTCTTCGGATATGATTTCACAGTGGAGTTTCACCCAGGTAGCTTGAACATGGTGGCGGATGCTCTCTCCCATTGTCACGGCGACGACGCAGCTGATCATGCTATCTCTGGTCCGTCGTTTGAGTTATTTGATGAGCTACGCAGAGAGGTGCAGGAGAACCCGGACTTGTGCGCCCTCCGGGACATGGGTATCGCCCAGCGTGGCACGCCGTGGCGCGTGGTCGACGGGCTTATACTTTACGGCAACAGGGTGTTCGTTCCAGCTGGGTCGGCGCTTGTGCCCACGGTGCTGGACCTTGCTCATTCAACAGGCCATGAGGGGTTCCAGAAGACTTTGTAGCGCCTCCATTCTGAGTTCTTCATCGAGCATGACAGCAGGCTGGTCTGTGATTTTGTCCGCTCTTGCGCCGTATGTTAGCAGAACAAGGTGGACTCCCTCCGACCAGCCGGCCTCTTGCAACCCCTGGAGGTACCTTCACATGTGTGGGCCGACATAGCTCTTGACTTCATTGAGGGGCTTCCGCGGGTGCATGGAAAGAATGCCATCCTGACTGTGGTGGATAGATTCTTGAAGCATGCTCATTTTATACCCCTCAGCCACCCGTACACAGCTATGTCAGTGGCCAAGGCGTTCTTTGAGGGCATCGTTCATCTCCATGGGTTCCCCAATTCAATTGTCAGTGATCGGGACCCGGTGTTCACAGGCCACATTTGGCGAGATCTCATCAAGCTTGCCGGTGTCACGCTTAGACTCAGTACAACATTTCATCCGTAGACGGACAGTCAGTCGGAGGCGGTGAACAAGACTATAGCTATGTACCTCCAGTGCATCACAGGTGACCGACCGCGCGCATGGCTTGAGTGGCTTCCTTGGGCGGAGTATTGCTACAACACGTCCTATCATTCAGCCCTCCGCACATCGCCGTTCCAGGTTGTGTATGGTCGACCACCACCGGCCTTGCTACCTTATACTGTAGGTTCATCCTGCACAGATGCTATTGACGCCCTCCTGCAGAACCGAGACGACTTCCTAGCTGATGTGCGCGCCAGGCTGCTCCAGGCTCAGGAGTATGCCAAGCGCCACTATGATCGCACTCATCGTGCTTTGGAGTTTCAGGTGGGTGACTGGGTTTGGCTCCGCATGCTTCATCGTCCTACACAGTCACTGCTGCCTGGGCGCCGCGGCAAGCTCAGCCCTCGGTTCGCCGGGCCATACCAGATCATCGAACGCATCGGCGAGGTGGCGTACCGCTTGTCGCTGCCAGCCGGAGCCAGGATTCACGACGTATTCCACGTCGGGGTGTTGAAGCCGTTCCGAGGTCCTCCACCGTCTACACCGCCAGCTCTACCTCTGCTTCACCAGGGACGTCGCCTGCTCCAACCGGATCAAGCCTTGCGTGCACAGCTGCATCGCGGGGTCTGGCATGTGCTCATCAAGTGGGCAGGTCTTCCGCCAGCGGATGCAACATGGGAACCGCTCGAGGATTTCCATGCCGAATTCCCCACCTTTCAGCTTGAGGACAAGCTGTTTGCCGAGGGGGGGGGGGGGGAGTGATGTTATGTTCGGCAGAGTCTATAGACGCTGTAGTGGTTAGGCTCAACCGTGTGCCAAGCTGGGCATGGTCACCAGGGGCGCACAGGTTGCGATATTCAGAGTTTGGGTTAGTTTGGATTGAGAGTCATTAGAGTTTAGTTAGTTGAGATTACAGAGTCCTAAAAGCTAGGGATAGTTGGTTAAGTTGAGTCCTATATGTATCAAACTCTATGGATCAATGAAGGTTAGCCAGAGATTGAGATTATATCTCCCATTGCCCCCCTGGGCAACCACGTTCTTCTTCCTCTCTCGCGAAACCCTCATAGCGACGACGCCGAGCACGGCACCGCCTGTTCGTCATCCTCGCTTCAAGCCTCGTCCGCCCACCCGCCACAACTATAACCTCAGAAGCATAAGCTCTAACACGCTTAGTGTCGAAAGAAGTCAGCTTGACCTAGAGAACAAAATCCTACTACAGCTTAACATCAGAGAGTAAAGATTCCCAGAGTAGGCGTAAGCATCAAGTTAGCATATTTGACTTAAAATAATTGGGCGAAAAAGCTGAAAGTGAAAAGATGGCAAGCAGCAGTCTGAGTAAGAGCTTGTATATCAAATATGTCAAGGAATCACCTTTAGTTTCACCTTTGCACAGTATTGGTCTTACAAAATTCAAAACCATACTAGTGAAGAAGAGCTAGTTACAAAATCTGCAGTGGTGTGGCCTAGAAGCAAAAGGAATGATAACCCCGAATGAACTTGGGGGAAAATTTGCACATCTGCAGTCTGTTCTCCTGCATATCTACGTACCTTCCCTCCTCACAGAAGGTCAAATTTGCACTTCTCGTAGCCTGCAGAGATGAAACGATGAATAATACGGTTAGTCGGTTACAATCCAACTCAAGTAAATTACGAGGAAAATGCAGTAAGGTCCGGTTTATCATGCAAGTAACAAAAATATGAAGGCATTTTTTTAGGGGATAAAACAGCAGCAGCAGGTAAGATGCCGGCTTGAACGAAGGCATTTCAAAGGAAACAATTTGATTTCTTAAAATCTGGAATATATGCTTAATACTCCGTACTAAACAAAGATAAAAGTTCAGTTCAGTCGGAGCCTCAGAGCACTGTCCTAGTTCAGTCAGAAGCAGAGTTGTCTACAGTCTACAGACAACAGCATCACTGAGCAAGATTGACAGTGATCAGTAAAGGCCAAACAACACCTTCGAGTTCGAGCAAGATTGACATGAAGCAAAAGTCAAAGCAGACAAATCCACCATGGCATGATCGCATTGAAGGTAAGGGAGCTGATGATGATGCTTACTTGGGTCTCTGGTGACAATGGTGGCGGTGCCGCCGAAGTCGCAGGTGCCGCCGTTCGCCTTGACCTGCTGCCAGTAGCTGTTGAACGCGAAGGAGGCGTGCGCGAGCACGGTGTTGGGGCGGTAGCACGCGCCGCTGGGCAGGATGGAGTCGCACTCGGCGCCGGAGCCGCACGCGTAGTCCATGGCCTCCTGGATGATGGGGTCCGGCACCGTGGGCTTGGCCACGCACCACAGCGTCTGCCCGGCGCCCGGCGGCATCAGCGGCGCCAGTGGAGGTGGGTACACGATCGGCGGCTGGAACGGGCCGCCGCCGCCTGAGCCGGAGCCGGAGCCGGGACCAGGGCCGAATCCCGGCGGGCTCGGCACCACGACGATGGGGCTCGGCGGCACCGATCCGAACGGCGTGCCCGGACCCACCTGCGGCGGCGAGTTCGGTATCGTGGATGCCGGTGGGCCTTCCTGGCCTTGACCTCCGCCCCCCTGGCCTTGACCTCCTACCTGGCCTTGATCTCCACCACCTCCACCCTGGCCTTGACCTCCGCCCTGGCCTTGACCGCCTCCCTGTCCTTCGCCACCACCCTGTCGCTGGCCTCCACCCGGGGCGCCGTTCTCCGGCGGGCTGGGCTCGAAGGACGGCGGAACGGGTGTGATCGGCGGCAGCGGCGGCGCCTGGCCCGGGAACGAAGGCGTGAAGGGAGTGTACGACGTGGACGACGGCGCGTCCGGTGGGTTGACGCAGAACGGCGAGTTGGTGTCGCCCGCGGCGAGGTTCGCGGCGTCGGCCGCGTCGGCGGTCGGAGTGGGCAGCCGGCGCGGTGGCTCCACCGTCCGGATGAAGTTGAGCTTGAACAGCGCGTTCAGCAGCGGGCTGCTGCTACTGCTCCTCAGTCGCCTCGCCGCCATGGCCCTCGCTTCTGCTCCATGCATGCACGAACAAAAACCCGTCGTTTAGTTATTACTCCTGGCTACTGATCCAGCATTGTGAATTTGTGATGAGGAGGAGGATCGATCGTTGCTTCTTTAATCCTTATATGATTCGCCGCTGGTCGTGCGTGTGACACTGTGAGTGAAGTGCAACACGTACTTACCGCACCGAGTGGCGCAGAGTAGGAGCAGCAGCGACGCCACCGCGAAGCCGACACTGACGAGCGGCACTCTGTCCTTGCTGCGCGCCATAGCTGCCGCCGGCGCTGCCCTGTCCCTGACTCCCTGCGCAGCAGTGGGGGACGTTATATGTGTGGCTTTCGCGAGGCTAAAGGAGCAGCTGGGGGAACAGCGGTGTGGATCGGCCATGCATGGATCTCCAAAGCGTCGGGGAAACTACAAAAGCCGGGCGGCGCAGGCGAAACCGCAAAAGGGATGGATCGGCCGCGGCGGCGGTGGAGGTGGCGGTGGCGGATGATGATGCTCATGCCATGCATGTATGCTCTGCGTCTCCGCTTTCGCTTTCCGAAGAAAAAAACTTAGAGAAGGTATCACGACGTCGGGGTTAGTTGTTGCGACGACTGGTGCATGCAGTGCAGTGCAGTGGCCATGCACGGAGGGAGTGACGATGTGTCGCCTTTGTTAGCTTGTTGTTTAATCTTGGTATCTATGCTTGCTTGCCACTAGGGAAAATGCTAGTACGTCCGGCCGGGCTGTCGCGGGACGGGCAACATGCGACGTGTCTGCATCTTCAGCTTGCTTTGTGCTCAAGGGAAGAGATGCTCCTAGTACTCCTACTCCTGTGGAGTGTGACTTGTCACTAGTGGCTGCTGTGTGTGTTCTGGCCGGCCGGGCTTCTTGCATTGAGAAGCTTTTGTGTGTTCGTCGGCCGATGAGCTTAGGTTGACCGAGGTCGGGGGAGGGGAGACAAGGGTATTATGCCTTTCTTGACGGGGCCGGAAATCTTTCTGAATCGGAGCAGGGGAAAAGAGGAAAACGGGCTTTCGTCTTGTAGCCTTCTAGGTGGTTTTGGGCCTGGACGCAGCCCACGCACAACATCGAGTCCTGGGGCAGGGACCTCGTCCACGCCTATCAATTCTGCTGGGCTGCACCGCGCGCGAGGCGACGGAGAGCAGAAACCATCCACGGACAGTGACGTGGATAACTCTTCCATTGGATTCGATCCGAATTCGTAATTTTGTTACGATGAAGAATGGATAATCCAAATCTGATTGTGTGCAAACATTGGATATGATATGGAATAAAAAAAATCCGACGGATATAGTTTATTTGCTAATTCTACGAATTATCCGATGTTTAAGGATATCTAATAGTTTCTCTTCCTATACTAAAACCAAGAGTAATTTATATTAGGAATTAAAAAAATGTTAGTTGAGAACTCTTATTTTGTGATGTGGTTGTTTGATATTCTAAATTTTGAACTGAGAATTTGCTAGCTGATAGCCACAACACGGAATGCATGCAAGATTATTATCTACTATTTGTTGTTGGTTTTTGACTAATAAATCAATGCTTGATGACGAGCATATAATTCTCTACATACACACACACACGTATCACTCAACTATTTAAATTCTTCTCCGATTCGATTATGCTCCATCTCTATACCAGTTCCGACACACACAAAAAATCCACATCCAATTCACTCTGATTTAAATCCGATAAAGAAAAGCAGATTAAAATACGGAAGAAACATTATTCGCTCCCCCATCTTCTCATCCTACATGGATGCGCCCGGTTTGGTGGCCTACGCGCCTACGCGTATGTCTACTACATGCCGCAGTCGCCGTCGCCGTCGCCGTCGCCGTCGCGGCGGGTCGGTGGCTAGTGGCCCCTGTAGATGCCCCTGGTCCGTGGGCACTGCACCATTGCCAGCATTGGATGGCAAATCGCGTTGACAAAAACCGTGTGCGGGTGGATGGGATCGACCGATCGATGCCACTGCATGCATGCACGCACGCGCTTGCCGCCGCCGCCGCCGCGTCGGCCTGTCTGTATGTCGTCAGAACTCGGACGGCCGAGTCAGCAATACACGCGCGCGCGGCCGCAGCACCGTCGTCGCCTACGCCGATCGACGCCCTCACCGTCATCCAGCGAGTCAGGACGATGCGCGCGTACCATGGACTGCACGGACAACGACGACGTTTGCCTGCCAACAACGACGACGATCGATCACGGCCGCTCTGCCCGTGCCGGCCGGCGCCCCGGCCCGAGATGGATCGAGAGTCAGTCGTCTCGCTTGTCTGTCAATCAATCGACCTAGTAACCTAGGCTAGCTGCTACTGCTGCGTGGTCGGACGACGCGGCGCGCCGGTACCCATATGCTACGTATGGCGGCCGATTATATTGATTTCGATGAACGATCGATCAGCACTTCAGCAGATACTACTCCGTACGCCACACTACTAGTGTACGTTCCTGCTGGTGTTCCCTCGTTCCAAGGGCAAGCGGGCATGCATGCCGGGCTGCCATGGCAAAACACTACTGCACTAGTGCATGCCACAACGGGAGATCAAGACAAGAAGCCTGCGAACAACCTCCGACTACCATTCATAGATATTGGGAAATGAATGAATAAATGGCGCGCAGTACCGGAGACCGGCTCTTTGCCGAGTGTTTTTTTTCGAGCACTCGGCAAAGAGCTTCTTTGCCGAGTGCGGAAGAAAAGCACTCGACAAAAAAAAAAAAAACACTTGGTAAAGAAACTCTTCGCCGAGTATTTTTTTTTACGCTCGGCAAAGAAGCTTCTTTACCGAGTGTTTTTTTTTACACTCGGCAAAGAAGCTCTTTGCCGAGTGTTTTTTTACACTAGGCAAAGAAAATTTCAAATCACATTTTGAAGCAGTAAATTAATTCAAATGAAAAAGTTTTCAACTACAAAGTTATATAACTCATCAAAATGTACAATGTTTGTTTTGATCTTTTCTTCATATGACAAAGTGAAAGTAAATTTGTTCACAAATCTAACATATCTCTCTTGTAGTTTATGAAACTACAAGAGAGATATATAAGATTTGTGAACAATGTTAGAACGACCATGTCAAATGAACAGATAACCAAACAACCAAAATAAACTTTGTAGATCTCAAAAAGTTATGAAACTTTGTAATTGACAACTTTTTGATTTGAAATCATCTTGTTATGCAAAACTGTGTTTGAATTTCAAAATTTTAAAATTCGAACTTTTCAAACGACCTCGGATGGAAAAACAACCAAAATAAATTCTGTAGATCTCGAAAAGTTATGAAACATTGTAGTTGGCAACTTTTTGATTTGAAATCATCTTGTCATGCAAAACTACGTTTGAATTTCAAAATTTTGAAATTCAAATTTTGTAAACGACCTTGGATGGAAAACTTCCTAAACTAAAAGTGTAGATCTCGAAAAGTTATGAAACTTTATAATTTACAACTTTTTTATTTGAATTCGTTTAGGGCCTCAAACAAGCAATTTACACTCGGTTTAGTATAATATGTGGGGAACCAAAACGGAATCTTGACATAGGTGGCAGTGTGGTGCAGTGGTTAGAGGAGGGGACACGCGAGGGAGAGGGACAGGCGCTGGCCGGTGGGGGCCTCCACCGATTAAAAAAAATCCTAATTTTTTTGGGTTTTTTTCGGTTCCAACTTTGTCGAGTGTCCGGCACTAGGCAAAGACGCCTTTGCCGGCCCATTTTTTGCCGAGTGGCTTTTGCTGAATGCAGCACTCGGCAAAGTCTTTGCCGAGTGCAAATGAGGCTTTGCCGAGTGCCCCCGGCACTCGACAAAGCCACTTAGTCCGGTAGTGGCGTAGGTCGTCTACAACACGCTATCTAGCTAATCGGATTAAGGTTTTCTTTGGCAGAACTTTTGTTATAGAGCATATACAAGAGTTGTTTCTGAAGTCAAAACTAAGCCAAAAAGTGGTGAAGCCAAAGCTTTTTTTTTTTTGCCAGATGCCAAAACCACCAAAACATGGGTTTTCACCGTTTTCTAAGAATCACGTACCCTACCAAAGAGACCATATAACACAAGTGGGTTCACCTCGACACGAGGGGCTACCACGGGTCATAGAAACCTAAATAGACACAATTTCATGACGGTTTGTTTAAATGAACCTATCATACTTTAGGATAAGATTTGGTTTAACTTTTAAAAAAAATGCAAACATTATTAATAACTTTTAAAATACACAGAATAAGTAGAATCATCTTGAAAATACTTGCTAAAACTCATAAACTTGGAAGATTTTAAGAATACACTATATTCTTAAAAGAAGTTATTATTAGGGGTGAGTGTGTGTGCGCGTGTCGTGGACGTCAACATTGTAATATGCAATTCTAAAAAAATATATAACATTGACCATACAAAGCTAAGCGTGAAATTGTGTCCCAAGGAAGTACCCGATACTCCATAGCAAGTGCTAAGCTCTAATAGTAACGTGTTTAAGAAATACAAAAGCATGTGTATTTTTCTATGACACTATATATATATATATATATATATATATATATATATATATATATATATATATATATATATATATATATATATATATAGAGAGAGAGAGAGAGAGAGAGAGAGAGAGAGAGAGAGAGAGAGAGAGAGTATGACTTTGTCCAATCATAAAAGTTATTTCAATACCATAGTTAACTAATAACAATTGGATTTAAACATAACTTACACATACATTTAATAAATTGATAAATAAAACTGTTATAAAATATGTTGCCAGCGGTTAGAACATTCCCCTCTCCGTCTCTCATGATGAACACAGTAGGTAAAAGTAGAAGAACAAATAAACACAAGATAGGGAGACTATTATTTATTTATCTGAATATTGGTCATTACAACATAGAGTTCCCACGTATATATAGTCCTGCTAGAGTTCGGTTAGAGCCCACGTATAAACGGACTAGGATTAGAATTCGTACTTCTTCTTTTCTTATAGGATAGAGTCCATATGTTTAAAAAAAACAATACAAGTACGACAAATTAATTTAACAAGCGAGATAGTGTGCTATAGCTAGTAATTACTAATATACTAAATCGGTCGCAAACGTCACAAATTATCGATCGGTCTGGAAAGCGATCTATAGCTGCCACTAATAAATTCTGGTACGCTATTTATTTAATGCTACAGCAACTATACGACCGCTATTTCGTGTAGTACCTATAGTAGACAAACGATGTTTCCTCTGTCCTGAAATAAACTATTATCTTTTATAAGGCTCTGTTTGAATTAAAGGATTTTCAAAGGAAATATAGAGGAATTTATTCATGTGAAAAGGCTTTAAAGTTTGCCGTTTGGAACAAAAGAATTGTAACATCCATTCCTAAGGAACAACTCCCTTGCATGAACAAAACATGGGAAAAAAAAGAATCCAATCAGTTCCCATGGATTTTCTTCCTTCGCGAAGACCGATGTAACAACACACTCTCCGTCGTTGATTTTGTGCTAACGAAGAGAAAAGAGTGGAGCTTATCCATGCTATAGCAACTGGAAGAGGAAAAGAGACCTGTGAGGCTGTGAGTAAAGATGGCAACGGGGACCCGATCCCCGATTCCCCGCGGGGAATTCCCCTATTAGGGGACGGGGATGGAGTCAAATATGCCCCCACGGGGATCTAAACGGGGAGAAAACGTCCCCCGTCGGGGTTGGCGGGGACGGGTCTGGGGGAGCATTCCCCGTCCCCGATACCCGCATCCCCGCCCCGTTTATATACAGGCTTTGCTCTCTTTCCTGATGGCCCAACCAGCCCACGAAGGCCCAATGTCTTCTGAGTATATATAACAACAATAACCCTAGTTCTACACCTTTGTGATGATTAATATCCTGCTTCTTGCTATTTAGCTATTTTTGGATTGTGATTCGTGGTGTACTCTAATATTGTGTCGATGAACTCATGTGAATGATGATGAATTAACCTGAATGGTGATGAACAAATGCGGGGACGGGGATCCCCGACGGGGATTTTTCCCCTCACGGGGGCGGGGATGGGGGAGAAATCGTCCCCGTGAGCTTTGGCGGGGACGGGGACGGGGATTTTTTCTCCCCGCGGGGACGGGGATGGGGAGGCAACCTCCGACGGGGAATTCCCCGTTGCCATCTTTAGCTGTGAGTGGACTACAACTGTATTGAACAATGAACCATCATGGTTTGAGTCCGTGGGCACCAATGGCCCCACATGCAGGAGAAATATAGACAAAACTATGTAATTAACATATTATCGTTAGACACTAATAATGATCTTTATCGTTCATATATTTTGCGATTCCCTTGTTACGAATTCCTGCATTCCAAACACCTCTTCCTTCTATTTCCTGCGTTTTTCCTTTCCTCTGTTTTTGCCACTACACACCAATCATATTCCTATGGTTTTTTTCATTCCTCTGTTTTCAGTTCCTTTGTTCCAAACAGGCCCTAAAGTTGTTTTATAAGTTAATGTAACTATATCTTAAATTTGACTAGCTTTATGTAGAGAAAAATATATGTATTTATGACACTAAATTAGTGTCATTAGACAAATAAAAAAATACATTTTTTATAGTGTCTATGTTACACCTTTGGAATACCCCCGACTCGTAGATGTTGATACTTTTGTCTAAAAAGTTTTTTTTAAACCTAAGGTTGTTTGATTTTGAACAACTCAGGCGGAAGTTGATTTATTCCTGGACTCAGGGAGTAAAAACCAAATACAGCTAAACCGGTCAAGTTCCAAACAAGGGTAATTAAATACTCCAATCCTCCACAGTGATTCGGACATAATTGATTAGTGTCAGACATGTATGCAGTTATGCACCCTGGCAGGTGAGGTATCACATCCATCCTGGGTCCTGAGTCCTGACAGAGAGGCCGGGGCATGCATGCAGATGCAGGTGCAGCATGCCAAGCCAAGCATACAGCGAGCACAGATAGAGCAGACATGACAGATTTTTTTTTTAAATTTTAACACTTTTTGAAAACTAATTTTAAATATAACACGGTCGATTTTATTTAAAAAAAAAATAATACTTTTGGCCGCGCCTATTGCCCTGGCGCGGCCAAATGCCTGTGCCGCGCCATGCATGGTGGCGCAGCAGAGGGCTGACGTGGCGGCGACCGGAATCGCTGATCGCTGACGGGGCAGGGCTTGCCGCGCCACCGATCTTGGCACGGCACTGCCGCGCCCTGATCCGTGGCGCGGCAGGGCAAAATAAATATAGCGCACGAGCCCCCCGCCCGCACGCACCCCTGCCCGCCCGCCCACGCCGCCGGCCAGCCGCCGCGCCCCGCCGCCACCCAGCGCACGCCTCCCGCGCCCGCACGCGGCCGTGCCCGCCCACGCCGCACCCACCCGCGCCCTCGCCGGCCACTCCCGCCAGCCGCGCCCGCCCGCGCCTCGCAGTACCCTCACCGGCCGCGCCACCAACGCCGGCGCGTCAAGGCCATCCGCTCCTAAGGTACCTCTCTCTTGATTTAAAGTTATTTTGATTATTATTGTATTAGGATAATTAGTTTGTGATTTACGTAGGTAGTTTTTAAATTTTAGGTATTTATTATTTAGTTTGTGATTATTATTGTTTTAGGATATTTAGTTTGTGATTGACTAGGTATTTATTATTTAGTTTGTAGTTAGTTATTTAGTTAGGGATTGTAGCGAGCCGGTCGAGGGATCATAATTCATTCGAATGTTTCGATCGTGGGTTAATCCTGCCGTGGCCGTAACGCTGAACGTAACTCGCTCCCTCGTTTCTTGGTTGGTGTTTATTTTACGATCTCTAGCCCCTATCCACGTCCATAGCACATGACCATCGGACTTTACCTCTTTTGCCCGCTTGTTTATTCTAGCCTTGTGCCGGTATATACATGTGCTTTCATATTGCATTACAAGTAGTTCAAATTTTGCAATGCTACATAATATTAATTTAAATTTTGTTAATTTGAATACTCTAACGTTTTGTTTATCAATTTATAACAGAATGGCCCCTCCCATGCAGCACCTGTTGTACCCCATTCTTGAGGTGGAGTACGACGACCACACTGAGCACACATCTTGAGCGACAACGACGCAGAGGTGGCCTTGCCTCCTTTGAGGCCCCGCATGCACACCAGGGCACATCAGTGGGACGAGCATTACGCGCCGTACATACGGCGTGCCGGCTTCCTCGAGCTTGTCCATGTTGTGAATCACGGTCTTCCGCCCCTTGACCCAGCACTACTTACTGCAGCTGTAGACAGGTGCGAGTGCATTCTTTGTACGTAAATTTTTTTCTAATAAATTTGAGACAACTAACAGTCGTTCTATTCTTATAACAGGTGGAGGTCTGAGACCCACACGTTCCACCTACCTTGTGGCGAGATGACCTTGACGTTGCAGGACGTGAAGGCTATTTTAGGCCTTCAGTTGGGGGGACTTCCAGTGACAGGGATAGTTGACAACGATCACTGGAGGAAGCTGGTGGCTCAGTTTACTGGCTTTCTTCCACCGGACGACGAGGCTTCTAAGAAAAATAAGTGAGAAATTCAAGCCAATTTAATACTTGCATTGCTTTATAGCTGGCATCAGGTCTCATTTTCTTTGATCAATTACAGGAAAAGTTCCGGTGTTTCGTCGTCCTGGATCACGGAGCGCTTTGAGTACTTGGACCCACAAGCTGAGGAGGCTCAGATCGATAGGTTCGCTCGAGTGACGCTTTGGCACTTTCTTGGTGCTTTCCTCTTCCCAGACGCCTCAGGCAACACCATCAGCTGGATCTTCCTTGACATACTTCGCCAGCCGTGGGAGAACATAGCGGGGTATAGCTGGGGCAGTGCAGTCCTGGCATGGACGTATCGATAGCTATGCGTTGCCTGCCGTCGCACCTCAGGACATGCGAACCTTGGTGGTTGCTCCTACCAACTCCAGGTTTGGTGTTGGGAACGATTGCCCGTTGGGAGCCCCCTTAATAATGGTTTACCGGTAAGTACTTCAGTTCATTATATTATTCTAGGCAGTTAGATATGATGAGATTATTTGTTGCTAATTCAATATCGTGTTCAATGCAGCGATGGAACGGATATGATACACTCCCTACAACTATGTATATCTGGACGGAAGCATAGTTAGTTAGAGGGAATACGTGACGCAAGTACAGGGAGTACACGGACGGTCTCGACGTCCCGACACAGCACCATATTACGCTCTCTATACTATCGTACCAGTGTCTTCTTCGATGTACACTATATCACAACCTAACACAATTACGAAATTTCAGGTGCATTGGTGTCCTTGGGATGCTCCGGAGCTCCAGTACTATCTCAGTCCTGTCACTAAGGACGAGTCACACGAGTATCGCTGCGACGTCCCTCTTATTTTCTTCCATGTGGTCGAGATTCACTTGTCCATCCGGGTCTGCAGACAGTTTGGAAGAATGATATGCTGCCCACCACCGCTTTACTCCAACCAAGAATTACATGGGTACGTTATCGATTAATAACAATGCTACAATTCAGAGGTGTGTTTGGTATAACTAACATCGTTTTGTTGCAGGTTTGACCGTAGGAAGAGGTATAAGACCAAGGACTGGCGCGTGACACACAGATCGTACATCCATTTGTGGTAGACCAGGGTACCACATGCGGTTCTTGCGGGTCCTCCACACGACCAGCACACCTTCGACGAGTACCTACGGTGGTTTCAGGTCTACGAGGACACATATCAAGCCCTCGTACACTAACGTGGCGATTAACGAGGACTCAGAGGAAGATGTCATCGAAGATGTGTACGACGTTACCACTAGGGAGAACACACAGCTACAGAGAGCCCCGCTTCAAAGATATGTGGTAAGATACTTGAATGGTATAATTTATTATCCTTTTGGAATTAAGTATGTGTACTAAAACTATCCAACCGCGTTTCTCTACCCAGGCGACACAACTGTCAAGGCTATTCAACGAAGCAGCGTTCCGGCTTCACGAGTCTAGAGGGCAGGGGCCAGGCGTTCTCGCGGCTTTTGTGGAGGTAAACATAAACTTGTCCGTTTCCAAAATATTTCTTTAGTGCATATGCGTTTGGGTAATGAACTAACTTTAACGTCTATTTATGTAGAAGGTGAAGAAGAGCTGCAGGAAGCTAGCTCAGAAGCTGAGCTGCATGGACACTCCTTATGAGGAACCGTCACTTCCGGCGCGGTCGGGTGGCACGTCTTCAGCCTCTTTGAGGACACCAGCTGGCTCTTCTCAGCCGATGATAGGTGCCACTTCCGCGGTGCGTACACCATCATATCATAGCGCTGGGAAGGACTCTGCAATCGAGGACGAGGAGGAGGAGGACGATGACGACGACGATGAACCCCTGGGCTTCCACGGACAGCACGACCAGTGGGACGAATGGCCGTAGGACGAGATCGGCATGTCTCAGCTAGGTAGTGCCCCGCTTGGCACCCAAGGAGCCTCATAGGTACTAACAAAGATAGTTTGTTTCAATATGTAGGCTCCATGAACTAACGATCATAAAGAATTATAAGTAATCGTACGTATCATATACCTGCAGGGTACGAGCCATACGCACCGTCGACGCGACCATACCGATGTTGGCTACACTCCCAATATGTTGCCAACAAATCCAAAGAGACAGAGACGTCCGAGGAATCCTTACACTCCTAGATCTTAGTATGTTAGGTCAAACGAATATTGGCATCCGAAACTTGTGGGATTCTTTGGTTATGTTATCTCTAACTTATGTCAAAATAATGAATATGTTATGTGGTAGCTTGTCAATTTGCTTCTTATTTGTTTCTTTGAGTCGCGGCAGCACTGCCGGCGAGATTAAGTACCAACTTCTTTGAGAACCGACAGTCCCGGTGTATCTGGACGCCGGTGGCGTTTTTTCGTAATTGATTAGTTAATAACCGTATTATGAAAGACAAAAAAATAATCATTGGCTTATCAAATTCTCTATTCGGCCGTAAAAAAAACTCAACAAAATACGGGTGCGACGCGTTTTGATTCAACCAACCAGGTACCCCGAGCGGGCGACAGGCGCAGCGGCCAGGTGGTGTACCTGCTCGGGCGGTATATTTGGTCCTGCTGCGCCACGGATCAGGGCGCGGCACTGGCGCGCCAAGATGGGTGGCGCGGCAGAGCCCTGCCCCATCAGCGGTCAGCGGACCGGGTCACCGCCTCGTCAGCCCTCTGCCGCGCCACCATGCATGGCGCGGCATAGGCATTTGGCCGCTCCAGGGCAATAGGCGCGGCCAAAAGTGTTAGTTTAAAAAAAAACCGACCGTGTTATATTTAAAATTAGTTTTCAAAAAGTATTAAAATTAAAAAAAAATTCACATGACAAACTGCTGGAACGTGCGTTTCGCGGACTAAGGCCTGGTTTAGTTCAAAAATTTTTTACCCCAAACTATCACATCGAATCTTGCGGCACATGCATGGAGTATTAAATATAGACGAAAAAAACTAATTACACAGTTTGGTTGGAAATCGCGAGACGAATATTTTAAGACTAATTAGTCCATGATTAGCCATAAGTGCTACAGTAACTAACACGCGTTAATGATGGATTCGTTAGGCTTAATAAATTCGTCTCGCAGTTTTCGGGCGAGCTATGTAATTTGTTTTTTTTATTAGTATCCAAAAACCTCTTCCGATATCCCCAAAACATCCAACGTGACATTCAAAAGTTTTTATTTCGTAAACTAAACACAGCCAAAATAAGAATCTCGAGTAGACAATATGCATGCTCGTTCGTAGGTGTACTACTGTCTGCTGGAACAGCTGGAGAATTCTTCCATACGATCGAACATGTCATATATATTCCACAGTAGATTCATCCTGGCATAAGAACCACCACTGTATAACTGTATTACATCGCCTATGTACCTGTTTCTGATCAGATGTACATCTTGCAGACAACATTCTCTGCCCACTAACTTGGACTAGAGGCACCCAAGAGGCTCGCAAGCATGCATCTACATACTACATTCTCTGCCCACTAACTTGGACTAGAGGTGTAAATAAATTTGTCTGTATATATCTTCTTCTTGCATTGTTCTTGTTCCATCAACTTCATCATCATTGGATGTGTAATCTCATCCAACCAATGAAAGCAAAGTCAGACTATATATTTCCTCATATAGTGGCGAGAATCGAAAGGATTCGATAAAGTCTCTGGCAACAGACTAAGGCCTCTTTGGTAGGTTTGGATTTCTCAAAAACAATGAATGAAGCCAGAAAAAACCACGTTTTGGTGGTTTCGGCTTCTGCAGAAAAACGGCTTTGGATTCGCTATTTAGTAGGGCTTTTAGTTAAGTGAGTGGAGAAACCCCAGTAAACACTATAACAAAGATCGCCTGATTTCTTCGTCGCGTACTCCATTCGTTTTCATAAGGCGAATAATGGGGATTTGAGAAGGTCTTTCAAAATATACTTTGACTATTAGTTTCTCCTAAAATATATTATCATTGCTAAATTTCAACATCTTACTAAAATCCAATGAAATGTGAATATACTGACACATATTTTGTGCACTACACATTTTTTGACTAATGCAGAAAGGGACAAGTTTTGATTAATTGGTGGTCAAATTTTTTGTAATATTTAACCTTTTCAAATTCTAATCCGGCTATATATAAGCATGTAGCGCTATTCCCTCTCGCCTACTAGAATAGATGCATGCCATCTTTAGTGTGGCAAGTAGGCTAACAACAAAAGGAGTTATATATTATAAAGTATGTTTTCCATGAATCTAGTAATATTAATCTTATGGAAAAAGTCTATTTTTGGCTCTCCAACTATGGTTGCAGTTTGTTTCTAGCCCTCTAACTCGAAAACCAGGCACGTGCAGTCTCTTAACTCTCTAAACTCTCTAAACCACTTAAAATTGGCCCTGGACCCGGCGCGACGGCGGTTTCCGTCTAGTCAACCCACCACGACCGTTGTATCAGCCCATCTACTTGTCTCGTGGCCCAACTTATCCCGCACTTCCCTTGTCTCACAGCCCAACTACTTCCGCACTCCTCTCTCGCGCTCTCGTTCCTTCCCCAACCCCAAACCCTAACCCCCGACGGCGGCGATGGCGACGGCGACGACCACGGCCATAGCGACGGCGGAGGGTGCTGGTGCAGGTGTGGATCGACAGCATGGCGAGCTCGAGCAGCGCGAGTAGCTAGAGGGGAGGAGGAAGGTCCGACCGTGGTGGCTTTCGGTCGTCCCCCTTGCAGTGTCGCCGAGGCCCTCTTGATTATTGGCCGCCCGTGATTTGCGATTGCGGAGCGAAGGCGGCAAAGTGGACATCGTGGACCAATGATAATCCGGGCCGCATGTTCTACAATTGCTTCGGATCTCAGGTGAGTTCGATCGATGACTTGTTTAGGGTTTGGTTCTTTGTTGGATATCATGATTGAAGTTGTCTTGGTTTTGGTTGTAATCACAGTTGCAGAGCAATATGCGGCCGTGCCAATTTTTTTGCTGGATTGATCCACCAACCCCGGAGCACCTTGTACCCATTCTTATTGAGCTCCATGACCAAGTGCGAGCAATGAGGATGGCTAACAGACAGGAAAATGACCACATGGATCTGGCATTAGTTGATGTAGCATTCGTTGATGCGGGAAGCAGCAAGGCAAGCAAGAAAGAGTCATGGTGGAAACAGAATTTGCAGGCACATATGATGTGGCAGCAACGGTGCAAACAGCTAGCCACAGAAGATGTCAGTTGAAATGCAGGATGGTAGAGAAGGAACTAGGTTTGTTGAAGTTTGTATTGGCAGCCTGTGTGATTCTAGTGGTTACTGTAATTTTTAGGAAGTAGACGTTTCTTTCTTTTTTAGTTGTGATTGAAGACAATGGTAATAGTTAGATGCTTGTTAGTTTGTGGTGTAGAAGTATGGAAGATGTATTGAATTCGAAGAGGAATGTATTTTGCTATCTTTGAATCGATTATGAATTCCAAGATAAGGCTTTCAGGTTTTGGTTGCTCATCATCTCCATGTGTTGACACCATTTTTGCACGTGTCAAAATGATCAGAGTGGGCTAATCGGCAGAGGAAAGTTACTATGTACGTGACAGCCGATGAAAATCAGCTTGTAAAGATGGTTGCCGATGAATGGTGGTGATCGATGGAAAGGTTGATTTAGACTCGGGCGTTGCCGATAAGGTTGGAGATGTTATTGTCGATGCCGATGAAGGAGGCTTGAAGACTACTGCCGATGAAACAGGAGTATGCCGATGAAGGAAGGCTTGAAGACTACTGCCGATGAAAGGTGCCGATGGAAGGAGGACGGTGAGATTTCCATCGTAATTGAGGCGGACAGGGAAATAGATAGGAGTTGATTTCCTTTTCTATATTTGTTAGAGTATGATTCATGTAAGAGTCACGTGTTTCCTTAGATATGGGCTTGGTGTCCTAGTTGTGTTTGGTTGTCTCTTTAGATCAGGGTATAAATATGGAGTGAGGGGCAATGTAATAGATATATCAATCAATATCAAAACCAATTTTTACTCCTATTTGCATCTACTTACTTTTCGGCGACTTCGTCAATTTGCATATTTTTCCTTTTTACGAGTTCTCATTGATTCGGCGAGTTGCATCGCTTCAGTGCGACCTTCGGCGATTCTCGAGTTCCGCGTGAGTACCTCTTGGCCGTGACTTCCGGGCGTATCGCTGTTGTCAGGACCAAAGTGCTCGTATCTTCATCCTTGTCGATTAACAGGTCAAATCGACTGGCACGCTTTGGATATCGATTCGGGTATTAGCCCTTTGTGTTTGCAGATCCACTTTTGCATCAACACATCTTTTGGCACGCCGGTGGGACCAAATCCATCAATATGTTCAATTCCGAGATCGATTCAGGGAACATTATCGCGGTATCAGAAGAAGATCTTAAGGAAGAGCAGAGGCAGGCTATGGAAAAGGCTGTAGAAGAATACAGGCAGCTTTGTCTGAAATCGTTTAGCCTGAACAAGAGTGGACAAGTCATCCAGAAGCAAGATTTGCCGTTGCCTCGGCAGGTTACCTTTGACTCCAATCCTGGTAAACTTCAAGAGATGGTTAATTCTGCAGTAAATCATGCTTTGATTAATCATTCCAATGTGTGTCCAATACTGTTCATAATGCTGTGGTTCGAACTCTCAAAGAAGGACAAGCGTCACCGCATTACGTTGGGCCTGCCTATCACCAACCAGAGCCGGCATCTGTCAATACTCCATCGGCTCCCTCGGCCGTTGTGGGTACAGAAGTTACTTCTCCTCCAGTATCGGCAGGCTTACCTAATATTCAATCTACACCGATACGATCAGATCCGGTACTACCAGGAGGACGAGTTCAGCTTAATACAGATCTATCGGCATCAGCTATGTCAGGCCCTGTGTCTCAGAATAGCCAGATTCCTGCTAATTGGTGGGGATATGGTATGCCTCCGGAGTCATCTGCTTTCAATCCTGGGTTACCTCAAGTGTTTGATGCAGTAGGAAAAGCTCCTATACCATCGGCTGTTTCGCCGATGGCTCAAGTGCCTCAATATGCCACAGCAACTACTGTGCAACCAACTCCAGGAGGTTTCCAGATGCCTTTGGTTCAAACACCCAATTCAAGTCCATCGGCAAGCTTACTGCCGATGCAAGAAAGCCCCTGCTATGAGTCAAACTGGGGTTCAGTTCATGCCTCAAGCTGGTTATAATTATCCAACAATGTCAGCAAATTACCAGCCATCGGTAAGTTTTGTACCGATGAGTTCTAATAATGGTTGGTCAGGACAGTTACCTGTTCAACATACAGTTCAGCAAAATCAGCAGGTTGCAGGGATTCAACAAGGTCATATGCAAGCTGGTTTCCAGAATCAAGCATCGGGCTCAGCCGATGAATCCTTTCCAACAGGTTAATGGACCACAAGTAACGGCAAATATGCCGATTGCTGGAGATCGTGGGCCACAAAGATATGTGGAGGGATATCAGCAGGCACCTCCTGTAGAAATTCAGCCAGTTCGTCAGCAGGAGGCTGATGCTTTTTGGGCCGATAAGATAGCAGAAATTATGAAGGATCAGTTTGGGATAAAGCCCAAGGTCAATACTTATTCTTATCGGACTCCATACCCTCCTGCATATGATTTAATTCCTCTCCCAAATCGGTACAAGGTACCAGATTTCACTAAATTCTCTGGGCAAGATGATACATCAACAATGGAACACGTC